>NC_136373.1:2360000-2960000 GCF_037039965.1 Doryrhamphus excisus | reverse complement strand
GGTCATGGTAATGGTAATGGTTTTATTTCATTTGAACATGCAGCAGATTACAATTGAATGCATCACATAATCAGTTCACAGTTCCACATGTCCAAAAGGAGTAGGAAGAAGCAAAGCTTATTAAATCCTACCCCTCCATAATGGTACTTTTACAATCAGTAACTGTTACATTTGTTCACTTCCTGCTTTCCTAATATAATTGAAGTATTTTTTTTTTATTTATTGTATTAAATTTTATTTTCATGATTATTTTTTTAAATCTTTTTATTTATTTATATATTTGTCACGTACCGAAGTAGGAGGTGATATGAGCATCCAATGCCATAATGGGTACCATAGTAAGTGTCAATATAGTGATACGTATATATAGCACATCATGACTGGTTCAAGACTCTTCATCCTTGTATTTAGCAAATTTATTTTATTTATTTATTTATTTGATAAATTTTTATAAATTTTTTTAAAGTTTTTAAACATTTTTTAAATTTTTTATTTTTTGTCATGTACCGAAGTACAAGGTGATATGAGCATCCAATGCCATAATGGGTACCATAGTAAGTGTCAATATAGTGATATATATAGCACATCATGACTGGTTCAAGACTCTTCATCCTTGTATTTAGCAAACATCAACTGCTTGTATTGTTTCTTGAATTGGCTCATCGTTGTGCATTGTTTGATTTCCTTACTCAATCCATTCCATAGTTTGATTCCACATACTGAAATGCTATGGCTTTTTAACGTAGTCATAGAAGTGTTTCATATGTACTTCTTCCCTGAGATCATATTTCTCTACTCTTGTAGAGAAGTATTGGATGACATTTTTAGCTAATTATTATTAGTTATTTGTAGCCTTATGCATCATTTTAGCTGTTTGAAGATTAACCATAACAAGCAAGTTGGTCCAGAAACTCTTCAAAGACGTCTGGAAGTGGTCCGAGTCCATGTCCGAGTCCATGTCCACGCAGCATTTCTTTGGACGGCCAACAACTCCAGAAGGGGGACCGTGTCCAGGCAAGGGAAAACATGGTCCAATATCGATATCCGTCCATTTTGCCTGATCCTCACCTAGGACCTTTTTGCCTTGGGTGACCCTACCAGAGACATAAACAACTTAGCTCCCGGGATCATTGGGACACACAAACACAGCACCTCTAGTATTCATTTTTTTTCCTGGGGTCTTGCTTACATTCCTTCTGTCTCTGATACAAAAATCCTTGCATAAAATTCCTGCAGACATATTTTACTTTTCTTTGGTTTCATTGAAAGAGCAATGCTAACAACAGCATCCTTTGGCTAATTCATGTGCGAGTACATGTGTATGCTTGTGTTGGCAGTGTGATTTGCAATCCTGAGTGCCTAAAGTGGGAGGATGAGGTGCAGAGATGAGTCGTCCGAGAGGCATTCAGGCCATCGGAGAGAGAGAGAGAGAGAGAGAGAGAGAGGGAATGGAGATGGTAATCTGAAAAAAGGTTGATGGCGAGAGAAATGGAATGCCTGTCAGAGTACTTGAATCACATGGTTTTACTGTACCGGGAGCGCGCACACACACACAGACAAGCGGTGTAGCAGTTAGCCCACACTCGGCCAGAGGTGAACAATATTCCTCCCACTATAATTACATCCCTCTCTTATGCTTCTCTCCATCTCCCTGTCTCACTCTGACAAACACACCTACACACAAAAACATGTTGTTTTTCCTCAAATGTGTCAGAGGTGTAGAAATGTTTAAATATGTAAAAATACCCTTTAAAACGACAAAAATGGCAGTCCCGGGCAATTTTAGCTGACCCTTTTTTCATTTTTTCAAGAAGGTGGATCCGTGTGTTAACTACACAGAAGTGGTTCCCAAACTTTTTCAGACATTTCACTTGAAGCCATGAACCCTCTACTTAAAAAAACACTTAAAAAAACATTAAACCTTCTTAGGTGAATGAACTTGAAATATTGAACATAATTCATCTATCCTCACTAGGGTTGTGTGCATGCTGGAGCCTATCCCAGCTGTCTTTGGTCGAGAAGTGGGAATTGAACCCGGGTGTCCTTGTTGTGTGGCTTGCACACTAACCACTTGCACACAGTGTGGCCCAACATCATTAATTGATTCTTTAATTCTCGGTAAAAAAAAATATTTTGGATGGTGACATTAGGATAAGGCGAGTGGTTAGTTCACAGCCCTCACAGCTAGGAGACCCGAGTTCGATTCCGAGTTTGAGTTTGCATGTTCTCTCCGTGCATGCGTGGGTTTTCTCCGGGTACTCCGGTTTCCTCCCACATTCCAAAAACATGCTAGGTTAATTGGCGACTCCAAATTGTCCATAGGTATGAATGTGAGTGTGAATGGTTGTTTGTCTATATGTGCCCTGTGATTGGCTGGCCACCAGTCCAGGGTGTACCCCGCCTCTGGCACAAAGACAGCTGGGATAGGCTCCAGCACCCCCAAGACCCTCGTGAGAATAAGTGGTAGAAAATGAATGAATTAATTCATTTGTATTTTGGATGGTGACATTAGGATAAGGCTGCACAGTGGTTGAGTGTTTAGTGCACGGGTCTCACAGCTAGGAGATCCGAGTTCGATTCCGAGTTTGCATGTTCTCTCCATGCATGCGTGGGTTTTCTCCGGGTATTCCAGTTTCCTCCCACATTCCCAAAACATGCTAGGTTAATTGGCGACTCTATGAATGTGAGTGTGAATGGTTGTTTGTCTATATGTGCCCTGTGATTGGCTGGCCACCAGTCCAGGGTGTACCCTGCCTCTGGCACAAAGACAGCTGGGATAGGCTCCAGCACCCCCAAGACTCTCGTGAGGATAAGTGGTAGAAAATGAATGAATTAATTCATTTGTATTTTGGATGGTGACATTAGGATAAGGCTGCACAGTGGTTGAGTGTTTAGTGCACGGGTCTCACAGCTAGGAGACCCGAGTTCGATTCCGAGTTTGCATGTTCTCTCCATGCATGCGTGGGTTTTCTCCGGGTATTCCATGTTGGCATCCTTAATTTGAGCTTCACTTTTTTGTCCACTCAGGATTCAGACATAAGGGTAGCTTTATGGAAGGTGCTATTGTACGGGATCATGTGTTGTGTTCAAGGGGTTCCAGCACAGGCTTGTAGGAAAATGTATTTTCTGTTAATATTTTTGGGTGTCTGGATTAATTGGATTTGCATTATCAGGTTTTCAACAAAATTTAGGACTTTTTAAAATCATTTTTTGATAATACAATATAAAACCTTTAGGAACTTTCCATCCGTGCTTAATATATTTTCCATTCACCGGCTTCAACCATGCATTAAATAGATTGTTCTGAAGCCATAATGAACTTGCACCCATCTTAATGGTAATTCAGCTTAGCTGTGGGCCACTCCAACACACCGCGGCTCGTGCACAGCAAGCACCCAGGCTGGTTGTACTCCATAAATTCCGACCAAGCACGGGGGACTGCTTGTTGATTAAAAAAAATATATGGTTGTATCTTGATGTAAAAAGTATTATAGTAGTTTTACTGGAGGTTGCTGCATGGTTGGTAGTTTCCTTGCTAGACTAATAAGTCCCTCCACTATCTAAACTACCCCTCGTCATCCTGCGGTCACATATGGTGGATATTTATTTATTTACACTGTAGACTACTAACCCAGGAAGTCTACCAACCCCTCTAAAATCACGGACATGCCCCCCTAAGCAAACGCTTCAACCTACGCAAACTTCTAGTGGAATGTTGCTCCAGCCTACCAGGGAAAGCTCGTCACCGCCACGAGCCAACGTACCGCCTGCCTCGAGGAGTACCTGCAAGCAAACACAAACACGCTGGCATCAGGACAAAAGCTCTCCCACCCACTGACATAAAACAAGGCATCAAACCATGCAATTTGCGCAACAGCTTCCCACCGAGCTACGCGGCATATTGATATGAAATAAAATGGATTCCAATTAAGCAAACCGACTAACAAGCCACTCATAAAATGAACATAAAGGTCATTTTCATGCATGGGGATTGTATCATTGATCTCCTCAGCCCCAACAAATAAACAAAGATTGATTGATACAATGTATAACTTATTTATAACGCTGTTATAATATATTATATTAGAATAAAAAATAAATTTTAAATAATATATATAATAATAAATTAAAATATATTGAATTAATTCATTCATTTTCTACCACTTTTCCTCACGAGGGTCGCGGGGGCACCCTGGACTGGTGGCCAGCCAATCACAGGGCACATATAGACAAACAACCATTCACACTCACATTCATACCTATGGACAATTTGGAGTCGCCAATTAACCGAGCATTTTTTTTGGAATGTGGGAGGAAACCGGAGCACCCGGAGAAAACCCACGCATGCACGGGGAGAACATGCAAACGATATATTAAATTATAAATTAAAATAATACATTAAAAATAAATATATTATAATATATTGTTGTATATTCACTTCCTGTGATGATCTTATGTCACAACCATATGTCTTGTCATTGTAGGATGACCAATGACAGCCCTGCAGCTGAAGCCTTCGCAGGCAGCCCAACACCCGAGGTCCGAAAACTCCGAAGGTTGGTCACAAAACCGCCTATTGTCTACCATATTGTTTTGTTTTGTTGTTTTTTTCCCCTCTAAAGCTGTTACTGCTTTCTGTCGGTTTCAGGAAAGGCTGCATCCAGCGTTCTGTCGTCACACAAGATGAACTCAAGCCAATAGTGAGGTGAGTACACAAATGAAAAAGTACAATCTGTGTGTCATCGGTTCATGATCAAGACTAGGTAGGACAGGGGAGAACAAGACTAGATTAGGCCCGCCATCTGAAGATACGGTGTGGGATCCAAGGAGTTCTAAACACCACACTTCCACTTTTGGTTTCAGGTTCAAACGACTGTTGTTGGCTTGCAAGGGTCTCACTCCATTGTATCATAACGACTGTCATTTTGCATTCCCAAAAGAGTAAAGCCAATCTTGGTTGGCGGATGGCCGTCCACACCATCCTCTCAGAATAAAGCTGTCCTACCTAGTAGTCTTTAGCATGAATTGATGAAGCGAAACGTCTTCTAAATCAGCCTGAATAGTTTATTTGCGATTGATTCAAGACAGAACGGAAATACTAGATGGATGTTTCTTTTTGATACTTAATTGAATTCCCCATTTTGATAATAAGATCCGCATTGATTTAATGCTGCACATGCGGATCGAACACAAACCGTGACAAAACATGCATATATATGTGTGTGTGTGTGTGTGTGTTTGTGTGGTGGTCTCCCTCCAGACATGAAAAGGGTCAGAAGCCAAGTGATGCAGGATGTGAAGAAGGAGAAGAAAAAGGTAGTGCACACATACTGACTCATACACAAGTGTGATTCTTTTTTTTTTTTTTTTTTTTTTGCAACTCTAGCTCTTTGGTGAACTTGTGTGCCTCAGGCGCTTCAGAAATAATGCAGCTTCTATGTCTAAAAAAAAAGCCGTACAGTATATAAATCTAATCCGCTATTATTGTTTGTTTAGTTATTTCTTTTAATGTCCTGTTCAGCCAGTAAAGCAAATGATAGTATTGTTGATCTGCATGCCCTTACATGTTTGTATTTGACATTATTTCATATTTTATTGGGAGTGGTTAGCATACGGGCTTCACAGCTAGGAGACACGTGTTCAATTCCACCCTCGGCCATCTCTGTGTGGAGTTTGCATGTTCTCCGGGTACTCCGGTTTCCTCCCACATTCCAAAAAAAAAACATGCTAGGTTAATTAGCGACTCCAAATTGTCCATAGGTATGAATGTGAGTGTGAATGGTTGTTTGTCTATATGTGCCCTGTGATTGGCTAGCCCACCAGTCCAGGGTGTACCCCGCCTCTTGCTCGAAGGCAGCTGGGATAGGCTCCAGCACCCTTGTGAGGATAAGCGCTAGAAAATGAATGAAAGAATAATTATTTAATGTTTTATTGGGAGTAGTTAGCACAGCTAGGAGACACATGTTCAATTCCACCCTCGGCCATCTCTGTGTGGAGTTTGCATGTTCTCCACGTGCATGCGTGGGTTTTTTCCGGGTACTCCGGTTTCCTCCCACATTCCAAAAACATGCTAGGTTAATTAATCAGTGACTCCAAATTGTCCATAGGTATGAATGTGAGTGTGAATGGTTGTTTGTCTATATGTGCCCTGTGATTGGCTGGCTGGCCACCAGTCCAGGGTGTACTAGTTCCAGCACCCCCACGACCCTCGTGAGGATAAGCGGTAGAAAATGAATAATGTTTTATTATGAGATGTATTTGGTGCGTTCAGAACGAAGCAGGAGGGGATAGACAAGGAAAGAATAAATTTAAATTTCAATTAAGCCGAATATTGTTTCCAGACAACATCTAAAACTGCCGAAACTACAGTATAAATAAATATTCCACACATATTGTTTCTCTTTCTTAACCTTCTGTTTTGTTAGTTGCTTTGACACACTGACAGATCCCAAAAGGTCAGGCAGGTAGCATCAAACTGAAGAGCTCAGTGGAGCAAGTGACATGTATGTCTCGTGGTGTGTGTGTGTGTGTGTGGGTGTGTGTTTTAACAAGGATCTCCTGTATTATTTCCTGTTGATATTGCAGTGATTCATTCATTTTATCGTAATTCCGGGTCAAAAATGCTGCATAAAATCTAATCTATAATGACAAGGTAATTTAATCACATGCTCTTTGTGTAAGTTTCATCACAAGGAAGCCTGAGTTGAATGAGATCATCTCTAACTATCTCAATGCAAGGGAAAATGACGTGAAATGTAACTTTCTCTCCAATGCACTTAATAGCCTCCAATGCACGCACTTACTGGCCCTTCCATCTTATCTGGTGAAGCAGAAGAAGCAGTCAAGGTTTTCCCTCCATTTACTCACTCAGCATGGGAACCAGTTTAGATATGTGCTGCAGGAACTCTCGATTTTGCGCAAATAAGGTGAATTTGAAAAAAATCATTAGTCCATGTACTCTATATATTGATATTGTCAAGGCAAAGCGAGAAACACAGCAATCGTGGAGTGTTCGACCGGCAACCAGGTCCCATGCACGTGGGCGGCAGTGGCACGGGAGGTAGAGCAGGTTGTTCAGAAACCGGAAGATTAGTGGTTCGATCCCAGGCACTGTTGTTGTGTCCTTTGGCAAGATACGGCGCCCACTTGGCGTCAGCGTGCTGCCCACATTGAATGTGAGCTGAGACTACAGATGTAGCTTGAATGAATAATGGGTTCACTGTGAAGCCTTCAAAGGCGAGATATAGTAAACTGTACAGTGGTGTGAAAAAGTTTGGGCACCCCTAAATAATCCCCTGGTTATTGGGATCAGCTATTTCAGTGAAACCGACGAGAAGGGAAATGATGTTTATAGGATTTACAGGAAGTATGCAATAATTATTTTTTTAAGTAGGCAGGTGCTTAAATTTGGGCACCCTTTAAGACTAATAATTGCAACACATAATTAGTTTGGTAAGCTCATTGACCCTTGACCTGCATACACAGGTGAAAGGGTATTCAAGGTGACCAATTGCAAGTTGCATCGTTTGTAACAAGTAGAACCACGGTAGCCTCAAAACAACTGTCAAATGACCTGACAGCAAAGATTGTTCAACATCATGGTCTAGGGGAAGGATACAAAAAGCCAGCTCAGAGATTTCATTCTGAGGAACATAGTGAGGAAATGGAAGACCACAGATACAGTTCTAGTTAAGACCCGGACTGGCAGGCTAAGAAAAATCTCAGATTCAGTGTATTCAGTGTAATTTACACAAGGGGATGCTAAACGGGAAAGTCATGCGTAAGAAGCCTTTTCTGCCCACAAACGGCGTCGCTTGAGGTATGCTAAAGCACATTTGGACAAGCCAGCTTCATTTTGGAATAAGGTGCTGTGGACTGATGAAACTAAAATGGACATGAAGAATGAAGAACACAGCATTCCAATACAAACACTTGCTGCCCACAGTAGCATTTGGTGGTGGTTCCATCATGCTGTAGGGCTGTGTGGCCAGTGCAGGTACTGGGAATTGTTCAGGTTAAAGGTGGAATGGATTCCAGCAGATTATCAGCAAATTCTTGCCAACAATCCTCAAGAATCAGTGACAAAGTTTAACCTAAAACCTAATCAAATTCTCCTAAGGCATTCATGTAGACGAACAAGTACTACGTTCTGGAATGGCCATCTCAGTCCCCAGACCGAAATATTGTTGAAAATCTGTGGTGTCATTTAAAGCAGGCTGTCCATGCTCAGAAACCATCACAGTTAGTATCCTAACTGTGTTTATTTTTGTGTAAGTCATGGAGCAAAAATATGTGTAGCATTATAGCGTGCGCATATACTAATTTGAAGCAGGTTGTCCATGCTCAGAAACCATCACAGTTAGTTTCCTAACTGTGTTTATTTTTGTGTAAGTCATGGAGCAAAAATATGTGTAGCATTATAGCGTGCGCATATACTAATTTGAAACAAGTTGTCCATGCTCAGAAACCATCAAACCTGACAAAACTGGAGATATTTTGGAAAGAAGAATTATCAAAAATACCTTCAACCAGGATCTAAAACCTCATTGGAAGCGTTTATTTCTGCAAACGGATTATCTACTAAATATTGATGCCAAAGAGATAAACTTATAAAAGTAATTTTCCATAGTAAACTTCCTTTGTTTCTTGTCTCCTCTCTCCAAGACTCTCGTTTGCAAAAAATTGCTTTCTCAAAAAATGTACTTAGCTCTACTTAGATCCTCCTTAAAATCCTTTATTTCCTGAAGTACATCACGTGTGTACAATTATTCACTTTTTCTACTTTATCTGTAATTTGTACACAAACCCTTGTTTCGTGTCAAATTGCTGTAATGTTTGCTGTTTCTTGCGATGCGTGTGTGTTTTTGATTTGTCTTCCAGCCACAAAAGCTCTTAAAGATTTTTCATGTCTGTTCTCCATTTAACCCCCAACAGCCCCCCCCCCCCTCCGAGGGAAGGCTCACATAACTGGATTATAGGTCTCTTCTTTTTAGAGTGAGGGGCGGGGAGAGCAAGAATTGAGGTCAATCTTATAAACATTCATCTCAGGATCTTACTTCAGTTGTACACGCTTTGTTTGCACCGTGCCACAGCGTACGGTGGGGGGAATAAGTATTTGCGCCCCTGCTGACTTTGGAAGTTTAACCCCTATCAAAGTAAATATATAATCTCTAGAAAAATATATACGGTAAACAAAAGCAAACGATAAAAAACAGTAGGGATAAAAGGGGACATATTATACCTTTTTCCATTTTTCTGACCTATAAATGTAATTAGAATGTTATATTCTTGTTTTAAACCATGCCAAAGTTTCAGATAATGAGCTTTGAGCATTTGGAAGTGAACCCTGAAAGAAGTTTGGGATGGCTCAAAACAACCGGTTTCAAAAGGCGTGGTAAATCTGCCCCTTTGTGATGTCACAGAGGGGTGGACTTCATTATATGGGCGTAGCTGTTAGCCAGATGAGCTCTCTTCCTATCCCCCAAGCTGTGCTTCTCTGTTTATGTTGCGAGCAATGGCTCGTACAGGAAAGCCATATTTGTTTACAATTCCGAAAGACGCCACCATCAGGAACAAGTGGTTGGATTTCCTGATTCCTTACCAGCAAAGGGAATGTATTTGAATCTGTCATCGGATTTCACACTGGACTGTTTTGTGAACTTGGGCCAGTATGCAGCTGGACTAGCCAACAAACTTGCTGAAAGCCGACACCTTTCCAACGTTTGGTCGTGGGGAAGAGTCAAAAGAGCAATTATTAGTGTCCTAACTCTGTTTATTTTGTGTAAGTCAAAAATCTGTGTAGTATTATAGCGTGCGCATATACTAATTGTCATTTCCCACCACAATTCGTGGCATTTGTTACAGATTCTGTAATGCTAAATCTGCTTAACATTTAGAGATGTCTTGAAGTAACATCTTTTCTTGAGAAACTTCGCACTGTCCAGTCTGGACTTCCGGATCGGATTCGGATTCCCACACATATGGCTGTATGTTAAGAGGCAACAAATGAAAAAGATACATCGCTGTTTATTATCAACCCCTATATCGTAGTCCTTTTAAGTACTAGCGAGTGTGACCAACCACACTGGAGTGGGCGTCCCGGGGGTGGAGGCGAACCACAAAATCCCAAGCAATACAGCTGAATAGGTGCAGATTCTGGAAGAACTAGAAAGCTTTCTTTGCATTTTATTGTGTGCAGCTGCTCTATAGGAGTCCATAACTCAATACAAAGGGCAGAAAATTTTGCATAATACATTGTTACCGCCAAAATACTTATTTTGGTACAAAATAAATGATGTGTTTATTTCGTTTACAGTTGAGGTTAGAATGGATTTTGTGGGCAGCAGGGATTTGCAGAGTGTAGAAAGCGTGAGAGCCGTGAATGCTCGTAGCTTAGAGGGAACCCTGGTGAGGAAGTCTTTTATCCGGGAATATTTGAGAAGAGGAAGGCCGAGAGTGTCCAGTTTGGTGGTGAGAATGTTTCGGAAGGATTCTACTAAAGGCTGAGCTGTAATCCACAAAGAGCATCCGGGCGTAGCTCTGCCGCTGTTCCAGGTGGCTCAACACGGAGCGACAGTGATGGAATCCTCTATGGAAGACGGTCCTTGATGTGTTGGAGCACCAGACTGTTAAAGAACTTCCCGATTACCAAAGCGAGGGCCACGGGACGATAATATATACAGTAAATCTCTCATAAGCACGCTTAACAACTTAACCTCTGGTGTCCGCCATCGGGTTCGGGGGTTGCCGTGGACCCTTTCAGGTTCAATATCTCCGGCCTCCCTAGAGATGCAGGCTCCAAATGAAGCTCTGGAAGAATTGATGGACGGCAGAGTCTTCCAAAACGTTCCCAACACACCCTCACTCAATGTTTGGATCCGCCATATCTGTCCGTCATCCGCCATCATCTAATCCACCTCCTTCATGTCTTCATGTCATTATTGTTCCTTGACTGAAGGATCATTTCTCCTGTGAAATACTGTAAATGTGAAATATATTTAGCAACTCTAAGCCATTTGTCTTGGAGAGAATAAAGAGGTTTGATGCCCAAGGCGGTATGGAGGATCTAGCAACTGTTCCTTCTGTTTAAGGATACTGAAGCTCCATGAGGACATCCCCTCAGGTTCCCTTAATCGAGTGAGATCTTTTAGGGATCGAACGGCAAATATTATAAACAGTGCATTTTATATTATTTATGATCAAGCGTAGTGGTTTGGAAATGTTTTCCATGTCTTTGGAGTGCGGCTTTTGGTTGGGAATTCTGGCAGATTGACAGAAACATGGTGAAGATCGGGAAGCCTACTGTTTCCGTTGCTATGTTGGCATGAATCCTCACCCTCGGGAGGATCCCTGGTGATCAAGATGCAGGAGGGAGCGGAGAATAGCGAGTCAACATGAGATCAGCACCGTTTATTTTGCTCCTCTATGTAGTCACTTGCGGCGGCACGGCGGTCTAGTGGTTAGCGCGCAGACCTCACAGCTAGGAGACCAGGGTTCAATTCCACCCTCGGCCATCTCTGTGTGGAGTTTGCATGTTCTCCCCGTGCATGCGTGGGTTTTCTCCGGGTATCCAAATTGTCCATAGGTATGAATGTGAGTGTGAATGGTTGTTTGTCTATATGTGCCCTGTGATTGGCTGGCCACCAGTCCAGGGTCCGAAGACAGCTGGGATAGGCTCCAGCACCCCCGCGACCCTTGTGAGGAAAAGCGGTAGAAAATGAATGAATGAATGAATGTAGTCACTTGCTCTGAGACTCAGGTTCGATTCCCTGCTCGGGTATCTCTGTATATAGTTTGCATGTTCGGGTACTCCGGTTTCCTACCACATTCCAAAACAAGCTACAGGTTGAGTGAGTGTGGTGTGAACCAGTCCAGGGTGTACCCCGCCCAAAGACAGCTGGGGTAGGCTCCAGCATATCAGTAATTATTGTGCATGCAATTCTTTTGTGTCTTTTCTAGAGCTGCTGATTCAGTGTGTAAAGAACAACAATGTGAAGAAGGTGAGTGGATATTTTGGCTAACGTGAACCTCTTATTCATTCATACTTTTTATTATTATATTATCATATTTGTTGCTTCATGTTTTAACGTCAAATTCAATATTGTTTTTGTGTGGAAAAGCTACAGGAACTGCATAAAAGTGGGTGTGACCTCAGTTGTGTTGACCAATCGGGTTGTAGCCTGCTGCACCACGCCGTCAAGGCGGGAAGCAAGGAGATGGTCCGCTTCATTCTTGACAACGGTAAGTGTGGTGACGCGTCTCCGTGGAGATGTCATATGCATATTTATATCATTTGTCATCATCTGCTTAATTTTTCAGCGCCGAGTGACATTGTTGATGTGACGGAACACATACAGTGAGTCCATGTTTGTTTTTATTCTTAGAAGAACTTGATGTACGGTGGAACCACACAAATAATTTGTTGCATTTCATTTGTAAAACCTGTGTTGTTTAGCGTGCTAGCAATGCATACACGCCAGACCCGAATATAATAGCAGTTAGCTTCTGTGGCTCTCACGCTACCGCTGTTCCTCCACAGCGGCGAAACGGTTCTCCATCAGGCTGCGTCATTGTGTCACAGGACCATCTGCCATTATCTGGTGGAAGCGGGAGCCTCGCTGATGAAAACGGATATGCAGGTTGGTAAAAAAAAAAAAAAAAAAATCACATACCATAATAACTTCTACGCCGACCTTTCAACTTTGCTACCCGAGCCATCTGACAAAGATTCTGATTGGGGGAGAAGTGGTTTGGCACGTCACATCATCAGCATCAGTTATGCTGCTCTTCCCGCTAATGCATGATCCTGACAAATGGGGTTGTAGGGTACAAGTACCATTTGTTTACATTTAATATATTCACAAGAACAACCTTCTAAATACGGTTTTCGACATTATCAGAGACCTCTAGATTAGAATAAACACCATAATAGTCACTATAATAGGAGTAAATAAGCTATTTAAGACGTAAATAAGACTTGTGTTTGTGTGTGTTACTATAAATAGGTTCCCTAGGGGAGCAGATGGAGTGGTGGACAGGAAGTGGTGTTAGGGTTTCAGAGTTGAGTTTCACCTTGACAAATACAAATTCCACCTTAAGTCACGGCCCCAACAGGAGTTTTATTCCGGATTTTTGTGGCTAGAGTACATGGACACAGTAGAAATATAATCTACCAAATCAAAAAATGATGATTATTTAAGAAAGGAGTGATAAAAAAAATTGGCTGCAGTGTTTCCAGTCGTGTATATGTATGTTAGATTTTTTTGTCCAATCAGATTTTTTCTTCTATGTGTTGCCATATCAGTGCCGCCCCCAGTAACATACACACTATTAACAATGGGACTATTTTTATAGTCTAATTTATAGTTTATTAAATTTAAGATTGACCTATCAGGGTCAGCTAGTTGGCCCACAGTGACATCAGTATTTCTCAGATCAGATCAGAGCAAAAGTGTTCACATGCCAAGTTCCATATATACTCTATATATATGTGAAATATACAGTATAATACATGAATTATTTATTCAGATATGGGTAGAGTAGCCCAAACAACTGTACTTTAAGAGTATTGTTACTTTACAACAGTACTCTCAAATGTTTGGACGGGAGGGGACTGTCGGGGGGGTGCGTTTTCATTTTAATGCAAGAAAAAGAAGAAAGAAGAAGAAAAAAAACACTTTTGGCCAAAATAACAGAGTGTCACATGAAGATGATTTAGTGGCCTAGCCAGCCTCCGGACCGTAATCCCAATCCGTGGGCTGTGCCTTTAGGTGGGGAACTAAAAAAAAGGCTTGTGAGGTGAATCTTTGAGTGTCAATAACCGCCGCCGCACTTAGGTGATCGGAATGAGACCATGTTTTGGATGCTCGTGTAAAGCGAGGACGGAGGTGTCAACCAATCAACAGCTGATGTTGAGTTAGCGCCGATGAGCAAGGGAATAATTATTTGCCTACCATTTTAAAAATAAATAAAAATTCAAACATGTGTCTCTCGCCAGGGTGACACGCCAAGGAACCGGGCGGAGAAAGCGAATGATGCTGAGCTGGCAGCCTACCTGGAGAATCGGCAACACTACCAGATGATTCAGAGGGAAGACCAGGAAACGGCGGTCTAAGCGTCTTTTAGAAACAAATAATGATGATGACAATGACGACTTTAAATGTCACAAAAGCAGCTCAGGACACACAACCTCAGTGAATATTTGCTTTACCGTGTGGCTACGTTCTCGTGAGGCGCAGTTTTAAAAACGCCGGACTGGGGAACGTCTGCTAACAGATTTCCGCTATTATCAGTAAGCCATATAGAGCATTTTTTTTTTGCCATGTAAAACATTCACATTAATATTTGATTAAATTTTTACATTTTTTAACCTGCCTTCAGCACGTGTTGCTATTTTAGTGTGCTGTATTGTATCAGTGCTGAGGGCTTTTGTTGCCTTTTTGATGAAAATGTATATATAAATATATATATATGTAGTATATTAAGGCCATATCCACATAAACAAAGATATTTTCAATATCCATAGTCATGTAAGAAATGAAATCAACACCCGTCAGTAACAGTTATGTTGACACATGAGGTAATGTTACACAAGTCTCCGTACATAAAAAAATATTTTCCAAAAAGTTCAATTTTAAGGTGAAAACACATATAAAAAAATGCCTTTTTAAAAATATCAATGTTGGTGTGGACATGGCCTAAGACCAAATATTCCCATACCAAAAATTATTATTTTTTTAAAATTTTGTTAGCAACTTGTGCTTTCCACCTGAAACTGAGCAGAATGATTATTTTTTCTATTCTAGACATTGCCAATTATTCTTTCATGGACTGTAAGTACATACACTGGTTGTGAAATCATTATTTACAGTAGATACATTTACTTGTGGAAGTGTTTGTTTAATAACATTGTTATTATGATTAAAAAAAAAACAATTCCTGTGATTTTAGTTGACAGCTCATATAATTGTCTGAGGATCCAACAAATCAGGTGATTTCCGTGAGAGACGAGGAAGACTATGAGAAGTGGATCAGACATTTTGATGAGCTTGTTGGGTATGATGGAGACAAGGATCTGACCGTTTCTGAGCCTGGTGACGTCATAACGCAAATAAGATGAGTGAATTTATTCCCATCATAAACCTTTAGTCGTACTTAAGACTTTTCTCATTTACAGTATGCATTTATCTCTAAGCATTTTTAAGCTACAACCATTTGAAACAGTAACATCCATGCATCCTACTACTAGGGTCAAGGGGGTATGATGGAGCCTATCCCAGCTGACTTCAGGCAAGAGGTGTGGTACACCCTGGACTCGTCGCCTAATTACAAGGCACGTGAAATAGTAACCGCCCTGATGGACTCCATGAAGGCCGGGTACTCTGAAGTGTTGTTTGGGACGTATGCACAAAACGAGGAGTTTGGTTCCAGAACCTGAACTGTGGGTCGAGGTGAGTCAGACTAAATTTAGTCGGAATGTCTCTCGCACAAGTTCGGACTTTTTCCCCATCAGAGAAGTCACATTCCATGTGCCGAGAACCAGATTTGGAGGCTTAAGACCGCCACCCAAAACTTACGCATGCCCCTTTAGGTGGTGCGTCTACAAGGGTAAAATAAGTACTAATAATATATATTTTAGGGTGGCACGGCGGTCGAGTGGTTAGCACGCAGACCTCACAGCTAGGAGACCAGGGTTCAATTCCACTCTCGGCCATCTCTGTGTGGAGTTTGCATGTTCTCCCCGTGCATGCGTGGGTTTTCTCCGGGTACTCCGGTTTTCCTCCCACATTCCAAAAACATGCTAGGTTAATTAGCGACTCCAAATTGTCCATAGGTATGAATGTGAGTGTGAATGGTTGTTTGTCTATATGTGCCCTGTGATTGGCTGGCCACCAGTCCAGGGTGTACCCTGCCTCTCGCCTGGAGACAGTTGGGATAGGCTCCAGCACCCCCGCTGGACCCTTGTGAGGAAAAAGCGGTAGAAAATGAATGAATGAATAATAATAACAATAATAACCAAGTGGTTAGCACACAGGCCTCACAGCTACAAGACCCAAGTTTGATTCCACCCTCTGCCATCTCTGTGTGCACGGGCCTCACAGCTAGGAGACCCGAGTTCGAGTTTGCATGTTCTCCCCGTGCATGCGTGGGTTTTCTCCGGGTACTCTGGTTTCCTCCCACATTCCAAAAACATGCTAGGTTAATTAGCGACTCCAAATTGTCCATAGGTATGAATGTGAGTGTGAATGGTTGTTTGTTTATATGTGTCCTGTGATTGGCTGGCCACCAGTCCAGGCTCTAAGACAGCAGGGATAGGCTCCAGCGGTAGAAAATAAATAAATGAATGAATAATAACAATTTTTCCAACACAATATGAGTGGTGTCAGACTGGTGTAGTCTCGTAGGTAGATTACCATGGTAACAAGGGGATGCTAGTCTCAAACCGCTGTGGCATGCAAATGACTAAAATTCCTGTTGCTTGCGTCCTGTCATCTTCATGCAAACAGACAGGAATCGATCACACTTGACATAAAGTCCGTTTTGCAAAAGATTGAAGTCATTAAAGCTTTGCGGTTGTGTGTGTGGGGGGGGGGGCTTGTTTGGACACGCATCCCAAAAGTAAAGCAGCGGTTTATGCCCTCTAGTTACTTCTGTTGGTCTGTGGAGTAACACGGGTCTTTGTGTGTTTGTGTGCTCATGTGTGGAGTGGGGTGATGGGGATCTGAATTGAGCTAATGCAACCAGAATGAACTGGTTTTGGAGACAAAAGCAAATGGGGGGTGCCTCGGGAGGAGGGGGTGGGGGGGTTTGTGTGATGCTCACAGAGACAAAGTACTCGGAGAGAAAGTTTACATCCTCGACTACCACTCAAGTCCAAGCTGCTCCACAAGTAAGTACCCTTTTAACTTCTTTCAAGTTGTTTGTTGTCTTTTTAGCAACGATATTGTAGTTTTTATTCCTTTTTTCTTTTTTTTTCATGTTTTTTTTTTATTATGCAACATTCGCTAATAGGGCTAAAGAGAGCATTGAGATGGTGTGTAGTTTTTTTGCTGTTATTCTGTAGTTCTAACACATGGGTAGGCAAACTACGGCCCGGGGGCCAAAACCGGTACATCAAGTGTTTGAATCTGGTCCAACAGTTGTTATCAAGAGTGTCTTCTTCAGTAAAAAAAATCTGTTTTGTTATTGGAAATGTGGTCTGCTATAATACGAAGAGATATAGATAAGAGATAAGCACATATAGCAGATTGTATGACACTTTTACAGATAAAATAAGACAAATAATTCCAGGTGGACTAATTATATCAATTTTGTTAACTCAATGTGGTCCGCGAGTCAAAAAGTTATTATTATGGCGGTCAAAGGTCACACCACAGGATATATTTTCCTCTCTGGTTGTTTTAAATTCAACTATTACAGAATTTCTGGTACTACAGTGGAACCTCGCTTAGTGGTCGACTAATTAACATAAACTAACAACTCTATTAGTTAGCAAAGAACCACAGTCAGCTGCTGATGATGTCATAGACGGGTGGGGGAGGGCATTGATTTACGGTTTCCACGCAAGACAAAAACATCTGAGTGGTTAGCGTAAAGGCCACACAGCTAGAAAACCCAAATTTGATTCCACTGTCAGCAGTCTGTGTGGTTTCCTCCCACATTCCAAAAACATACTAGGTTAATTAGCAACTCCAAATTGTCCATAGGTATGAATGTGAGTGTGAATGGTTGTTTGCCTATATGTGCCCTGTGATTGGCTGGCTCGCCCGAAGACAGCTCCAGCACACCCGCGACCCTCGTGAGTATAATCGGTAGAAAATGAATGAATATGTTAACACTGTTCGACAACCCAAACCGGTCGCTAACTGAGAAATATAAACAAACCAGGGCAAACAAACTAGCCTAGCCTAAACCAAAAAATAGTGTCAATGTAAGAACTATAATATGCATATGGTGGGGGGGTTATACTTTTAGTTTGAACTATCAAATAGCATTTGAAAACCTGTAAAACTGCCACAACAAAAATATAGAAAATGTAAACGTTTAAAGAACACAAGGAAAGGTCCGGGTCCTGCATTGCTGTGCCAGCGTAACCAAGGAAACCATTATGTACCATGCAACATTGTGAAGTGTCTACACACAAAGGCAGGTCTAAGAACCCCCCCCCCTTGTTGACTCATTTACCTTTTGCTATGAAATCATTGAGTACGATGAAGAATTAGAGGACGGTGACAACAATGCTTATATGCTCTATGTCACATCAATACAGATCAATATAGATCATCAATCAAAAATATTAGTCAATGACAACACAACTGAACCCAAATTCCCAGGCCAGTTGGGACACATAGTCTCTCCACCGTGTCCTGGGTCTTCTACCGGTTGGCGTCCGAACCAGATCCCCAAACCACCTCATCTGGCTCCTCTCAATGCGGAGTAGTAGCGGTTCTACTCCGAATTTCTCCCGGATAACAGTGCTTCTTACTTTATCTCTAAGGGAGATCCCAAACACCCCGCGGGGAAAACTCATTTTGCCCGCTTGTACCCCCGATCTTGTCCTTTCGGTCACTACCCAAAGTTCATTAAGGTCGGAAATTCCGGTAAATGTAGGAAATCTTTGAAAAGTCCTGATAAATAGTCAATCATTAATTCATTTTTGTACCGCTTATCCTCACGAGGGTCGTGGGGGGGGGGGTGCTGGAGCCTATCCCAGCTGTCTTCAAGAGGCAAGAGGTCTTCAAGAGGCCAGCCAGCCAATCACAGGGCACATATAGACAAACTCACATTCATACCTATGGACAATTTGGATTAATGATATTTAATGTCTTATTTAGATAGCTGAAAATGGTTGAGTTCTATTTACTTACATTGGATCGCTTTCGGCAAACTTTAAGCCCAACATGCATCAATGTGGCCCCACGCATCCTTAGGTTGTTCCGTGGAAATAGTTTGGACAAACTATGCGTTAAAGCAGGGGTCTCAAACATGCGGCCCGCGGGCCAAATGTGGCCCGCAGGACACTAGTTTGAGGCCCCCGCCTTGATGTGAAAGTTTAATGTTTGATATGGATGCTGTATGGTATCATGTACCCAGAAAAAATGATTAAGTTTTGATTAATGTTCATGTTAAAGGTTAAATAACTGTTAATAGTTATCCTCCCTATCCGTGTGGAAGTGGTAAGTTTTTGGCTATTAGCTAATTAACCTAGCATGTTTTTGGAATATGGGAGGAAACCGGAGTACCCGGAGAAAACCCGGGGAGAACATGCAAACTCCACACAGAGATGGCCGATGGTGGGATTGAACTCAGGTCTCCTAGCTGTGAGGCCTGCGCGCTAACCACTTGACCACTGTCTAGCCCTGATAAATAGTCAACACTCTTTATTTTTTAGTGGCTTTTGGGCTAAGACAGAGCTAAGCTAAGATGTGTATGTTTTGTTCAGATAGCCTAGCAAACATTGCCCTACATTGGTTTGGTTTTAGCATGTTGTACAAAATGTATCAAAGCTGTTCCCAAATGTTTTTTTTGGGGTTTTTTTTTCTGCATGCAGCCTTGGAAAAGGCTTGAGAGCGAATCCTCCAGACAGTATAGGCTGTGTATGATAGGATTGGAGACAAACAGAGACGTGTCTCCCCGGCATCCCACCGTAGTCAACTGACCTCATTCTTAGCAGAACAAATGACTGAAAAACACTCTTAACTATTGTGTCACAATTGCGGCTGGTCCAACCCCGTTCTGGTGAGAGACGCTAGCTCTTTGGATTAAACGCAAGTTTAGAAACAGATACAGGACTTTCTTGAAAAGAATCCAGACCATAATTAGCCTTCTAGCTTTAGTCATCATCGATGTAACTCAGTCTCAAAATACATACTAAGCATTTTGCTAAGTCCTATTATCCTTTGTTGTTATTCCTTTGTATTGAGTTATAGACTCCTATAGAGCAGCTACACACAATAACCTGCACAGAAAGCTTTCTAGATCTTCCGGAATCTGCACCTATCCCAGCTATATGTCATTAAGAAGAGAGTCAAAAGTTTCTCTACGTAATTTCAATGTTTATATAGTTCTAAAACTCAATATTCTGAGGGTCTTGAAATCCAACATACCCCCAAAACTTGGCTCTCTTGTGTGAAAATGTCTGGCAGTCAGCGAGTTAATTAGTGTGAGGCATATTTCAGGGGTCTTCTCATTGACTTTACGAAATGCTGGCACTTGCAACTTTCTTTGGCTTCATTTTGAGTTATTTAAAAACACACACAAAAAAGCTTTTGAGCCATGAAGCCATGAGAGAGAAACACGACTGGATTCAAGAAATAACAAAGATGGTGTCCATGGTGACCTCAAGGTAAAACTAGCCTTAAATCAGTGGTTATCAAACCCTTTTGGAGATGAAATTATTCCTTTGATTTTTATTTTCGATTGTTTCTGTATGTGAAACTAACAAAACTGACAATTTCAGCTTTCTAAAAAAGGATGAATTGGATTTACGTGATTTCTTATGGGAAACGAATGCAACAGATTAACGATGCTAACCAAGGTTCCATTGTATTCTGTTGGCTATTTGCTAAGCAATAGACAGTGGTGGGAAAACGTCTTTTTCCCTTCCTGATTTTGTATTTTATTTCATTTGTCACACTTAAATGTCTCGGATCATCCATCCATCCATCTAGTTGACTTCGGACCAGAGGCGGGTCACCAGCCAATCACAGGGCACATATAGACAAACATTCACATTCATACCTTACAGTTCTGTGGATGATTTTAGGCCCACTCATCTTTGCAGAATTGTTGTAATTTGGCCACAATCTAGGGTTTTTGGTCTTCAGGTCAGGACTTTGACTAAGTCACTCCGAAGTCTTCATTTAGTTTTTCTTCAGCCATTCAGAGGTAGACCTGCTGGTGCGTTTTAGATCACAAACAGATGGTAGTCATCACACTACCACCACCATACTTTATTCCCTGTCATAAATACTGACAGTAACTGAAGAAAGTGGGGGTCTGCGTATATTTGGATATTGTTGTGGGGTCTTTTGTGACCTTTTAGATGAGTTGTCGCTGAGCTCTTGGTGTAATTTTGGTTGGCCAGCCACTCCTGGGAAGTTTTCATCACTGTTCCATGTTTTCCGAATTGTTTATAATGGCTCTCACTGTGGTTTGCTGCAGTCCCAAAGCTGTAGAAATGGCTTTATTACCTTTTCCACACTGGTAGATCCCAATTAATCTGTGTTAAAATATAACATATATTGTCATTGACTAATATTTACATAATAAATATTATATAAGCAATATTTGTTTAATGATTTGAAACATTTAATTGTGACAAACCTGCAAAAATAATAAGAAATCAGACTTTTTCACACCAGTCTATATATTAATCCAAACCATTATATTCAAGTAAATGCTATTTCTTATATATTAAATTCCTGGTCTGGTCTTCAGCTTGTGACCATGTGCCCACATGGGTACATTTGTCTGTGCTGACTGAACGCAAAGCAATTGACCTCTGACTTCCACCAGCAAACTTAATGAGACACACATCTTTCCGTCTGTGAGGGAAACGGGAAAATGCTCCGTGTTTAATGTCAGCGTTGCACTGGAAGAGCTGGAAATGACCAACCGCTTTGTGGCAATTGCAGCAATCTTTAATTTTTTTTTTTTTTTATCTGTTTGCTGGTCTTGGAGTAAGACAGCTTCTTTCCTCATGGGAGGCTCCGGAGATGCCTTCACCTCCTTCCCTGGACAGCCTATTAGAGCAGCCGAGTTCTAATTGCAGTCTTCCATTCTCCGACTGCTTTTTGTTTATACTGGAATGGATACAGCGAGGATAAATTCTTACTTAAAACCACCGTAAACGACAATATTTTATCGGGAAGCAAGTGCTTCATATTAAGTGTTTAAATCAAAGGTCTCCAAAGTGCCGCCCAGGGGCCATTTTTGGCTCACAGATTTATTTTTAGGCCTAAAATATAACTACTTAGTGAAGATATTTAATGTCTTATTTAGATAGCTCAAAATGGTTGAGTTCTATTTACTTACATTAAGCCCAAAATGCATCAATGTGGCCCCACGCGTCCTTAGGTTGTTCCGTGGAAATAGTTTGGACAAAGTATGCTTTAAAGCAGGGGTCTCAAACATGGGGCCCGCGGGCCAAATGTGGCCCGCAGGACACTAGTTTGAGGGCCCCGCCTTGATATGAAAGTTTAATGTTAGTGCGGCCCATGTACCCAGAAAAAATTATTACGTTTTGATTAATGTTCATGTTAAAGGTTAAATAACTGTTAAGTTATCCTCCCTATCCGTGTGGAAGTGGTAAGTTTAAATTTTAAGTTTAAGGGAAATAACTTGAAGGCTACCGTTTAGGTGGCTAGCTGTCTAGTTTGCGAGTTAGTTTACTTTAAAGGGTTGCTAAACAAAAGCTACTCATTAGCATCCGGTCAGCTTCCAAAAGCATAACAAATGGAAAATTATTGGTTGAATTTTTTTTATGTTCGGTAACCTCAGTTGGTTGATTCCGGGCAAAGTGCTGCCTAGCATAGCATAGTGATTTTTATCATATGGATTTTCTTGATTTTTGTGCACTCGGACAGGATGAAGGCTACGCTGCTGCTGCTCCTCGTCGCTCTCATCACCATCAAAATGGTAGCTGGAGGGAAAAACAACAAAGGTAGGAGATTTTCTTTCCCACGTGTACATTTTGCTCCAAAAAAATGTTCTTTCTATTTGTTTACAAATTATATACTTATGTACAAATACAAATTTCAAAGGTATTTTGTTGTGTGCTTGAATTAGCAGCACATTCTCTGGAGGCACGTCTCTTACTAAATCTTTACTCAATCCACAGAGAAAATCAAACCTTCCCATTCCGGGTCAGACTGCACCGACTGGCGCTATGGAAACTGTGTCCCTAGCAACGGCGACTGCGGCACCGGATTTAGGGAGGGGTCATGTGACCAGCAGACAAAGAGAATGAAATGCAAAGTGCCCTGCAACTGGAAAAAAAACTTTGGAGGTAACACCCCTCGAGCCTCAAATGGGACAATCCAAAGATAATTTTTCATTGAAGGAAAAAACTAATCGGTGTTTTCTTCCTGTTTAGCCGACTGCAAGTATCGCTTCGGAAGTTGGAGCGAGTGCGACGCAAGCGCTGGTATCCAGACCAGGAACGGGACACTGAAGAAGGCGCTCTACAACGCTGAATGCCAACAGACTATTTCTGTCTCCAAACCCTGCCTTGGCAAAACCAAGACAAAAAGCAAAGGTTAGAATACCTGCTGTGGAAAAACACGACACAAGCATAACCGTCCCCCCGTAATATGCAGTAATTTTATAGTAGTATACCCTCATTTTGTTCAATTCCACCCTCGGCCATCTCTGTGTGGAGTTAGTTATTAGTTATATTAGTTATATTATAGGGCTGCACGGTGGTCGAGTGGTTAGTGCACAGACCTCACAGCTAGGAGACCAGGGTTCAATTCCACCCTCGGCCATCTCTGTGTGGAGTTTGTTAGTTATTAGTTATATTAGTTATATTATAGGGCTGCACGGTGGTCGAGTGGTTAGCGCACAGACCTCACAGCTAGGAGACCAGGGTTCAATTCCACCCTCGGCCATCTCTGTGTGGAGTTTGTTAGTTATTAGTTATATTAGTTATATTATAGGGCTGCACGGTGGTCGAGTGGTTAGCGCACAGACCTCACAGCTAGGAGACCAGGGTTCAATTCCACCCTCGGCCATCTCTGTGTGGAGTTAGTTAGTTAGTTATTAGTTATATTAGTTATATTATAGGGCTGCATGGTGGTCGAGTGGTTAGCGCACAGACCTCACAGCTAGGAGACCAGGGTTCAATTCCACCCTCGGCCATCTCTGTGTGGAGTTAGTTAGTTATTAGTTATATTAGTTATATTATAGGGCTGCACGGTGGTCGAGTGGTTAGCGCACAGACCTCACAGCTAGGAGACCAGGGTTCAATTCCACCCTTGGCCATCTCTGTGTGGAGTTTGCATGTTCTCCCCGTGCATGCGTGGGTTTTCTCCGGGTACTCCGGTTTCCTCCCACATTCCAAAAACATGCTACGTTAATTGGTTAATTGATAAGCGGTAGAAAATTAATCAATGAGTGAATTTGTATTTTTGATGGTGACATTAGGATAAGGATGCACGGTGGATGAGTGGTTAGTGCACTGGCCTCACAGCTAGGACACCCAAGTTCGATTCCGAGTTTGAGTTTGCATGCGTGGGTTTTCTCCGGGTACTCCGGTTTCCTCCCACATTCCAAAAACATGCCAGGTTAATTAGCGACTCCAAATTGTCCATAGGTATGAATGTGAGTGTGAATGGTTGTTTGTCTATATGTGCCCTGTGATTGGCTGGCCATAGCTGGGATAGGCTCCAGCACCCCTGCAACCCTCGTGAGGATAAGCGGTAGAAAATGAATGAATATCCTCATTTTATAATCCAGACGGCGATCATATCCCAAAGGAATTAGCATCTATCATGGTAGGATATCCGAATGCCTTAAAGGGGAACTGCACTTCCTTTTGGAATTTTCCCCATCATTCACAATCCTTATGTGAAACATGAACACATTTATTTCCATTTTACAAGTTAATACGAGCTAGCTAACAATGCACATCAATGGGACACAACAGTTTTGACGCTTAAGCTTTAAAAAAAAAACATAAAAAAAACACTAACATTGTCCTATTTCCATAACTGACCTGTATATTAATTGATCTACAGCGATATTGATATTGTAGCAGCTAACAAGAAGTACTATATTTCTGGTGTAGTACCACAGCACCTTGCTATAAGTGTTATAATGGCATTATAATGCAGAGAAAACAGAAAGAAATATTCATTCATTTTGTAACGCTTATCCTCACGAGGGTCGCGGGGAGTGCTGGAGCCTATCCCAGCTATGGCCAGCCAATCACAGGGCACATATAGACAAACAACCATTCACACTCACATTCATACCTATGGACAATTTGGAGTCGCTAATTAACCTAGCATGTTTTTGGAATGTGGGAGGAAACCGGAGTACCCGGAGAAAACCCACACATGCAAACTCAAACTCGGAATCGAACTTGGGTGTCCTGGCTGTGAGGCCGGTGCACTAACCACTCAACCACCGTGCAGCCTTATCCTAATGTCACCATCAAAAATACAAATTCACTCATTGATTAATTTTCTACCGCTTATCAATTAACTAATTAACCTAGCATGTTTTTGGAATGTGGGAGGAAACCGGAGTACCCGGAGAAAACCCACACATGCACGGGAAAAAAAATGTGGCTGATGGTGGAATTCCTAGGTATGAGGCCCGCATGCTAACCGCTCGTCCGCCGTGCAGCCCTGAAAGAAATGTGTTAAAAAAAATGAATCCGACTAAATGCAGACTGAAGTTTGTTGCTTTGCTAGTACGGTTGGTTTGGTCAAGTGTCAACATAGTCCAGGACCAAAAGGACCAGATAAAACTTGCCAAGGGATTCTAGTCATGAGTGACAAAACTATGATCGCATTTTTGCAACAAAATGCTGAAAATCATCAAAAAAAAATCTGATTAATTAATTTCAGTTAATTTCAGTTAATTTCACTTTAAATGGAATCAAAGTAGAAAACCCCCAGAAATAGTTTTAGGTGCATGATGTCATTGAACGATGTAAACAACACATACGCTGTCCAATCGAGGTGCGACTTTATTCCTTATGCTTTCCAGAAGGTCCGACTCTTAAGTGAAAACAGACGTTTTGCCATGAATAATTTCTTGGATGAAATAGTATTTGTCACCTCCATAACCCAAAGCGGGAGCCAAAGAAGATGAGAATGAAAAAAAATAACTCCTGGGTGATGCGCCACACCAGACGTTAGGCCGAGATTGAGACTGTGG
This sequence comes from Doryrhamphus excisus, assembly GCF_037039965.1. Taxonomy (NCBI): domain Eukaryota; kingdom Metazoa; phylum Chordata; class Actinopteri; order Syngnathiformes; family Syngnathidae; genus Doryrhamphus; species Doryrhamphus excisus. The sequence goes on along the minus strand of NC_136373.1, from coordinate 2,934,113 downwards.
CTCATTCTAACCCACTGGGACACCTCTGGAACCAATCAATGGGTAACGGTTCCAGACGGTTCCACTCTAATAGACGTGATTACATGTCGTTCATTTTGAACATCTGACACCAACGTCTGAACATCTGACACTAACATTTGGGTCGTCTTGTCCCATCAACAAAAACTCTTGTCGCGTTTTAGTCGCCAAAGAATCATGATTAGCTCATCACCGTCACATGATCTAGCTTCCTAAAGTCTTTCTTGCGTTTTGTCAGATGCGCGGAATGTTTCAGCGGTGCCGTTCTGAATTCCCTATGGCGAACTGAACGATAATGACGGCTGAGGTGTCGGGATGCTACATCCATCTCCTTTGATTGGAGGAACGTGCCAACATCTATTTCATCTAGCTCTCCTTTGTTCTGGGCTGCCCTGGGTGGCGTTCAAAGCCCTGTGATGATTACGTCGTCGTTCATTCGTGCGTTCAGATCCATCTCATCAAATCTAGTTTTTATTTGCTCAATGTTATTTTCTTTTGCTTCTTTCTCTTCCTCAAAAGTGGCACAAAAAAAACCCGACATAGCCCTGTGTGAAAAGGTGCCCCCCCTTTCCATTTATAAAGCTTTGAGACTTTAGCTAACCACAGTGAGAGCCATTATCCACAATTGTCAAAAACGTGAACAGTGGTTAACCGTCCCAGGATTAGCCGGCATGCTAACCAAAATGACACCAAAAGTGCAACAATGACTCAACCAAGAGGTCACAAAAGTCCCCACAATATTCAAAGAACTGCAGTTAAGGGGGGGTCAGGGTTCTTTACTCCACCATAAGAACGACACTGGGCAAAAATCAAAGACCTTTGTGAAAATACTCTGTGATCTTATAAGACAAAATTTGACATTTTTTTGTAAAATTTCGTACAGTAAAATATGGTGGTGGTAGTGTGATGGTCTGGCGTTATTTTGCTGCCTCGCTGTAATAAATGGAACCATGGATTCTGCTGTATACCAAAAAATCCTGAAAGCAAACATCCGGCCATTTTTTGTAAAATTTTGTAAAAGTAAGAACATCATACCAACAGTAAAATATGGTGGTGGTAGTGTGATGGTCTGGCGTTATTTTGCTGCCTCGCTGTAATAAATGGAACCATGGATTCTCCTGTATACCAAAAATTCCCGAAGGTAAACATCCGGCTCTTTTTTGTAAAATTTCGTAAAAGTAAGAACTTCATACCAACAGTAAAATATGGTGGTGGTAGTGTGATGGTCTGGCGTTATTTTGCTGCCTTGCTGTAATAAATGGAACCATGGATTCTGCTGTATATCAAAACAATCCTGAAGACAAACATCCGGCCATTTTTTGTAAAATTTCATAAAAGAACATCATACCAACAGTAAAATATGGTGGTGGTAGTGTGATGGTCTGACATTATTTTGCTGCCTTGCTGTGATAAATGGAACCATGGATTCTGCTGTATACCAAAACAATCCTGAAGACAAACATCCGGCCATTTTTTGTAAAATTTTGTAAAAGTAAGATCATAGCAACAGTAAAATATGGTGGTGGTAGTGTGATGGTCTGGCGTTATTTTGCTGCCTCGCTGTAATAAATGGAACCCAACAAATGACAATTAGCTTTGTTAGCTGCAGGTCATATGTGAGCTGCATCTGATTTACTGTTCAATTCCAACCTATTTCCAATGGGACTCAGGCCTCATTGGTTATGTGGATAGAAATTGGATACCTATCCCATCGACTGCAGTCTTAATGGCGGGGTCGCATATATGTACGTATGTGACCTATTTGTCATGTGACTTATATGTCATGTGACCTATATGTCACGCAAAGGCATGCTCTGCCATGCCAGACTCCAATAAAGGTCCTCACAGAAGATGGAAAAGCTCTTCTTCACATCCAAAAGTTAGTTAGAAAAAAACGTAGCATTGAAGGAGCTCCCATTACCCACCACTCCTGGCTCTGACATCCACCCACTCACAAACCCCCGCAACAGACGTTGCAGTAAGTCCTCCGTAACCTGCCATCGCCAAAAAATCTTGTCTCTTCCTTCTTGGACTCATTTGGATAAGAAAACAAGAACAAAATCCTAGAAATTTCCACAAATGGGAATACATGGGAATACAATGTGATTGATGTCCGGTTGTGCACATCAATTGAATCAATTGTGTGCAGTTTACATGTTGGAAAAGCTAAGTTAGCAATTTCATACACTCCTGTGGACTCCTATAGAGCAGCTACACACAATACCCCGCACAGAAAACTTTCTAGATCTTCCAGAATCTCCACCTATTCCAGCTGTATTTCTTTGGATTTGACTGTTTTGATTCATTCCACCTATAGCCCGCCTCCGAGCACGTCCCCACAAAAGTCCCCACAATATTCAAAGAACTGCAGTTAAGGGGGGTCAGGGTTCTTGACTCCACCATAAGAACAACACTGGGCAAAAATCAAAGACCTTTGTGAAAATACTCTGTGGTCTTATAAGACAAAATTTGACCTTTTTTGTAAAATTTCATACAGTAAAATATGGTGGTGGTAGTGTGATGGTCTGGCGTTATTTTGCTGCCTCGCTGTAATAAATGGAACCATGGATTCTGTTGTATACCAAAAAATCCTGAAGGCAAACATCCGGCCATTTTTTGTAAAATTTCGTAAAAGTAAGAACTTCATACCAACAGTAAAATATGGTGGTGGTAGTGTGATGGTCTGGCGTTATTTTGCTGCCTTGCTGTGATAAATGGAACCATGGATTCTCCTGTATACCAAAAATTCCCGAAGGTAAACATCCGGCTCTTTTTTGTAAAATTTCGTAAAAGTAAGAACTTCATACCAACAGTAAAATATGGTGGTGGTAGTGTGATGGTCTGGCGTTATTTTGCTGCCTTGCTGTAATAAATGGAACCATGGATTCTGCTGTATATCAAAACAATCCTGAAGACAAACATCCGGCCATTTTTTGTAAAATTTCATAAAAGAACATCATACCAACAGTAAAATATGGTGGTGGTAGTGTGATGGTCTGACATTATTTTGCTGCCTTGCTGTGATAAATGGAACCATGGAGCAGCTACACACAATACCCCGCACAGAAAACTTTCTAGATCTTCCAGAATCTCCACCTATTCCAGCTGTATTTCTTTGGATTTGACTGTTTTGATTCATTCCACCTATGGCCCGCCTCCGAGCACGCCCACTCCGCTGTAATTGGTTACTTTCCCAAGTACAGACGTTGCAAACTGTCATCGCCAAAAAGTCTTTTGGTTAAGAAAACGAGAACAAAATCCTAGAAATTTCCACAAATGGGGCAAAGTTTACTTCCATGAACACACGGCAATGTGCCTGATGTCCTGTTGTGCTCATGTGAGTCACTTCCTGTCATATTTCTACCTAAAAAGCATGCTTACTAAATCACCATGAGGTACTTTTCTTCATAGCCAGGTGGAAATGGGAGTGGTCACATGACCACAAATGTGTTCCATTGCCTAGATACAGGAGGGCATCTCACATTACCCGATGTCTCAAATGGACACACCTTCCCTGACACTTGATAAGAAGTGGAATATTAAATCACCGTCCTTGCATGAATATTCTATTTTGTATTGTGAACTGTTTGTTTGTTAACTGAGGTTTAGTTTGGATTCTGCCAAATTATTTTCTTCCTGTTTCATCTTTGGTTTCCAGGAAAGAAGAAAAAAGGCAACAGACAGTAGAGACAAGAGAAGACTTGGACCAGGAGATCTTTTGGAATTGAACCAACTCATCTCTGACATTTGGACAGTAGGACTGACATCATTAGAATTCAACTAGATGAGATTCCACAATAATTCATCACAAATAAATCTCGGAGACAATCTCATGTTGTCAATTTGATGATCTTCAAAAGGGATTTGCATCAACCTGCTATTTACTAATGTTTATTCATGCGTAGCGATTAGTAATTAGCATTATTGGGTCTACTTTGTAGCAACACAGACAACTGCCATCAGGTATTATGTCATAATATCAATAGAAGTTCAAGATGTATAATACTACTAATAATAATTATGGTGCAGATCTTTTTTTTTGTATACAGGAACTGATACTAATAATAATAAAGAGTTAATAAAAAGTTGTGTGGAGTTGGTGATTGATGCAAACATAGCAATAAACATAACAATAATATGTTGTTCATTAATACAAGCAGTTCTCAAAATGACTTTTTATAACCAGCCACCACCCGAAACAAGCAGACAAAAAAAAAAAAAAAAAAAAAATTAAACAGTCAGTGACTGATGCACAATCGTGCCCCCTGCATTGTGGTAGTTAGGAAACAAATTTAAAGGGATAGTTGGGATTTTTTTTTTTTTTTTACATAAAGTTCTAAGTTATATCACTTCCTGTCCTGAACCGATCGTCCATGCTAAACCAAGCTACCTTCTAATGACGCCATTTATACAAACTATATTTTGTAACCATATTTTTATGATGCACATTTGAAGCCGAAAGTGTCCAAAAATCTGTTAAAATGTATTTTTACATAAAATAAAAGAGCTTATTGTCGTTGCATCATTGCTAAGAATATAAAGAAGACATTATACCACCAAAGTAAAGTAGGGAAACGACATTTCTAAAGCTGTGATTTGAGGACAAACTGGGAAGAGCAACAAAGGAACAGGAAATGGAGACAAGGGAATCAATCCCACAGATTGCTTGGCAGCGTTGACATAACCCACATCACATATTATTTCTTTCACCAAAGAATGGACCTTGGCAAAAAAAATCGTTTCGGTGGCCTCATTTAGTGGCCACAAGAGATGGTGGAAATATTAGAAACGACACATAGAAACATTGTTGTGACTTCAGTTTGCCTCCTAGCTGGAAGAAATCCAGCGTAGTGTAGCTTATATTTGCGTCACCATGGTTACAGCATGCTGATGACTTTAAAGGGAAGATAAAACGCAGCATGGAGTTGTGCAATAGAGGGTGTTTATTATCATTGTAAAATGAAGATCTTGTACATACTTATAGTTTGACCACATATTTTGTATTTATAACGTACAATATATATTTTGGAAAATATATTTTACAAAAGAAAACAGTACAAATGGAACAAAAAAACATTACAAACATGTCAGAAAAAGTTGTTTTCCCAAAAGCTGCCAAAAACTTTTAAAAAGTAAATCAAGTTATGATCAATTATTGACCTTTGTGAGCTAGCATTAGCTTGTTTAACAAATGTTTATTTAAAGCAACCTTTTTTTGTTTTTGTGAGACCAACTTAGCTAATTTCAACTCAAACAAATATATAAATAATATGTTTGGTGTGAACTACGTCATGCTAATGACAAAGTTTAGCTACTCACGTTAGCTCGCACTGAATGCATAGGCTAGCGCAATGTCAACATGACATATAACGCCGTGATTGCAATTCGTCTTATTTGGCCCCGAAAAAATAATTTCTATTCAGTTTAAACTTGTCATTTTTTTTGTTCAAAATCTAAAATCTAAACGCAAAATCTAAGCAAAATCTAAAAGATCCGAGCGCACTTTACAGTATACTCAATTATACTCCATACCCGTGGAATGGCCCCTGGAACAACAATAAAACATTACTGTTTGATTTACCCTTTAAAAGACGAGATTTAGCTTTTGGGAACCCAACTCTGTCCAATTCGGATTTTAAATACAAATAATATACATTCCGTATAGTATGTACATTTTCAGAATAAAACAAATATACATTGTATATTTCCATTTCCATTTGTTCTAAATAATACACATATAAAATACACCTTTCAAATCAAAATCAGTTGTTCGTAACTTGGAATTATTTTTTTCCCACACACACCAATTGTATTTGCGACAAATACATTCAGACTTCATGATTCACCCACAGAAAAAAAAAAACTTTGGTGGTTTGAAAATGGAAAAAAAAAAATACAAGCGGCTACTATGGGGTCCAACTATTGTCCTGTTGGGGTACAGCTACCAACCTACAGGATGTGAGGGTACCACCCACGGAGCAGGAAATTCCAAAACATTTTAGAGAGGGATTTCTCTAATGAAGTCAACCCGTTGAGAAACATGGACAATAAGATGCGATAAACCTTGGCTGGCATCCATAAAAATCCATATTATCTCATATTTTCACTTTCTTCAGGTTGAATGGCCACAGATCCCAATGCTAAGGAAAACTGCACATTTCGGAATTTTGTCCATCATCCACAATCCTTACGTGAGTCATCATTCCCTTTTCTGTGTGTTCCACATATTGAAAAACGGCTAGCACAAAGCATCTATTGAGGATTCGCTGATTAACGCAGTATCCTTCTACCAAAATATTCATATCTTTATATATTCAATATCTCTCCTCTGGATGTCCCAACCATCTCAGTCTGGCATCTCGGACTTTATCTCCAAAGCCTCTAACATTTTTTATGTCCCTCTGATGTACTCCTTCCTGATCCTATCCATCCTGGTCACTCCCAGGTCATTCTCCGCCTATAAAAACATCTGCATAGGGAGATCATTTTTGGTCGTTATGTAAATGGAATATTGTTGCCTTGTGCTAGCTGGTTTTTCAGAGTGTTTCCACTAAGTAGAGTACAAAAGTGTTCCAATGAAAAGCTGATTTCCACTTGATGCTAATTCTTTTTCACTATCTCACGTGAAACTGTGGCTGTAAATGTATATCTATATACTGTATATCTATATCGGTTATGCTTGTATTCTGTTGAGGTGATATCTGTAGACGGTAATGTTCTATTATCCACAATGGTTAATGGCTATGTCCATATTACCACATGCTATATGCTATATGCTATATTCATGGGAATTCATGTTTCATTCTTCATACAGTGGAGGATGTGCAAAATGTGTGCAGTATACATGTTGGAAAAGCTAAGTTAGCAATTTCATACGTACAGTAACTCTTATATAACTACAGTATATACAGTGGAGGAACTCGTTATTTCATCCACTTTTTAAAAGGGGACCTATTATGCTCTTTTTTTTTTGCATTGTATTTTGGACTCCTATAGAGCAGCTACACACAATACCCCGCACAGAAAACTTTCTAGATCTTCCAGAATCACCACCTATTCCAGCTGTATTTCTTTGGATTTGACTGTTTTAATTCATTCCACCTATGTCCCGCCTCCGAGCACGCCCACTCCGCTGTAATTGGTTACATTCCCAAGTACTTCCGGATTACTGCCGAAACCCACACTTTCTAATTTAGTGGGTGTATGTCGGAGTTTATAATAAATGAATAAAGCCTTCAGGGAGCTACTTGAAAAGTGGTTAGGAGCTACTGGCTGGAGACCCCCCGACTTCCTGTGTTTGAACTGAAATAGTGCTAACATAAGTCGGTGTTTACAGAGTCCAGGTATATTTTGACCGACATTAATGTACCTTTCACGGCAAGAGCACATTGTTTCTGAAAAACTGCTTCCTGTGAAATGCCGAAAATATATTTCTCTCGCTGGGAATCACCGACTCCAACCACTTTAGCTTTAGCTTGCCTCGTAGAAAGATTTCCTGGGAGCCATAGCAAAACAACCGTAAACAGAACAAAGGTCAGTCCTAGAGAATCTCTGGTCTACAGTGCATGCCCATATAAGGAAGACCGGCTCTCTGTGATGTCACAAACGGAGAGTGTTAGAAAATAAGTCTGAAACCGAGTGTTCAGCGCCATCCCGAACTTCTTTCAGGGCTCACTTCCAAATTTGCAAACCTCCTTATCTGATACTTTGGTATAATTTAACACGAGAATACAAAATTCCAACAACATTTTTAGGTCAGAAAAATTGGAAAAAGCATAATAGGTCCCCATTTTAGTTGAGCCTCTTACATGAACAGTTGATATTTTTAGGGTAGAGACAGAAAATCAACTAAAAACCCAGAAAAAGACAATTAAAAAAAAAGGTTCCTAATCTCTGACAGTAGATTGACATCTCTATAAAAATAATAGGTAGTTAGATTATCTGTTAAACATCTTCCCATCCATTCATCCACTAGAATCCATCCAATGTCTGTCATCCACTCCTTCAATGTTATCATTCATCCATCATCATTCATGGACTAATAATTCAACACTTTCAATATTCCATCCAGTTGACATAATCCCAATCTGTCCAGATCCAATCCCTCCGTCCGTCCCGTTCTCTCCCCTTTCATCTGGTACCGATGTTCTTGTACTGGCACAGCAGCAAGTTCTTGAAAGTCTTTTTGAATGTGGCGTTGCACAAGGCGTAACAAGCCGGATTGATGGTGGAGTTGACGTAGCACAGCCAGTAGCCGATGGCCCACACCGTGTCAGGAACGCACGACTGGCAGAAGGTGGAGATCAGCACCATGACATTATAGGGAGTCCATGTGATGATGAAAGCCAGCAAGATGGCAAAGATGGTCTTGGTCACCTTAGTGGACAGCAAAGATGACACAAACGAGAAAAGCGTGAGAAGAACAAAGAAGCCTTTTGATCATTTCTACTTGCTCGGTTTTTCATTTGAAAATATTCATGATGTATCTTCTGGAACATCGTGACTTCAGGGCGAATCCACGACTTTCCCTCGGGTGGAGAAATAAGGGTCGTTTTTTGTAGAAGAGAAGCTCTAATGGGAGTCAAGTCACACTTGTAAACCACTCCCCCAATCCATCCAGCACACATTGGCAAACCGGAGCAGCGGACTGGTGCTGGTCATGAATGACACGTAATGAATGACACATAATGACACGGCGTGTAAAAGATAGATTAATCATGCCATCGGTCACTGAGTCTCATCTTACTCTCCAGCCAAACATTAGAGGTTCCACAAAGTCACATTTTCACTGCTGTGTCCTTCATATTACTTTCTTTGTGGAGCCACACTCGCACTGCAGGGCTCAGCTCACCACTGACTCCAGTGGTGTGTTCAAGTGCAGTACAAAGAGAAAGAGCTAACTCCACAGATTTCTCCTACTTATTATCGAGAAAAACTTATTTCTATCTGCGATTAAATGTGATTAATTGTGAGTTAACTGTGTATAATGCGATTATTGCGATCAAATCTTTTAATCGGTTGACAGCTCTAATTTAAGTGATTAATCACAATCAAATATTGTTATTGATTGGCAGCCCTAATTTAAATATGATTAATCACAATCAAATATTGTTATTGATTGGCAGCCCTAATTTAAATATGATTAATCACAATCAATTGTTGTTATTGATTGGCAGACCTAATTTCAATATGATTAATCCCGATCAAATGTTTTAAACGATTGACAGCCATCATTTACAGTATATGTGATTAATTAGGATCAACTATTTGAATTGATTGCCCGCTCCAATTTAAATGTGATTAATCACAATCAACTGTTTTAATCGATTGAAAGCTCAAATTTATATGTGATTAATTACGATCAACTATTTGAATTGATTGCCCGCTCCAATTTAAATGATTAATCACAATCAAATGTTTTAATCGATTGACAGGTCTAATTTATATGTGATTAATCATGATCAAATATTTTAATCGATGGACTGTTCAAATCGAAATGTGATTAATCGTGATCAAATGTTTTAATAAATTGACAGCTCTAATGTATATGTGATTAATCACGATCAAATATTTTAATCAATTGACTGCTCAAATCGAAATGTGATTAATCACAATCAAATATTTTAATCGATTAACTGTTCAAATCGAAATGTGATTAATCATGATCAAATGTTTTAATTGACAGCTCTAATAATACGTGATTAATCACGATTAAATATTTTAATCAATTGACTGCTCAAATGGAAATGTGATTAATCACGATCAAATGTTTTAATCAATTGACAGCGCTTATTTAAATGTGATTAATCGCAATTAAATGCTTTAATGGATTGCCAGCCCTAGTTTTTATGAATGACTTTATCAGCCATCATTTTACAAACAGTGTTTATCTCAGCTCCGTCTTGGTTCGGCAATCAATGGAATGCAGAAAAAACGGCGAAGTGAAGCTCATGTGACTTTCGCTGATGCTGCACGTGCTTTTCATTCTTCTTCCTTTCATCTCTTCCTTGTTCAGAAATATTAATGTTACGCTTGAATGCTCAAAGGTGAAGTTTAATCATGTTAAATTATGTGCTGAGTGTTGGTGTGCATATTTCTTTCATGTTAGCATTAGGGATGCTTCAGGGACGTGAAAAAAGCCTGTAATTGCCATATTCCATGGACACACATGCAATGGAAAACATCTCAGGAGGGTAGCGTGTTAAAAAGGTTACATTTGATTAGAAATTTGATTAGAATCTAAAGAGCAATGGAAAGTTCCAACAATTATATCGCTGGCTTGAAATGCTGTCACCCATAAGTGAAAGTGCAAGTTCTTACTTGTCCAATTAACATGAATATCATTTGGAAGATAGAATACATATTGGCCACGGCCCCCACCATGGGAGGCTGCTTCTCATTGGCTCCCTGGTCATTCAAACCCTGCTTGGAAATAACTTGAGCAAAACCTACTTTCTTTTCTCTGGCGGCCATCTGTCTTTTACGCTTCACTTGGCTCCGAGCAATGCTTGCAAACTTTCTTGCAACCGTCCTGGGACGGCTGATCGGGATGGAATGCCTCTCCGCCCCCTCCAAGGGTGGGACGATCTCGATCGCTGTTATGCATTCATCACCAGCCTGCTTGGTCACGATCTTTATCTTGGACCACCTCGAGGTGGAGTTGTTCTTGGACACGGAAGGATTTGAGACGCTTGTGCTCACTCGGGTAGACGTGATTGGATTCTGGAATCAAACGGAGAAAGGAGTTGTTGTTTTTTTTACTGCTGTTGCTGATTGGTTGTTGACACTTTCATCTGCAAATATGCAATTCCATCATAGAAGGCAATATATACGTATGTACACGTATGTACACAGCCAATAAGACAATACAGTCCATGATTCCCACAAACCTTCACTAAAAAATAAACAATGAGGACTCGAGAGCCTCCAGGACCTGTTTCACTGACATGAACCTTAAATGAGACCAATTAGACTCATTCCCGGGCCTTTGTACTAAGTTCTGGACTCCTATAGAGCAGCTAAACATAATTACCCCTACAGAAAGCTTTCTAGATCATCCAGACTCTGCGCCTCCCCCTGAGTTCCCTGCCTTGCTCCCAAACAGTCTGTGTAATTTACTAATTTACTAATTTGCAGTCCGAACCCCCCCCCCCCCCCCCCCGACGGCTTTCAAGGCTCACGTCCAAATGCTTGACCCTCATTATCTGACGTGTCTATTTTAAAAAGCACATCCATAGGTATGAATGTGAGTGTGAATGGTTGTTTGTCTATATGTGCCCTGTGATTGGCTGGCCACCAGTCCAGGGTGTACCCCGTCTCTCGCCCGAAAACAGCTGGGATAGACTCCAGCACCCCCCCCAAACCCCCCCAAGTCGAATAAAATGAATGAATGAATACTCATCCTACAAATGCATGGTCCCATACATATGGGGCTAAATTTCAATAGTTAATCAGCAGGCTTTCAGGTTTTTTTAGGGGGGGGGCTTTTCAATTCTGGGGGTCACACAATTATGACAACACATTGTTACATATTGGTTCATTTCTCCATTCCCAACATAAACAACAAATAATTCATGAGTGAATTAAAAACTAGAAGACAAATGTTAAAATGTACCAACCTGAGGTATGACTTCATTGCTAGCTTTTGGTTCTGTTGGATGGATGAATGCTGTGGACGAATCGTTGGAGCTTTCCTTTTCCTCCTAGATGAGATGGATACATTCACCAAAAATAGAGATGCAACACATTTTTCCATGTACACAAAAGCCATATTTCCCTAAATCGGTGCAACTTTGTAGCCCTTGCAGGTGTGCCATATTAAGATGCATGATTGTGCATGATAACTGGCCACAATAAAAGGCCACTCCAAAAATTAGGCAGGAAATGATGACGTTCTTGGAGAGAAGATGTTCTCATTGTGGATGATTACAAGATTTCCCAAATGGCAGCCAGGATTTCCACCTTTGTTATTGACTAGCCCGTGTTGACGACGTAGCTGTTTTATTCTAGGTCCTGAGATCCTGGTTAATAATGCACGGCCCTGCATTGCAAAGATGAGTACACAATTTCCAGAAACTGAAAAACATCCCAGTTCTTACATGCAGTTGTACTGCTTGAGGTATACCATGTTCACACTAGTTATCGTGTGTACTTTTACCTTTGTGTACTCAAAGGATCAAGTTTTAGAAGGAAAGATGGCAGCAAAAACTAGTGTTTATATTTTGGGTGATGATGATAGTACCTGTGTTGGGAGGCCTGGACTTGGTTGTGGTCCATCTGGTTTCGATGCATCCACTCTTCCATTCTTCAAGGCCTCGTCAGCAATGGTTGTCGAGTCCAAGCTGAGCTTAGGAGTCAGACGGGGACTGGTCTGAGGACTGGTTTCGTTGTTGTTTTGCTTTAGCATGTGGCTCTTAATTATGCTTGTCGTTCTAAGAAAAAAAATGTCATTAAAAAAAAAAAAATTCATATCTTCCAGTCAAACATGAAATAACTTTTACTTTGGGCCTCCTTTCTTCTCCTTCTTGTCCAGCTTATGTTTGGAGACCCTGCTCCTGGATGCCAGGGAGATGTGGATGTACAGGACTGTCATGATAATGACGGGGAGATAGAAGGCAGCAATCGCTGTGCCAAACGTCACCGCAGGGTTTGACAGGAACTAAAATGGAGACAAAGAGACAAATTACATCCAATAAAAGTGGTTTTATCAAGGAGCCATGTTGGCACCATCGGACTATGGAGTATGAAGGAAAGACAACGGAAAAATACCATGTAGCAGGAGAGCCTCTTATTAGCTTATGGAATGTATAATCAAATGGAAGACTTTTTATTGGATTGAGGGAAATCTGAAAGAAAAACATGACCTTTGTTGAGGCACAAAGGTCAGGCGTTTCTTTGACTGATTCTTGACTGATTCAGGGGAACCTTGGTTCTACAACATTTGAGGATTCGATACGTTCCACGATCTTATTGTACTTTGAGCCTTCTAGTTTGGCTCTATGGTCATCTGAAGCGTTCAGACGCAGACCAGGAGGTTCTCATGGACTTGTTAGCAAGCCCTTGTGTGACCAAGTCTTCTTGTACCAGCAGAGAACCAGCCCACACCGGGATACCAATGGTCAATTGGTGATTGACCCCTTGAGATCTTAGAATCCTGAGAGGAACCTCACAAGAAGTCTTGTGTGGGACAATTCGATTCTTTCTGGTGGTCTTTTAGCCCATTCTAGTCTTAAATAAGACCAATTAGACTCATTCCCCGGGCCTTTGTATTAAGTTCTGGACTTCTATAGAGTAATCTACACATGATTACCCCTACAGAAAGCTTTCTAGATCATCCAGACTCTGCGCCTCTCCCCAGAGCTTCCTGCTTTGCTCCTAAATGGTCTAAACGGCTCCTACTAATTTACAGTCCCCCCCCCCCCTTTGATGGCTTTCATGGCTCACGTCCGAATGCTCAACCCTCATTATCTCGAGAGCCTCCAGGATCTGTTTCACTGACATGAACCTTAAATGAGACCAATTAGACTAATTCCCGGGCCTTTGTATTAAGTTCTGGACTCCTATAGAGCAGCTACACATGATTACCCCTAAGGAAAGCTTTCTAGATTATCCAGACTCTGCGCCTCCCCCTGAGTTTCCTGCTTTGTTTCTAAACGGTCTGTGTAATTTACTAATTTACAGCCCCCGCCCTTTGATAGCTTTCAGGGCTCACGTCCGAATGCTCAACCCTCATTATCTGAAGTGTCTCTTTTACAAAGCACATACTCATGCTACAAATGCATGGTCCCATACATATGGGGCTTAATTTCAAAAGTTAATAAGCGGGGTTTTTTTTGGGGGGGGGGGTTCAATTCTGGGGGTCTCACAATTATGACAACACATTGTTACATATTGGTTCATTTCTCCATTCCCAACATAAACAACAAATAATTCATGAGTGAATTAAAAACAACTACTAATTGTTGTGTCAGTTCCCTTGAGATCTTATAATCCTGAGCTGATCCTTCACTTTTCTCACAATCGACCTCACAAGAAGTCTTGCGTGGGTCTCCATGGGGGGGGGCAAAGACAATTCACTGTTCTCCAAGAGTGGTCTCTTTCTCACCAAGTGTCTCGCTGGTGGTCTTTTAGCCCATTCTAGTCTTGTGCAGCTCTACAACCTTTGTCAGCACTTTGGTCTTGCCCATGGTGGTGGACACTTTTGAATAGAGACTGATTCTGTGACAGGTTTCACACTCACATTCACACCTACGGACAATTTAGAACAGTCTTATGTCAATCCATGCCTACGGTATGAGCGAGAGGCGTATGAGTATGATGTATACGTACAATAAGTTTAAATATGGAGGTGACACATCCACATAGAAGACAAAGGTTTCTGTACCTGAATGTAACACTCTCCGGGTGGCACTGTTCGCTGTCCAACTATGAACTGCCAAAACAAGATGGCGGGGGCCCATAGGATGAAGGATAAGATCCACGCTGCCGCAATCATCAACCCCGCCAACTTTGTGGTCCTTCTTGCGGGGTACGTGAGGGGCTTGGTGACACAGAAGTAGCGATCGAAACTAATAATCAACAAGTTCATCACTGACGCATTGGAGACCACATAGTCCAAAGCCAGCCACAGGTCACAGATCACGGGTCCAAGAGGCCAGGATCCAACGATGATGTAGACGGTGTACAGATTCATGCTGAACACGCCGATGATCAGGTCAGCGCAGGCCAACGAGAACAGGAAGTAGTTGTTGACAGTTTGTAAGTGGCGATTGACTTTGATGGACAGCATGACCAAAATGTTCCCGGTTACAGTCACAAGGCTCAGCGATCCAGTGACCAGGGCTATAAAAAACATCTCGACCGCCTTGTATGGACTCGGGGCTCCCACGCCGTCCTCCACCGCCGAGCAGGAAGTTGAGTCATTTGTGGATACATTGCACGAGGCGTTGACAAACAGGTCACTGGACTGGTTGAATGGGGATCCTGAATGAGAAATCAGGGACATTAGTTGGACAGAAGAACCGCAGAACCGTAACAAAGTAAAAGGATGAAACTGGAACAAATCCCGATTTCATTCATAACATAACAGAACCATAACATAGTAAAAGGATGAAACCGGAATGAATCCCGATTTCATTCATAACAGAACAGAACCATAACATAGTAAAAGGATGAAACTGGAATGAATCCCGATTTCATTCATAACAGAACAGAACCATAACACAGTAAAAGGATGAAACTGGAATGAATCCCGATTTCATTCATAACATAACAGAACCATAACACAGTAAAAGGATGAAACTGGAATGAATCCCGATTTCATTCATAACATAACAGAACCATAACATAGTAAAAGGATGAAACCGGAATGAATCCTGATTTCATTCATAACAGAACAGAACCATAACATAATAAAGGGATGAAACTGGAACAAATCCCGATTTCATTCATAACATAACAGAACCGTAACATAGTAAAAGGATGAAACCGGAATGAATCCCAATTTCATTCATAACATAACAGAACCATAACATAGTTAAAGGATGAAACCGGAATGAATCCCGATTTCATTCATAACATAACAGAACCGTAACATAGTAAAAGGATGAAACCGGAATGAATCCCGATTTCATTCATAACATAACAGAACCGTTACATAGTAAAAGGATGAAACCGGAATGAATCCCGATTTCATTCATAACATAACAGAACCGTAACATAGTTAAAGGATGAAAGGATGAAACAAATTTCCCCACTGAGGGACGAATAAAGGCATATCTTATCTTAAAACCGGAATGAATCCCGATTTCATTCATAACATAACAGAACCGTAACATAGTTAAAGGATGAAACCGGAATGAATCCCGATTTCATTCATAACATAACAGAACCGTAACATAGTAAAAGGATGAAACCGGAATGAATCCCGATTTCATTCATAACATAACAGAACCGTAACATAGTAAATTGATGAAACTGGAATGAATCCCGATTTCATGACTCAGATACGGATATCGGTGTACTAGCTCATCCCTAATCCATATCTAACCCATATCTAACCCATCCCTAACCCATCCCTAACCCATGCCTAACCCATATCTAACCCATATCTAACCCATCCCTACCCCATGCCTAACCCATATCTAACCCATATCTAACCCATGCCTAATCCATATCTAACCCATATCTAACCCATATCTAACCCATCCCTAACCCATCCCTAACCCATGCCTAACCCATATCTAACCCATATCTAACCCATATCTAACCCATCCCTAACCCATATCTAACCCATCCCTAACCCATATCTAACCCATCCCTAACCCATATCTAACCCATATCTAACCCATATCTAACCCATATCTAACCCATATCTAACCCATCCCTAACCCATCCCTAACCCATATCTAACCCATATCTAACCCATATCTAACCCATATCTAACCCATATCTAACCCATCCCTAACCCATATCTAACCCATATCTAACCCATATCTAACCCATATCTAACCCATCCCTAACCCATATCTAACCCATATCTAACCCATATCTAACCCATATCTAACCCATCCCTAACCCATCCCTACTGTTGAGTTTGAATCATTTGAGCGATTGTGCTGCAAAAAATGCAAGTGCAGTTAAAACAGGAAGCTATAAGCTAATAATACCAAAAGCTGAATAAGACACCAACATGAAGTCCAAGTTTCATATGGAAATGAAGCAGTCATCAGTTTCTTTCATGCTACATCAGCCCTTAAGCAAAGTGTCTCTGAAGACGTTATTTTTTTTAACAATGAATACATTCATGTGTTCTTTTTCTAAATAAAGACTACAAAGAACATAATGTGTAACCCAGGTGGAGATTTTTCTTCATATTTATTTGACGTTTAGACGTTATTTGCAAGACGATCAAAGGTGAGCTCATATAAAAAGTAGGTCATACCATTTGCTAAGCACGCGGTCTGATGTCATCACTGCGGATTGGATTGGATTGGATTACCCTGCACTACAGTCTGCACTATTTATTTGGGAATTTCCATCACATGTAAACTCTAACATGTAAAATCAAACAATGTGGATCGATGTCATTTTACCTAAAATGAATAGATCCCGTTTGGTGGGCACAGCAGTGTTTTTTGCTAATATATAATAATTCACCTTTCAGTGTACTCCAAGCACTTTAACAATATCACCTATGATAGTGAAATGCTACCATACAAGGATAAGAGTTATAACATATAAAAGTTATAGTAGTATATATCATAAGAATGCAATATTCATCTAGTAATGCAAAAATATGAATGTATTGTTTTAAAAAAACTCGCCTTTAGTTCTCAAATTGATAATCCTTTACATAAAATTTTATGTAATTATCATTGTAGTTTACCACAAAGAAATTTCCCTTACTTATGATAGATAAAAACTTATTTCTAGCTGCAATTAAACTAGAAGAGTTGGTTTATTTACGGCTGTCAATCGATTAAAATATTTGATCGTGATTAATCACATTTTGTTTAGCAAGCTAACTCAGAATTAATCACTGAGTTAATTCAGAATTAATCACCACATTAATCAGAATGCAGAATTAATCACTGAGCTAATTGAGAATTAATTGGAGTTAATTCGGAATTAATCAGTTGGTTATTCAGAATTAATCGCTGAGTTCATTCTGAGTTGACTTGCTAAACAAAATGTGATTAATCACGATCAAATATTTTAATCGATTGACAGCCGTAAATAAACCAACTCTTCTAGTTGAATTAACAACAAATGAATTAACAGTCTGTGATTAATTATATTTGATCTACACAGCTTGAACTTTAAATTGAAGTGAGTGAGGTATTAAAGATTTCATGCTGGGAAAAAAGTGCTTTTGGTTCCCATTGCTTTAACTTCAGCTGTGATGGAGCCACATACCTTGGCAAGCACAACCGTACTACAAAATATAGAACTTGGGCTGTGACATTTCTTTTAAATGTCAAAAGAATAACCAAAATCAACATATTTCATAATATTAGATTTGAACAAAATGTCATCTAAAGATAGATATTCAAGTGAATTTATGTCCTACATATTTTTTAGCTTGGTTTGAAGCCCCAATCCATGAGTTTTAGTGTAGTCCAACACTATATCAAGTACATACTGTAAGTATAAATCAGTATCAATGTGGCGATGACATCACAGGCAGACTGAATCTGAGTGAACAAAAAAAAAGCCACACATAAAACATAAAACATAAAACATACACTACTGGAAGCATTGCAGCCAAGAGACTAAATGTAGGTCACTGCTTATGATCGTGTTTCGGATTTTCTGCCTCTGATTGTACACCACCGCCATACTGTGTATGTACTACATACTACTAATAATGTAGTCAGACAGAAAATATCATATATAGTTCAGAATGGCTAGATTACGAATCAAAAGTTGAGCCATAATAATAAGTTGAGCCGTAATAAAATATGAAGCATGGATACACGTGTGACTAACATATATGCATACACACATAGCATGCAGAGACATGGCTCTGTGATGAAATATACATGACATGTACTGTATGTGCAGTACTTGAATCATGGATGCTCACCGTCTCCACATTGCTTTCCTTTGGGTGTTATTTCAGTGCACGGCACTGCTGATACATGTTGGAAAACATGATATCTTATTGTGTCATTCTATTTCATAAGTTGTATAGCATACCAGAGTGGAGATAACTGTGGATTTCCGCCCAATAAATTGACTACGTGTTAAAAAGATTTAATTATTTGATTGTGTTGTAATCCATTGACAAATAGCAATTCTGGGAGTCGGAAGCGGTGAGTCTTAGCGGTTCAACTCGTACATTGAAAAGAAACGTATCTGGACAATTATCTATACTGTGCAAAATCAGTCAACCTCATTTCAGCCTGCATCAAAGGATTAACGCTGAACGTTATTCTTTTCCTTTGGCCTTTTGTGGATTTTTGCAACATTTTGTAAAAGTAGTAAACAAACTTTCGGACTACAAGGCTGCATCGGGTTCAAAAAAAGTAAGCGGATCCGGGCTGTATGTAAGAAATATAAGAAAAGCTGCAGAAAAAAAAAAACAAACCAAAAAACATAATCGTATTTGGAGACCGGAGGTTGCTATTTAAAAGTTTCGCGAGTGTGTCCCAACTTTAATGTAATTTTATATTTTCAATGAAAATGTTCCTATTGAAAATGAATGGGCATGAGCATAGTCATGGTGTCAAATGAACAAACGATATAACATTAGCATTAAGTAAATAGTAAATAGATACAGTAAAAAAAGTAAATACACACAAGTCATTTACCAATATTCCATGGAATAAAAAAAATATTTTTTTAACAAAAAAGCTAATTATATATGCTTATCATTAAACACATAATATTAAACAAGTTAATTTCAGCTAGCTTACAATACTGTCATTGGGATACACCTATTCCACTCAAAGCTAGCAGACTCTACATATGATAACAAAACATGAAAACCCCGCCTGTTTAGCATCACAACATGCTGACAGAACATAAACACACAACCAGACGTGTCGAGTCTCAAGTCAAGACAAGACAGGTTCAGTCAAGTCAAGTCCGAAGTCACAGGCTTGACTTTTTCGAGTCCTTACACTGAAATAAACACTGACATATAGTAATAAATTAAAGTAAATAAATGAAATTGAGGCTGCACGGTCTCACAGCTAGGCCTCACAGCTAGGAGACCCGAGTTTGATTCCACCCTCGCGCATCTCTGTGTGGAGTTTGCATGTTCTCCCCGTGCATGCGTGGGTTTTTCTCCGGGTACTCCGGTTTCCTCCCACATTCCAAAAACATGCTAGGTTAATTAGCGACTCCAAATTGTCCATAGGTATGAATGTGAGTGTGAATGGTTGTTTGTCTATATGTGCCCTGTGATTGGCTGGCCACCAGACCAGGATGTAGCCCACCTCTTGTCCGAAGACAGCTGAGATAGAAAATGAATGAAAAATAAAATTGCATTCTAACAATGTAACAAATACCATACATAAGGGCTGGATTTTTTTAAATATTTAAAAAAAATTTATGCACAATATTAAAAACAAACATATCATCAATATTAATATAGACGTATGGATATAGAATTTGAATTTTTTTTCACATGAAAATAGGTATTTCCCATGACGTCCATTGCTAGCTAGCTCATATTAACTTGTTTTCTTTTGCTAGAATGCACAGAAAATGGTAAGAAATACAGTATATGTTCTTGTTTCGCATAAGGATTATGAATGATGGGCAAAATTAGAAAAAAGCCGTATAAATACATACACTTGTCTCAAATAATAAAGCAACAATTGGTAACAAAGTGGCTAACTTTTCTAATGGGATGTAAACTGTAATGCCTGCGCTCGTGATTAAGGAAGATGTAGTCACCCATGCGATTGTAACTGCATAGAAAATATTTTTATGAATTCTTGTTTTGTTTACGCAGACGTGGGGCAAACGATGCTCTAAATTTCAAGGACTATCATGGAAGTGTGTTCCGTGTGTGTGTGTGTGTGTAGAATGTGTATTGTCGCTGTACATTTGCTTAAAGGGTCTTTATGGCTTGTTTTTGATATTGTGCGTAAAAAATATATATATTAACAATATATTTTAACAATATCGATATATATTACCTAGCCCTAAATGCAAGTATGGTTTGATACTGATCGGTAGCCAATCGATTGGAGTACCCGTAGTTCATTATTTTTAAATAGTGTTTAATTCCTTCATATTATGTTATTTCTTCATGTTGATACAGTAGTTATCGTCCATATTGTCAATGTAACTTATCAATTTCTTGTTTTGATATGGTATGTCAGACCGAATTGTAACTTTATCTATACTTCAACAACACATAAAACATAAATACAACATTTAAAAAAAACATCTTATGAACATAATATCAATGCAGCAAGACCCTTTTCCCTCCAACGTATCTATCTTCTAGTATCTGACATCTTGTGCTTCTACAACATCTCCAGCTGACATCTTCACACATTAGCGATTATCCTACATACATACATACGTGTAAAATGGCAACAACCGTAGAAGGCAGAAATGAGGTCATTGAAAAAGAACATAATAGAAAATGATGCTATAATGGCTGCCGCTGACACTTGGGTGCCTTCACAGTTTGGCTTTTATAATGTTTGGTTTATTTTCTCACCTTGCTCTGCCGTTTACTGACATCTATTCTTTTTAGAATCACTTTAAAGCAAGAATATATGAATTTAACCATGACCTTGTGTGCATGGGTGGTGAAAGCAGTCTATTATCCATTTTTTTAAAACAATGACATGATACTCCATTACACATTGCGCCTCCATTAGGGTTAAATATACCTACGCCCTGTGAAAAGTTACTGCGTTTTGTCATGCCCAAGGCACACTTTGCACATTCTAATGGACAGATTAAGTGTAACATAATAAAATAACTCTACTGATTCTTGATGAGAAATATATATTTGACAAAAATTGCTACAAAAACTGACTTTGAAGCGATGCCAACGTATTGAAAAGCTAACTCCAGCAGCCTGGTGAACCTGACTCCGTTCTTTTCTGTACTCAAAATACTCCAGGGGGAAAACTAGTTAAGGGCTGCCTGATTGACTGAATTGCGCCCTCTGGCGTTGCTGTTAAGTATGAACTCCATTGTGCCCATCATAGCTTGAAGGCGCAACACCACACAGCATAACTTCATTGAAACAAATGTCAAATTTATTGAATTATACATAATTCACACTATTACAAACGCAACAATAAGTAAGACTGACTTGTGTTGTAGAAGGACTTGCCACAAAATGCAAAAAAATCCTCATTTTCTATCACCTTTGTCATTTTCATGACCACATCGGCAGCGTTGTGATGTGTTCAGGGTAGAAACGTGGAGGCAAAGATGGGGACATTAAAGCAGAGGAGAAGTAAGCACATAACTTGCCGGAGGGAAGACGGCGAGGAACCTCTGAAAATGGAGAACGTTCTTCATCAAACCCCTTTATGCGCTAACTAGAACTATCGTAGCATTTGGAAGACACTGAGAAAAACAAGAACCTCAAATCCATCACAGCACAACTGAGTACCTGGTGGTCATTATTTTGGAGGAGATGATTTTTGTTGTTGTTGTTGTTGTTTAACACACATCTTCTTCACTTAGATGTCAACATGAACGTGTTCATTTTCCCCTCAATACAACAGTCACAGGAAAACAGACATTTTGGTTGTAAATAAGGAAGTATGGAGAACTAGAATGTTTCACACTCACCCTTGAAGTTCCAGAAGGGCAGAAGCCCTCCAGCTCCATCACTGATGTTACTCATGTCGCATGGTTATGTCCTTAACCTCGTCCTTCTTTCTGTTCTTGCTTTTTTCCACTACCTATCTTCTCCAAACAGATGAGCCACCTTGTTTCAGATACCAGCTTAATTGCGTGCGTCAGTCTTCAAAAGCAGAAGAGCCAGAAATGCACTGGCATTTACGACATTAACTGGTGTAAAAAAAAACAATAGCGCCGAATTGGTGTTAAAAAGATGAAATATGAAATATATGTTTTATGCTAATGATAACTGTGAGCATTGGAGGTCGGCTCCCTCACTCCCTCACTGAGTGATCTCCAAAAGATCCAGCAAAGCGCGCAACACGCGCGCTCCGGAGGACTGGGAAAGACGTGTGACGTCATATGCCATCTTCACCTTTTCACACAAAGAGAAAGGCTGTATTTGGATACTTACATAGACATACATTTGGATACATACATACATTTGGATACTTACATAGACATACATTTGGATACATACATACATTTGAATACTTACATAGACATACATTTGGATACATACATACATACATACATTTGGATACTTACATAGACATACATTTGGATACATACATACATACATTTGGATACTTACATAGACATACATTTGGATACATACATACATACATTTGGATACTTACATAGACATACATTTGGATACATACACACATTTGGATACTTACATAGACATACATTTGGATACATACATACATTTGGATACTTACATAGACATACATTTGGATACATACATACATTTGGATACTTACATAGACATACATTTGGATACATACATACATTTGGATACTTACATAGACATACATTTGGATACATACATACATTTGGATACTTACATAGACATACATTTGGATACATACATACATTTGGATACTTACATAGACATACATTTGGATACATACATACATTTGAATACTTACATAGACATACATTTGGATACATACATACATTTGAATACTTACATAGACATACATTTGAATACTTACATAGACATACATTTGGATACATACATACATTTGAATACTTACATAGACATACATTTGGATACATACATACATTTGGATACTTACATAGACATACATTTGGATACATACATACATTTGAATACTTACATAGACATACATTTGGATACATACATACATTTGTATTCTTACATAGACATACATTTGGATACATACATACATTTGTATTCTTACATAGACATACATTTGGATACATACATACATTTGGATACTTACATAGACATACATTTGGATACATACTGTACATACATTTGTATTCTTACATAGACATACATTTGGATACATACATACATTTGTATTCTTACATAGACATACATTTGGATACATACATACATTTGTACACATGTATGTATGTATTGTCATTATATATGTAGGGTTAGATGGATGTATGGTTGGATGGATGTATTATGTATGTATTGTCATTATGTATGGTAATACATGTATGTAGCATGTATGTATGTATGTGCGTATGTATGTATTATGCATGTATGCATGTATGTATGTTTACAACTTGCTGCTAATGCACTTTTCTGCTAAAAAAAAAAACAGGGAAACCTCACACACACTCAACAGGGGCCTCAGGAGCACCCAAAAATGGCATAAAATGCCAACATTTTAGGGCATCAGTTTTTGACAAAAAACGTAAGGGGTTAGTATGTCGTTGTTTTTCAGTTTTTTCACCAGTCTTGATTGGAATGAATACACTGACATCCATGTATCATCATGAAGAATGAATTCATGATGAGCATTTTCTCGAAACACCAAAATGGATAATGACAAAATGTACTCGGTTCATACTCATGTTCGGCTATTCCCTAATGATAACCACGGGTGTACCCTGGGTGACTAAGATGATGCAAGGCTGCATGATCTAGAATTTTGGATGGAATTAACCGTAAAGCCTCAACACTGAAACTCAGACAGAAAACAAAACTTGTCCCACATGAGAGTGCAGAGGATGCATTCAAGGCCAGGCTGTGTGTTTGGACTACTAATCGGAAATCAGGGACACTAATGCATTTCCTTAACCTGGAAAAAATATTTCTAACCATGAAAGACAAGAATGTGTTCCACCTGAAGGAGTACCGCACACACTTGGACAGAGCCATCGCTGATTTGAGTGTTGAGGGTTAGTTTCATGGCAAGGAAAATATTGTCTCAAATACCTTTCAGCCCATTGAACTACGAGAGCATGTAGCATCCATCCATGCATCCATCCATCCATACATGCGAACATACATACGTACATACATACATACATACATACATAGTACATACATACAAACAAACAAAACAACACATTTTTTTGAGCAGAAAAGTGCATTAGAAGCAAGTTGAAAAAAATGAAAAAAACGACATACTAAACCCTTACGTTTTTTGTCAAAAATTGACGCCCTAAATTTTTTGCAATTTATGCCATTTTTGGGTGCTCCTGGGGCCCCTGTTGAGTGTGTGTGAGGTTTTTTGTGTTTTTTTAACCAGAAAAGTGCATTAGCAGCAAGTTGAAAAAAACTGAAAAAACGACATACTAACCACTTACGTTTTTTTTCAAAAATTGACGCCCTAAATATTTTTTCATTTTATGCCATTTTTGGGTGCTCCTGGGGCCCCTGTTGAGTATGTGTGAGGTTTCCCCTGTTTTTTTTCACCAGAAAAGTGCAATAGCAGCAACTTGAAAAAAACTGAAAAAAACGACATACTAACCCCTTACGTTTTTTGTCAAAAATTGACGCCCTAAATTTTTTGCAATTTATGCCATTTTTGGGTGCTCCTGGGGCCCCTGTTGAGTATGTGTGAGGTTTCCCCTGTTTTTTTCACCAGAAAAGTGCATTAGCAGCAAGTTGAAAAAACTGAAAAAAACGACATACTAACCCCTTACGTTTTTTGTCAAAAATTGACGCCCTAAATTTTTTGCATTTTATGCCATTTTTGGGTGCTCCTGGGACCCCTGTTGAGTGTGTGTGAGGTTTTTTGTGTTTTTTTAACCAGAAAAGTGCATTAGCAGCAAGTTGAAAAAAATGAAAAAAAACGACATACTAACCCCTTACGTTTTTTTTAAAAAATTGACGCCCTAAATTTTTTGCATTTTATGCCATTTTTGGGTGCTCCTGGGGCCCCTGTTGAGTGTGTGTGAGGTTTCCCCTGTTTTTTTGAGCAGAAAAGTGCATTTGAAGCAAGTTGAAAAAACTGAAAAAAACGACATACTAACCCCTTACGTTTTTGTCAAAAATTGACGCCCTAAATTTTTTGCAATTTATGCCATTTTTGGGTGCTCCTGGGGCCCCTGTTGAGTATGTGTGAGGTTTCCCCTGTTTTTTTCACCAGAAAAGTGCATTAGCAGCAACTTGAAAAAAACTGAAAAAAACGACATACTAACCCCTTACGTTTTTTGTCAAAAATTGACGCCCTAAATTTTTTGCAATTTATGCCATTTTTGGGTGCTCCTGGGGCCCCTGTTGAGTATGTGTGAGGTGTCCCCTGTTTTTTTTCACCAGAAAAGTGCAATAGCAGCAACTTGAAAAAAACTGAAAAAAACGACATACTAACCCCTTATGTTTTTTTTCAAAAATTGACGCCCTAAATTTTTTTCATTTTATGCCATTTTTGGGGGCTCCTGGGGCCCCTGTTGAGTGTGTGTGAGGTTTCCCCTGTTTTTTTGAGCAGAAAAGTGCATTAGAAGCAAGTTGAAAAAAATGAAAAAAACGACATACTAACCCCTTACGTTTTTTGTCAAAAATTGACGCCCTAAATTTTTTGCAATTTATTCTATTTTTGGGTGCTCCTGGGGCCCCTGTTGAGTATGTGTGAGGTTTCCCCTGTTTTTTTCACCAGAAAAGTGCATTAGCAGCAAGTTGAAAAAACTGAAAAAAACGACATACTAACCCCTTACGTTTTTTTTCAAAAATTGAAGCCCTAAATTTTTTGCAATTTATGCCATTTTTGGGTGCTCCTGGGGCCCCTGTTGAGTATGTGTGAGGTTTCCCCTGTTTTTTTCACCAGAAAAGTGCATTGGCAGCAAGTTGAAAAAACTGAAAAAAACGACATACTAACCCCTTACGTTTTTTTTCAAAAATTGAAGCCCTAAATTTTTTGCAATTTATGCCATTTTTGGGTGCTCCTGGGGCCCCTGTTGAGTATGTGTGAGGTTTCCCCTGTTTTTTTCACCAGAAAAGTGCATTAGCAGCAAGTTGAAAAAACTGAAAAAAAATGACATACTAACCCCTTACGTTTTTTGTCAAAAATTGACGCCCTAAATTTTTTGCATTTTATGCCATTTTTGGGTGCTCCTGGGGCCCCTGTTGAGTGTGTGTGAGGTTTTTTGTGTTTTTTTAACCAGAAAAGTGCATTAGCAGCAAGTTGAAAAAACTGAAAAAAACGACATACTAACCCCTTACGTTTTTTTTCAAAAATTGATGCCCTAAATTTTTTGCAATTTATGCCATTTTTGGGTGCTCCTGGGGCCCCTGTTGAGTATGTGTGAGGTGTCCCCTGTTTTTTTTCACCAGAAAAGTGCAATAGCAGCAACTTGAAAAAAACTGAAAAAAACGACATACTAACCCCTTATGTTTTTTTTCAAAAATTGACGCCCTAAATTTTTTGCAATTTATTCTATTTTTGGGGGCTCCTGGGGCCCCTGTTGAGTATGTGTGAGGTTTCCCCTGTTTTTTTCACCAGAAAAGTGCATTAGCAGCAAGTTGAAAAAACTGAAAAAAACGACATACTAACCCCTTACGTTTTTTTTCAAAAATTGAAGCCCTAAATTTTTTGCAATTTATGCCATTTTTGGGTGCTCCTGGGGCCCCTGTTGAGTATGTGTGAGGTTTCCCCTGTTTTTTTCACCAGAAAAGTGCATTAGCAGCAAGTTGAAAAAACTGAAAAAAACGACATACTAACCCCTTACGTTTTTTGTCAAAAATTGACGCCCTAAATTTTTTGCATTTTATGCCATTTTTGGGTGCTCCTGGGGCCCCTGTTGAGTGTGTGTGAGGTTTTTTGTGTTTTTTTAACCAGAAAAGTGCATTAGCAGCAAGTTGAAAAAAAACTGAAAAAACGACATACTAACCCCTTACGTTTTTTTTCAAAAATTGACGCCCTAAATTTTTTGCAATTTATGCCATTTTTGGGTGCTCCTGGGGCCCCTGTTGAGTATGTGTGAGGTGTCCCCTGTTTTTTTTCACCAGAAAAGTGCAATAGCAGCAACTTGAAAAAAACTGAAAAAAACGACATACTAACCCCTTATGTTTTTTTTCAAAAATTGACGCCCTAAATTTTTTTCATTTTATGCCATTTTTGGGTGCTCCTGGGGCCCCTGTTGAGTGTGTGTGAGGTTTCCCCTGTTTTTTTGAGCAGAAAAGTGCATTAGAAGCAAGTTGAAAAAAATGAAAAAAAACGACATACTAACCCCTTAAGTTTTTTGTCAAAAATTGACGCCCTAAATTTTTTGCAATTTATGCCATTTTTGGGTGCTCCTGGGGCCCCTGTTGAGTATGTGTGAGGTTTCCCCTGTTTTTTTCACCAGAAAAGTGCATTAGCAGCAAGTTGAAAAAACTGAAAAAAACGACATACTAACCCCTTACGTTTTTTTTCAAAAATTGACGCCCTAAATTTTTTGCAATTTATGCCATTTTTGGGTGCTCCTGGGGCCCCTGTTGAGTATGTGTGAGGTTTCCCCTGTTTTTTTTCACCAGAAAAGTGCAATAGCAGCAACTTGAAAAAAACTGAAAAAAACGACATACTAACCCCTTATGTTTTTTTTCAAAAATTGACGCCCTAAATTTTTTTCATTTTATGCCATTTTTGGGGGCTCCTGGGGCCCCTGTTGAGTGTGTGTGAGGTTTCCCCTGTTTTTTTGAGCAGAAAAGTGCATTAGAAGCAAGTTGAAAAAAATGAAAAAAACGACATACTAACCCCTTACGTTTTTTGTCAAAAATTGACGCCCTAAATTTTTTGCAATTTATGCCATTTTTGGGTGCTCCTGGGGCCCCTGTTGAGTATGTGTGAGGTTTCCCCTGTTTTTTTCACCAGAAAAGTGCATTAGCAGCAAGTTGAAAAAACTGAAAAAAACGACATACTAACCCCTTACGTTTTTTGTCAAAAATTGACGCCCTAAATTTT
Source organism: Doryrhamphus excisus (assembly GCF_037039965.1). Taxonomy (NCBI): domain Eukaryota; kingdom Metazoa; phylum Chordata; class Actinopteri; order Syngnathiformes; family Syngnathidae; genus Doryrhamphus; species Doryrhamphus excisus. The sequence continues at coordinate 2,905,614 of NC_136373.1, read as the reverse complement.
TTGCATTTTATGCCATTTTTGGGTGCTCCTGGGACCCCTGTTGAGTGTGTGTGAGGTTTTTTGTGTTTTTTTAACCAGAAAAGTGCATTAGCAGCAAGTTGAAAAAAATGAAAAAAAACGACATACTAACCCCTTACGTTTTTTTTAAAAAATTGACGCCCTAAATTTTTTGCATTTTATGCCATTTTTGGGTGCTCCTGGGGCCCCTGTTGAGTGTGTGTGAGGTTTCCCCTGTTTTTTTGAGCAGAAAAGTGCATTTGAAGCAAGTTGAAAAAACTGAAAAAAACGACATACTAACCCCTTACGTTTTTGTCAAAAATTGACGCCCTAAATTTTTTGCAATTTATGCCATTTTTGGGTGCTCCTGGGGCCCCTGTTGAGTATGTGTGAGGTTTCCCCTGTTTTTTTCACCAGAAAAGTGCATTAGCAGCAACTTGAAAAAAACTGAAAAAAACGACATACTAACCCCTTACGTTTTTTGTCAAAAATTGACGCCCTAAATTTTTTGCAATTTATGCCATTTTTGGGTGCTCCTGGGGCCCCTGTTGAGTATGTGTGAGGTGTCCCCTGTTTTTTTTCACCAGAAAAGTGCAATAGCAGCAACTTGAAAAAAACTGAAAAAAACGACATACTAACCCCTTATGTTTTTTTTCAAAAATTGACGCCCTAAATTTTTTTCATTTTATGCCATTTTTGGGGGCTCCTGGGGCCCCTGTTGAGTGTGTGTGAGGTTTCCCCTGTTTTTTTGAGCAGAAAAGTGCATTAGAAGCAAGTTGAAAAAAATGAAAAAAACGACATACTAACCCCTTACGTTTTTTGTCAAAAATTGACGCCCTAAATTTTTTGCAATTTATTCTATTTTTGGGTGCTCCTGGGGCCCCTGTTGAGTATGTGTGAGGTTTCCCCTGTTTTTTTCACCAGAAAAGTGCATTAGCAGCAAGTTGAAAAAACTGAAAAAAACGACATACTAACCCCTTACGTTTTTTGTCAAAAATTGACGCCCTAAATTTTTTGCAATTTATGCCATTTTTGGGCGCTCCTGGGGCCCCTGTTGAGTATGTGTGAGGTTCCCCTGTTTTTTTCACCAGAAAAGTGCATTAGCAGCAAGTTGAAAAAACTGAAAAAAACGACATACTAACCCCTTACGTTTTTTTTCAAAAATTGACGCCCTAAATTTTTTGCAATTTATGCCATTTTTGGGTGCTCCTGGGGCCCCTGTTGAGTATGTGTGAGGTGTCCCCTGTTTTTTTTCACCAGAAAAGTGCAATAGCAAAAACTTGAAAAAAACTGAAAAAAACGACATACTAACCCCTTATGTTTTTTTTCAAAAATTGACGCCCTAAATTTTTTTCATTTTATGCCATTTTTGGGGGCTCCTGGGGCCCCTGTTGAGTGTGTGTGAGGTTTCCCCTGTTTTTTTCACCAGAAAAGTGCATTAGCAGCAACTTGAAAAAAACTGAAAAAAACGACATACTAACCCCTTACGTTTTTTTTCAAAAATTGACGCCCTAAATTTTTTGCATTTTATGCCATTTTTGGGTGCTCCTGGGGCCCCTGTTGAGTGTGTGTGAGGTTTCCCCTGTTTTTTTGAGCAGAAAAGTGCATTAGAAGCAACTTGAAAAAAACTGAAAAAAACGACATAATAACCCCTTACATTTTTTTTCAAAAATTGACGCCCTAAATTTTTTGCATTTTATGCCATTTTTGGGGGCTCCTGGGGCCCTTGTTGAGTGTGTGTGAGGTTTCCCCTGTTTTTTTCACCAGAAAAGTGCATTAGCAGCAACTTGAAAAAAACTGAAAAAAACGACATACTAACCCCTTACGTTTTTTTTCAAAAATTGACGCCCTAAATTTTTTGCATTTTATGCCATTTTTGGGTGCTCCTGGGGCCCCTGTTGAGTGTGTGTGAGGTTTCCCCTGTTTTTTTGAGCAGAAAAGTGCATTAGAAGCAACTTGAAAAAAACTGAAAAAAACGACATAATAACCCCTTACATTTTTTTTCAAAAATTGACGCCCTAAATTTTTTGCATTTTATGCCATTTTTGGGTGCTCCTGGGGCCCCTGTTGAGTGTGTGTGAGGTTTCCCCTGTTTTTTTGAGCAGAAAAGTGCATTAGAAGCAAGTTGAAAAAAATGAAAAAAACGACATACTAACCCCTTACGTTTTTTGTCAAAAATTGACGCCCTAAATTTTTTGCAATTTATTCCATTTTTGGGTGCTCCTGGGGCCCCTGTTGAGTGTGTGTGAGGTTTTTTGTGTTTTTTTAACCAGAAAAGTGCATTAGCAGCAAGTTGAAAAAAATGAAAAAAAACGACATACTAACCCCTTACGTTTTTTTTTTAAAATTGACGCCCTAAATTTTTTGCAATTTATGCCATTTTTGGGTGCTCCTGGGGCCCCTGTTGAGTATGTGTGAGGTTTCCCCTGTTTTTTTCACCAGAAAAGTGCATTAGCAGCAACTTGAAAAAAACTGAAAAAAACTGAAAAAACGACATACTAACCCCTTACGTTTTTTTCAAAAATTGACGCCCTAAATTTTTTGCATTTTATGCCATTTTTGGGTGCTCCTGGGGCCCCTGTTGAGTGTGTGTGAGGTTTCCCCTGTTTTTTTGAGCAGAAAAGTGCATTAGAAGCAAGTTGAAAAAAATGAAAAAAACGACATACTAACCCCTTACGTTTTTTGTCAAAAATTGACGCCATAAAATTTTTTGCAATTTATGCCATTTTTGGGTGCTCCTGGGGCCCCTGTTGAGTATGTGTGAGGTTTCCCCTGTTTTTTTGAGCAGAAAAGTGCATTAGAAGCAAGTTGAAAAAAATAAAAAAAAACGACATACTAACCCCTTACGTTTTTTGTCAAAAATTGACACCCTAAATTTTTTGCAATTTATGCCATTTTTGGGTGCTCCTGGGGCCCCTGTTGAGTATGTGTGAGGTTTCCCCTGTTTTTTCACCAGAAAAGTGCATTAGAAGCAAGTTGAAAAAACCGAAAAAAACGACATACTAACCCCTTACGTTTTTTGTCAAAAATTGAAGCCCTAAATTTTTTGCATTTTATGCCATTTTTGGGTGCTCCTGGGGCCCCTGTTGAGTATGTGTGAGGTTTCTTGTTTTTTTCACCAGAAAAGTGCATTAGCAGCAAGTTGAAAAAAACTGAAAAAACGACATTACGTTTGCCACAACATCAACAGTTGTTTTACATGAAAATAACAATTTATTTACAAATATATTTTATCACCATCAACTATTTACAATTTTCACATTTGCAACTGAGTTCATACACAGTCTGTCGGGGGGTCAAAAGCGGAGTGGGGACCTGGGTGAAATAAATTAAAACAGACTGTTCCTGCGGGGAAGCACAAAATCCAAGAAATACAGCAGGAATGGGTGCAGATTCTGGAAGATCTAGAAAGCTGTGCTGGTTATTGTGTGTCGCTGCTCTATAGGAGTCCACAACTCAATACAAAGGGTCAAAAAATGAGCATAATAGGTCCCCTTTTAAAAGAGAACGCCCCCCCAAAATCACTAATCCAGATTTGTGGATGACACATGGCTAAAAAATAGTAGCCAAGAAATGCTAGCCCTTAACGAGCACATTAACCAAACATCAACATTATACGTTGTTAAAGACAATAAGTGGGCTTTTTTCACTATATATGTGAAATAAATATAATCTTTATTTTAGTACACAGTATATGAAAAACATCTTTAACAGTAGCAATCTGTGTATTGTACTACAACTATACCATTACTGGAAATATTTTACAATTCTCAATTTAAGATACTCCACAAGTAACACAGTATTTCTTCGTATTAGTGTGCGTCCAGAGAAATAAATTAGAAATGATGGGACAGGATATAAAAAGTAGGTCAACGCAACAGTCGTGCGTCTACGTGGAGAACAGGGGCCCAGTGGAAGCGGCGGTGAAGACGGGGCCTGTGTAAAGTCCTGGTCCGTCAACAGGAACCTAGTCAACAAAACAAAAACAGTTTTAGATGAAGTCCCATCACATGACTGACATCACGTCACATGTACGTTACGTATAGGTCCTTGTCCGTGTCTTTCCTACGTTAACTTCCACAGAGGCGGGGGCCAGTGGTCATTTCCCAACCTAAAGGTTGTGGGTTCAAGCCTCTGTCCTGCTGTGATCATGCATTTTTGGTCAAATACCCAACCCCCAAGTTGGTCCTGATGCTGCGTCATCAGTAGGTAAATATGCTAACAGCGTCAAAGCGCTTTGAGATGCAAAAGTGCTACACAAGTGAAAGACCATTACGTGTGTTTATATGATACATATGCAAAGAATTTACATTTTCGGTTTTAGTCTGACCGTTTGGAACAAATAAATAAGGTAGACTTCTTAGGCAAAGCAAGAAAACAAGTACTGGAGTCTCTAACTGGACTCGATACCTCGCCAAGAGCCTGCAGTGCCACAGTCGCCGCCATCGCCTTGGCATGCTTCTTGTTTGGACTGGCCGTCTGAGGCTGGTAGTCCACACCATTCACTGTCACCTGGTGAGGACACAACACGTGGAGGATGGAAGTTACAATGGAATACATCCCATAATTCCTATCACAGTTCCATATGTCCAAAACGAGTAGGAAGAAGCAGAGTTTTCTTTCGTATCTTCACCAACAACAACGCTAATATCTCTCCTGTGAAAAGCTAAGTTAAGTGAAGTGAGAGCTTGCTAGCATTCTAGGAGGGTTAACAAAAGACAGGGAGTTCAAGGAGATGTTGCCCCCGGCGACCACAGACTACCTAACAACAAGAGACTCTGACAATGATGAAAGGGAACCCGGTATGTTTGATAGCAAAATTGCCACTATGACAGTGCCAGTAGGACTACCTAACAACAACAGACTCCAACAATGGTTGGAGGGAACCCGGCATGTTTGAGGGCAATATTGACGCAATGACGGTGGCGCTACCGGCAGGACTACCTAAGAACAACTGACTCCGACAATGATGAGAGGGAACCCGGTATGTTTGATAGCGAAATTGACGCAGAAAATACAGTGAAATTGCGTTTTTACTACTAATACTACTACTACTACTACTGATGACAGTGGTGCTACCAGTAGGACTACCTAACAATGACAGACTCCAACAATGATGAGAGGGAACCCGGTATGTTTGAGGGCAAAATTGACGCGATGACGGTGGCGCTACCAGTAGAACTACCTAAGGACAACTGACTCCGACAATGATGAGAGGGAACCCCGTATGTTTGATAGCAAAATTGCCGCGATGACGGTGGCGCTACCGGTCGGACCAACTAACGACAACAGACTCCGACAATGGTTGGAGGGAACCCAGCATGTTTGATAGCAAAATTGACACAAAAAATACGGTGAAATCGTGTTTTGACTACTACTACTACTACTGATGACAGTGGCGCTACCAGTAGGACTACCTAACAATGACAAGCTCCGACAATGATGAGAGGGAACCCGGTATGTTTGAGGGCGAAATTGACGCGATGACGGTGGCGCTACCAGTAGAACTACCTAAGGACAACTGACTCCGACAATGATGAGAGGGAACCCCGTATGTTTGATAGCAAAATTGCCGCGATGACGGTGGCGCTACCGGTCGGACCAACTAACGACAACAGACTCCGACAATGGTTGGAGGGAACCCGGCATGTTTGATAGCAAAATTGACACAGAAAATACGGTGAAATCGTGTTTTGACTACTACTACTACTACTGATGACGGTGGCGCTACCAGTAGGACTACCTAACAATGACAAGCTCCAACAATGATGAGAGGGAACCCGGTATGTTTGAGGGCGAAATTGACGCGATGACGGTGGCGCTACCAGTAGAACTACCTAAGGACAACTGACTCCGACAATGATGAGAGGGAACCCGGTATGTTTGAGGGCGAAATTGCCGCGATGACGGTGGCGCTACCGGTCGGTCCAACTAACGACAACAGACTCCGACAATGGTTGGAGGGAACCCGGCATGTTTGATAGCAAAATTGACACAGAAAATACGGTGAAATCGTGTTTTGACTACTACTACTACTACTACTGATGACGGTGGCGCTACCAGTAGGACTACCTAACAATGACAAGCTCCAACAATGATGAGAGGGAACCCGGTATGTTTGAGGGCGAAATTGACGCGATGACGGTGGCGCTACCAGTAGAACTACCTAAGGACAACTGACTCCGACAATGATGAGAGGGAACCCCGTATGTTTGATAGCGAAATTGCCGCGATGACGGTGGCGCTACCGGTCGGACCAACTAACGACAACAGACTCCGACAATGGTTGGAGGGAACCCGGCATGTTTGATGGCGAAATTGCCGTGATGGCGGTGGCTCTACCGATAGGACTACCTAAGAACAACTGACTCCGACAATGGTTGGAGGGAACCCGGTATGTTTGATAGCGAAATTGCTGCAATGACGGTGGTGCTACCGGTCGGACTATCTAACAACAACTGACTCCGACAATGGTTGGAGGGAACCCGGCATGTTTGATGGCAAAATTGACGCCGAAAATACAGTAAAATTGTGTTTTGACTACTACTACTACTACTACTACTCAGAACACGTTTGGGGGGGGGGCACTGCAAAAAAAAAAAGTTTTACCCAAGTAGAACAACAACATTTTTCCAGACTTTGGAACACACATAAGGAGCACAGCATTAAAAGGACAGTAAAGACTTTTAAATGCGCCTTATAGTGCTGAAAATACGGTACATACATGCAATGATAATACTTCTAATAGTGTAGAAAGCAGTAGTTCAATATCCTGATGTAAATGATGATGATGATGCCAGTAAGTGGATCGGACATTCTGATGAGCTTGTGATGAGCTCGCCCCATGTCTCCACAAAGTAGGCGAGATCCGATAAAAGCATACCTTGAAGAGGAAATTCTTGCGATGGTCCGGGCCGCTATGATGAACCATGACAAAGTCTGGTTGCATCATCCTTTTCTTGGTGCACAGCTCGATGAGAGCCGACACCGGGTGCTTGCCTGGATGAGAAGAAATAAAGGAGGTGGTCCAGATCTCCAAATACTAGTATACTTATTTATACACACAGTTATACACACACAGTTCACTTCAATTCAGTCATCTTATTAGCAATAATACTTTTATCATTTACCCATGAGGTCCTTGGTTACCACCAGTCCCCCCGTTGGTTTTTGTGGCTTCTCCCCTTCAGCAACCAGACCTAGATCAAACAAGATCAGTATTTTATCACCGTTCATTTCAAGTCTGTGAAACCAAGTACTACGGGAACTCCGAACCTTTGCGGTCCACCTTAAAGTCGATGATGATGGGCTCCACGGTGCCTTCACGGTTCCTCCCCAGGCCTTCCCCTGTCTTCCAGCCCATCTTTCTCATTAGAAACTCGCCTACGCCGCCTGACACTGGTGCAGCCTTGAGGAACTGGTCCTAGAACAGAAACTTTATTCTCTCATTCGTTCACCTTGTAATAAATTAGTGCATGGTTTTATATTGAGGATGCCTTTCCTACATACAGTATTAAGAGGGCCCCCAAGGCCCCAAAACCAAAATTGCTAAGCCCGCCCACAGGCCACAGCAGGTCAGCCAGGTAAGAGAGTTGTGGTTTCTGTGATTTCCAGTCATCCCTGATCCCAGTACAGCGCTTTTCCACCACTTTGACACCTACTGATGATGCAGCATCAGGACCAACTGGGGGTTCAGTATCTTACCCAAGGATGTTTCAACATGATCAATGGATGATGGAGGATCGAACCCGCAACCTTGCCGATTGGGAGACGACTGCTCTACCACCCCAAATACAGTTTTTAATGAGAATATAGTATATTCAAACACAAAACAACAAAATGTATTATTGAGTGAAGCCGCAAAATTCTTACTGCAAGGTAACGTCATTAACTACAATTTACTACAATTAGCATTTGCTAATCAGAAGATGGGTTCTATATATAGAACAGTACTGGACTGCGTGGTCATTACCTTCTTCAGCCAAGCCTGTGGTCCGCTATTGGACAGCTCCTCCGTAGAGAGGACCTGGGCCCCGGTGGAGCCCGTGAATAGACCAGGAACTGTGTTGGACTGGGCCCACAAATCCACCTACGAAAGGAAAACTTGGGATGACTTAAAATAACATCGCTGTTGATGTTATGATGGAGTTACAGGAGTTGTGAACCGGCATCACAATACAATTCATTCACATTGCAGATGCAAATTTACTACCTGACTCAAATGTTACATAAGAACCAAGTACAAGACAAGCCAATATTAGTTTAAGAAAAATAAACTTCATCCCATAATGTATTTCGTCTCAGTAAGATATTGAATTGGATATGCCAGGGGACTGCAATGCTGCCTCTGTCCACTAGAGAGCGCCAAAGGACTCCAGCGGAAGGTTGCGCCACTGTTATCATGGATGCTGATATAAAGTCTTGTGTGTGTTTTTATCGCTCCTCCTCTGTTGTATATCATAAAAATAATTGTTAATAAAAGCTGAAATGTTGCTCTCTGGCCTTGTTGATGCCAAACACAAATATTTGTAATCAAGGCTATAGTAAAAACAGAAAAAAATGGTAGAAATCTGCCTATGGATCTTTTTATCTAAACTACTAGCAAAAGTGACTGGAAACAATAGTGTGCTATTGTATCTTTGAGGATTTACATAATAATAATAATAACCCTCGTGAGGAAAAGCGGTAGAAAATGAATGAATGAATGAATAATAATAATAATCCTCGTGAGAAAAAGCGGTAGAAAATGAATGAATGAATGAATAATAATCATCATAATAATCCTAACAATAGCAATAGCAACAACAACAATAATAATAATAATAATAACCCTCGTGAGGAAAAGGGGTAAAAAATGAATGAATAAATAATAATAATAATCCTTGTGAGGAAAAGCAGTAGAAAATGAATGAATGAATAATAATAATAATAATCCTCGTGAGGAAAAGTGGTAGAAAATGAATGAATGAATGAATAATAATCATCATAATAATCATAACAATAGCAATAGCAACAACAACAACAATAATAATAATAACCCTCGTGAGGAAAAGAGGTAGAAAATGAATGAATTAATGAATGAATGAATAATAATAATAATAATAATAATAACCCTCGTGAGGAAAAGAGGTAGAAAATGAATGAATAAATAATAATAGTAATAATAATCCTCGTGAGGAAAAGCGGTAGAAAATGAATGAATGAATTAATAATAATAATAATAATAATAACCCTTGTGAGGGAAAGCGGTAGAAAATGAATGAATGAATAATAATAATCATCATCATAACAATAGCAATAACAACAACAACAACAATAATAACAACAATAATAACAATAATAAACATCTACCTGCTCTTGGGCCCGGCTAAGCATGCAGATGGCGCTGACATCATGAGGGTTCTCGGCCAAGCGCCTCTGAGCTTTGATCCTCTCACTCACAGCCTGAGAAATGTCTACAGGCTACAAAGATGAAAAGTGTTTAGGAAACGTGTCACTCATTCCTAAATTGATAAATATAAAAATAAAAAATAAAAACTTTCTCAGGGCAAACGAACCTGAGGTGGTGGGTCAGGAAAAACGCTGTCGCCATCTACTGTCAAGGACTCAGCAGGTCCCAGCAATGCGGCGGCTTTCAGAGTTTCGCTAGTTCCTGATAGCGAGCTCGGTGCAACCATGAGACCGGCGGTCTGCGCCTCGTCAAACGTTTTGTCCACTGGGACCCAATCTCCGTAGGCGTTTAGTGTCCTGCTCTCCTGGAAAGCACACACTGTATCAAAACACTCTAATCACAACACAATAAAAAAAAAACACTGTGAATCTTTCACTGAGACCTTTTTACGGTGTTGAGATCCTGAAGACACGGGGAACTCTTTAGCCATGCCTGTGGCTGCTGGTCGTACAGTTGTACTCTGGTTCAACAACAGGAAGATTGTACGTTCAAATGGCGTTCACTGTACAACGTACTGGAGTACATTTTGACAGTAAAGGAGGGAATATGTTACATTAATATTGAAGCTGATGGCTTTATGTTCACGCAGAAGCAATCCCCCACACGGTTTCTCATCATCCTCCTCCAATGACACGTGTGGTATTGCCACCGGCAGCTCGCCTTTGCTGTCCACGATCATCTTGCACTTCTACAACCACAAATACGACGTACAGATGACAATTTAAAAAAAAATTGTCCACAGTGTAAAGCAATACATTTGTAGAATAAACATGAAATAACATTTAATGATGCTGTTCTAGCTTAGAAAACAATATCTGGCAACATCACCAACGGTGATGACAGTGGAAATACCGCTAGGACTACCGAACGACAACTGACTCCGACAATGATGAGAGGGAACCCGGAATGTTTGATAGCGAAATTGACACAGAAAATACAGTAAAATTGTGTTTTGACTACTACTACTACTACTACTACTACTGATGACGGCGGCGCAACCAGTAGGACTACCTAACAATGACAGACTCCGACAATGGTTGGAGGGAACCCGTCATGTTTGATGGCGAAATTGCCGCGATGACGGTGGCGCTACCGGTAGGACTACCTAACAATGACAGACTCCGACAATGATGAGAGGGAACCCGGTATGTTTGAGGGCGAAATTACCGCAATGACGGTGACGCTGCTGGTAGGAGTATCTAACGACAACAGACTCCGACAATGGTTGGAGGGAACCCTGCATGTTCAATGGCGAAATCGCCGCAATGACGGTGGTGCTACCGGTAGGACTACCTAACAATGACAAACTCCGACAATGATGAGAAGGAACCCGATATGTTTGAGGGCGAAATTCCCGCAATGACGGTGGTGCTACCGGTAGGACTACCTAATGACAACAGACTCCGACAATGGTTGGAGGGAACCCGGCATGTTTGATAGCGAAATTGCCGCGATCACGGTGGTGCTACCGGTAGGACTACCTAACAACAACAGACTCCGACAATGGTTGGAGGGAACCCGGCATGTTTAATGGCGAAATTGCCGCGATGACGGTGGTGCTACCGGTAGGACTACCTAACAACGACAGACTCCGACAATGATGAGAGGGAACCCGGTATGTTTGAGGGCGAAATTACTGCTATGACAGTGACGCTGCCGGTAGGAGTATCTAACAACGACAGACTCTGACAATGGTTAGAGGGAACCCGGTATGTTTGAGGGCAAAATTGCCACGATGACGGTGGTGCTACCGGTAGGACTACCTAACGACAACAGACTCCAACAATGGTTGGATGGAACCTAACATGTTTGATGGCGAAATTGCCGCGATGACGGTGGCGCTACCGGTAGGACTATCTAACAACAACAGACTCCGACAATGATGAGAGGGAACCCGGTATGTTTGAGGGTGAAATTCCCGCTTTGACAGTGACGCTGCCGGTAGGAGTATCTAACGACAGACTCCGACAATGGTTGGAGGGAACCCGGCATGTTTGATGGTGAATTTGACGCAGAAAATACAGTAAAATTGTGTTTTGGCTACTACTACTACTCAGAACACAACGGGGGGGTTAAGTTACAATACATATAGAAATAAAACGCTGCAAGACGGCCTTACATCAGTGAACTCCTTAATGCTGATGCTATTCGCCTGCTTCACTACTTTCTTTTTCACTTCCTCAAAAGCAGCGTTCATGGGCTGAGCGAGGTTTGCACCAGCAGCTTTGTTGGAAATGGTGGGCAGCAGCGAGGACAGGGTGCCAATGTTGGACAAGGCGGCCGTCATAGTGGCTGTGAAGTAAATAATGTAGAGTTAAGTGTCGCGTGAACATGTTTGATGCCATTAATATTCATACCTGCTGTCATACTGGCCATAGCGGCGTTCATGGCCATGTTTGGCAACGCCAACGGTAGAATTGAGGTCCTCAGGCTGGCGGGGATGGACATACCTGCTTTGGCACACATGGCGGCCGCATTGGCCTTGGCAATTTCCAATAGCTGTTCTTTTCCTGAGGGGACAAAAAAGGTACATTCTCACTAAGTAGTACTTTAGTACCTTTATTCATTATCTACCACAGCGATATAGTGAATAAGGCCTGATTTGGTAACAAAATGGTAAAAATAATATCCGACCTAGTTCACTGATTCGTTGAGGGCTGCTGGCATGTGTGCGACGTTGCCGCGTCGGGGATCTTTTTTTGCGTAAAATAAGCACAGGCGAGTGGCTTGGCTCTCGTTTCCAGCGGTCCCTCTGGCTGTAAGTGGCCTGCCATCCTCGAGATGCAGAACGTGACCTCCGGGACTTCCGGACTCTGGACCTGAATAGACCACATGAATAAAAGAAAAACTGATTCTGTACTTGTGGTGTAATTGTGTTAGTTAGCAAGGTTATGGTTTCATTAGCAAGCCAATAGGTTGCTAAAAAAGGATGTTTTGTGATAAAAATACATGAAGTACACAGCTGGTCTCATATTGTGTATTAATAACATTGTAAGGTAAATGTAAGGTAATGTAAGGTAAATGTACATTAACTGAGGTTAGCTTTTGCTGTAAATTTGATAAAAACACGCTAACCGAGTCTGCAAATCAATCTCCTCCACCTGTCTTCTGCATCTGTCTCCCTCACACCAACTCCCCTCATGTCCTCCTTCACTACATCCATAAACCTCCAATTTCGCCTCCTACCTGGCAGCAAACTTCTACCAAAATATTTACTATCTCTCCTTTGGACATCCCAACCATCTCAGTCTGGCCTAAAGGACTTTATCTCTAACATGTAATGTCCCTCTGATGTACTCTTTCCTGATCCTATCCATCCTGGTCACTCCCAATGAGAACCTCAGTATCCTCATCTCTGCTACCTCCAGTTCTGCTTCCTGTATTTTCCTCAGTAGCAAACTAAAAGACAGCAACATTAAGAAATAATCCAGCGGACTCTACCTTGACCGGGATCTTTTCCTCCTTGAGGAGCTCCTGGATCTGGACCTCGTCCTGTGGGTTCTATGAGGTGACCTGGATCTTTGCTGCCTCGTCGCTAATTTCCCTTCTTTACTCCTCGGCTGGGTCTTGGAGGAGCTATGCCTCGTCTTTGCAGGGGATTTTCTCGTGTGTTCTGATGCTTTTATCTGTGGGACGATGGACTCATCCATATGTTTCGAGTCAACACATGGGCTCGGCAAGGACCAGGTTGCAGGATCATCTGCGATTGTAGCATTAAATCACAATAAAACATCTACAAGAAGTAGCTTCAGAGGGTAACGCTACTATGACAACCAAGAAATAGTTATTTAAATATAGTGGACAAAACAACGTACCATTCCGACATGAACTTTCTCTTGTCGTCGCTGCTGACTTGTGACTCTGGTCTGGCTTCTGTAGTTCTACTGTGGCTCCTCCTGTCGGACTTTGAGACAGAAGCTGGACACCTTTTGAGATATTTTGTTTGGACTCTGTGGACCGGTCCAAATCCCGCTTGTTTTCTAAGGATCTACTGTATTCCCAGACAAACAAGAGAATAAGCAAGAAAGGAGGGATAAGATTATTTCAATTAATTTGTATATACTGCATATATCTGAACCTCTATGGTTTTATACAACCTGTGTCTGGCTCTGGACCTGGACCGGGTGCTGTGATTACGTGAAGTGGATCTCGAACGAGATCTGGATTCCCGCTTGCCGAGTCGTGAAGTCCACTTCTCTCCACTGGAATGTGAACAGTTGGAATGTGAACGTGAGTAGCTCCTCCTACTACTCCTCCTCTCCTTCGCTTTTAAGTTGCTGGAACCATCCTGGAGAGATACAACACAGACAGGAGATCAGGAATTTGAGCATGAAGTATATTGCGTAAGATGTTCTTCTTACGTCTTTTGGGATGATATCAGGTAGCTCCTCTCGTTGCCTTCTCATCTCTCTTTGCTTTCGGTCAAATTCTCGTCTCTCATCTTTGTGCCTCTTCTTCTTCTTCTTCCTTTTTCCTGTTTTGTGCTTCTGACTTCTGGAGCTGCTATCATCACCTCGAAAAAACATGACAACAGCTTGTTAAAGGAGAATTGAACTTCTGGGGGGTTTTTTTGCCCATCATCCACAATCCTTATGTGAGACATGAACAAACATCTTTCTCTTTTTTGTGCCTCTAAATATATAAAAAACGGCTAAAAGAGACAGCTAATTGTTACATGTGATGGGATACACCTATGCCGCCAACAAAGACCGCTATTAAAACACCTACAACAAGTTTGTATGCTTTAATATAATATAATAGTTGTTAAAATGTAGTAATAGGTACATTCATACTTGCTTTATAAGTTTCTCTCTTGTGTGTCATTTTTTAACATGAAAATATAACATTCCAACAACATTTATAGGTCAGAAAAGTGGAAAAAGCACAACAGGTCCCCTTTAATATGCACATTATGTGTTATTGTTACATGCATTCTTAGCTCTTTATCTGTTTGTATATCTTTAGAACGCACAAAAACAGAAATACATATGTGTTCATGTCTCACAAGAATTGTGGCTGATGGACAAAATTCCAAAAAGTACATTTTTCTTTGTAGTTTCTTTCATATTTCATATAAAGACGGAAAACACTTACTTTGCTGCTCATTCACTGTTGAGGCTCCTTTTCTGTGATAAATGAATGAAACCAGCGTTACAAAAGTCGGCATTAGATCGGTTTGTGTTCGGGTTCCACCGACTATTTCAGTTTAATTTAAAGTCACTGGACGATTTGAAACAGAACCACCTTGCATGAACACATCATAAGAGGTTTGTGCACTCATGAGTCAGCACAGCAAACGTACCATCACATATTAATTATTAAGGGCTTATTTTGAGCAACTTTACAATAATCAGTTTTACCTGCATGGAGATTTTGTTTGTGTGTCCAATTCTTCCCCGGATTCCGAATGGCTCTCTTTTCCCTCCTTCTCTCTTTTCTTTTTCTTCTTCTTACTTTTATGCTTTTTGTGCTTCTTATGTTTCTTATGTGAGCTCCTGCCATCGCTTTTTCCGTCTCCATTGTCTCCAGAAGCCGCGTCACTGCACAAATCAGCATGTGCAGCACTGCTATAAAAGAGAATGCATAAATAAATATGATGGGATTCAATAGACACATTAAACACATCTGCATAATCACTGATAATATGGCTTTATTTTGATTGACGTTGTCAGAGGAGTGTTAATTTGACTACATTTTACTCATTCATGTATATTATATTATAGCATAGACATTAGCAATAAAAACACCACGCTGTATGACATTGTGAACTACAACCAGTTATTCGTGACCATGAAAATGCAGAATTAAAAGCATCATCAGCGTCATGTACACCACAGAAAGTTTGATGCTCTATGATCCCTCATTCTGCCATGCAACAATGTCGTTAGCTATATATCAGCCACTGCTTACCGACAAGCAATTCCCATGTTATTACGAATGGGTGGGATAAACTAACGTAAATATCGCTTAACAACCAATTTTAACATTGTATTGAAACCTATCACGTTGAGTCTGGTAGCTAGCATGCATGCAAAAAATAAAACCGTGACATACGTTGTGTCGACATTCTGGTCTTCGATTTCTCTGATTTTATTTAAAATAAAATCTTGAAAGATTTGCTCTATGTTGGCTGCCATTTTAAAAGTGTGCAGCCAAGTGTCCGGGTAGGAACGGTTGTTGAGGAGTTAACGTTCCGCGTTGTGCATTTATTTTCTATTCAGCTTATCCTCACGAGGTTCGTTGATCTTTTTTTGTTTGTTTTGAGCCTGATATCAATTCCTAGCGGTTTTGTATAATAATCAGTAACAATTTTAGAAATTGTAAAGAAAACAATAATATTACAGCTGGAGCCGGTGTAATGACGAGATGTGTGCCGGCTTAAATGCGCCTCTTCGCGCATGCGTATGGCAAGAATGCTGTTTTCAGCGTTCAAACCAAGGAGATTGTACAATGTGAGAGAGGACTCATCATTAACTTCCGTATTATTCCCTGGGCGGGTTTGGCCGCCATTTTAGAGTGCTGAAGAGTTTTAACAATGCCATTACTAAAATAAACGTTGCATTGTGTAAATACTTCCAGGGAAATATCCATACAATATAAGTACTTCTCAATCACATTTCTCCTGTTCCTTATGGTCATGAAAAAATATCAAAATTCAACTTAAAATGGTAATGATGTGTGCTCCTAATACGTATATACACTGAATAATGTATAATAATAACATAACATAACGCCCACTGTTAAACATAACAGATTAATTGTGATCTATCAGTCTGGAAAATATTATATAAAGCCATTTCTAAAGCTTTGGGACTCCAGCAAACCACAGTGAGAGCCATTATCCATAAAAACATGGATCAGGGGTGAAACTTTAACCAAAATTACTCCAAGAGCGCAACTACTATTCATCTAAGAGGTCACTAAAGACCCCAAAATAACATCCACTTGCTTCAGTTAAGGTCACCATAAGACAGACACAGGGCAAATTGGACTGTATGGCAAAGTTCCAAGACAAAAACTACAGCTGAACAAAAAAAAAAGAAACTTGTCTCAATTTTACCAAGAAACAGAAAGAGATCCCAAAGAACAGTAAAATATGGTGGTGGTAGTGTGATGGTTTGGGGCTGTTTTGCTGCTTCAGGACCTGGAAGACTTGCTCTACCAAAACAATCCCTAAGGCAAATGTCCAGCCATCTGTTGGTGACCTCAAACTGAAACAAACCCGGGGTCTACAGCGGGACAATGATCCAAAACCCACAAACAAGTCCACCTCAAAGTCCTGACCTGAAGTCCATTGAGATGCAATGTATTTACACACATTATATTAGTCAGTTCCCTTCTTTTAATGGCATCTTGGCTCAGCAACAGCATCTTGCAGTAGTTCCTACATCAGAATAATATATAATGGACATTTTAGAACTATATATAATGTGGTATGATGATATGTGTTATTTGAGAAATGGACAATTCTTAGAATGAATGAATCTGAATACACAGCTTCTTCCTTTTTAGATGACTATGAAATGACAGAGAATCATATTTCCATGTCATTTAACATTTAGAATTGACAACACTTAATATTAGGTCCCCATTTTGGTGCAGTATACAGTGTAAAGCAGCACACATGGGGACAATACACACTGTACACAACACACAGTTACAGTGGTAACGATGTATTATCACACACACACACGCCTCTGAAATAGCAACTATGGAAATATGACATGCATGTACCTATTGCGTTTTATTGAACAGTCACACTTTGTTTTTTCCACCCAAGACATGCAAGAATGATGCTGTCTGTTATACAAGCTCTTCTCATGAACACATTATAATAGCACACAAACTTAACTATTTAATTAATACATATAACCAGTAAAAAAAAAACAAAAATAAACATGCATGAACATAATCTGTATATTATTTTTCCACAATCATCCCTGAACCTCAAATTGAAGAGTGGTACGGATCATTAGGTAACTAACCTGAAGACTGAACCTACAGGATTCTCTGGTTGCCTCCTAAAATAGGCTCCATCATCCCCCAAACATTTGAACCTCAGAGAGCACATCTGCTGCCCCCTGGAACAATTACATCACAACGATATTTTGTAGCCGTAATCCAGAAAGGTTCAGTGCTTGTCAGTGGATGTATAGTCAGGCCGACGCGTCTGGATGATCTTGGGCCGTGAAGGCTGTCGCTTGTTTGGATCGCCGTCATCCTGAGATGAGCTGTCGCAAAGCTCCTCTTTGCAAACATGGACGACGACACTGGGAGTTGTGGGTGTAGCCGTGTGGAGCTCGTACTTGTCACCTGGAGATGGGATTTGTTAGCATGAGCAATTATTCATTCATTCATTTTCTACCGCTTTTTCCTCGCGAGGGTCGCAGGGGGTGCTGGAGCCTATCCCAGCTGTCTTCGGGCGAGAGGCGGGGTACACCCTGGACTGGTCGCCAGCCAATCACAGGGCACATTTTGAATGTGGGAGGAAACCGGAGTACCCGGAGAAAACCCACGCATGCACGGGGAGAACATGCAAACTCCACACAGAGATGGCAGAGGGTGGAATTGAACCCTAGTCTCCTAGCTGTGAGGTCTGTGCGCTAACCACTCAACCAACGGATCACAATTAAAAGAATCTAAAATTGAATAATATTCAGCAGGATTATCGCCCACATAAACAGCCAAGATAAACTGATAGTAGATGAGAAACTGGTCAAAACTGTGTGATCGGTATCGGTCGATTTCACTCATGGATTATGGAGATCAGTATTGGCAGCATCAAATCGGAACATCCCCAAAATATATAGTCATTGCGGTACCTGGTCCTAGTTTTGAGATTGCACACAAAAGGTCGTAGTTGATGACAGGCATGGAGTCCTGGGACTGCTCCCAGCCGACTGGAGGCGATGCGGGGGGCGAGATCAGGAATTGCTTATCTGGCTTTGGTGGCTCAAGTCGAGGACTGCCAATGTGAACAGACTGTAGAGAAAAGCAGACGACCATGACGTACCTGCCAAGCCAGGTCTTCCTGATCTCCTGTGGTCTACATACCAAACACTTGACCACGATGCTAAATGCAACTTGATGCGGACTCAGATATATAAAAATGCTAGCAGGTCTGAGTATAGGCACCACTTAAAAATAACACAATATCTCTCATTAACATACCTGGGCAAAATAAAGGTGCATTTCTTTGCCGTGGAAATCTGTTTTATGCAGTTGTAGTCTTGCTTTGGCCGCAGCCAGAGTGTTGCTGAAATTCATTCTGATCCGACGGAAGGATTTGAAGTACTGGAACTGAACTTCCGGATCAAAAGAATGGAATAAAGCCTCAAAGCTAGCCTGCAGACGGAAGGAGGGAGAGAGAAAATTAGTGGGAAAGAAGGGGATCAATAAGGACAGAAGTTGTATGCAACTCTAACTGCCTATTTATGATATTTTATGACTCTTGTTTTGTTTAAGTAGGCATCGGACAAGCGACGCTCTTATTTTGAAGGATGGTCACTGAAGTGTGTTGTGTGTGTGTGTATTTACAGGGAAGACAAGCAAAGTTCAATAATAAATGTACTTCTCATATTTACTTCCACATCATCACCAGGCAGGCGAAAACGTTCCTTACATTAAAATCGTAAAATACAACGTGGTGAAAATATACTAAATATACTAAAGCTAACACACATGCTAACCCCCTGCTACCTTCATCTCCAGCTCACAGCTAAACCCGATATATTAAACAGTATTAATTCGAGGCTGTCAAAGTTAACGCGTCAATGACGCTTTAACGGAAGTTTCCTTTAATGGCACGTGCGCTTCTCCTGTTCCACCCTAGGCCCACACCACAGTTTGATTGAAGCACTTAGGAACTTATTGCACTACTACAGCAAATACATTACATACATTTACATTTCATTTCGCCACCGTTGTAGTCAATATTGTTATTTTTCTTACCTTCAGGTGTCCACCGTTAAATAAGTCCGCTGGCACTTTGTATGCAACCAGGGCATTGGGTAAAGCATTAAAATGAACATCCACCATCGCGTCATCTTCGCAAATATTGTCTGATTGCTGCATTTTTTTGTACAGAATACAACCTGGAAACACAGACATAAGATGAACATAAACGCAGATAATAATACAAAAGTAATGTTAATTGTATGATACCCACCCTTTAGTAGTAATTCCAAACAATGGTTGACTGATCCCATCCAACAGAGACAATCCTATCGAGGCCGGCTGAAAAGATAAGCAGGAAGCACGAATGACAGAGAAACCGACGCGAAACGAGCAAAGTAAGTCACATATTTTAGTCTCTCGTTCCTAACTCCATAAAAATAGCAATTAAACCTTCATATGAAAATAGAAAATACGTCACATTAGTTTTGTTTCCCCGAGTGTCGCAAGTGAAGAAGCTGTCACTTCCGGTTTCCACGACGTGTGTTTTGTTTCCGTATGACTTCACCCTACGGTGGCCGAGAAACCTCAAAATACTAAAAAAGCGAGAGCACAAATACACAAAGTGGTGGTAATGCAAAACCAATGAGATTATTCAACAGGAGAGCCAATTGTAAATCCGCTTCTGTATTACTTCCTGAGCGTGGTTGGCTAGCATTTAAAGGTGCAAAATGTGCTTTGAAAACATGCTCTTGCTACACCGCTCAGCCACTAAGTGCTCAAATAATGGATGATGTATGAATCAATGTTTGAGGCGATCCAACACAGTAGACAAATACCCGAGATATACGTAGCAATGGTAGCCATGTTTCCATCATCGACCCCACGGCTGCTGTGGCTACTGACATACAATACCAGGAGTGGTTAAATAAATACTCCAAAGATGCTATTTCAATCTATCAACACACCATACAGACAGACACATTTACCATGTTGACACTTTTTATTAGGAAAAATACAAAACCCACAACAACATTCCATAGAGTTTACGATAAAGGGGTATGTACAGTGTATACTGTACTAGGGATGTTCCGATCAGGACTTCATGCTGCCGATTCCGATAATCCATGATTGAAATGGGCCGATACTGATATCAATAAGGATCACACATAAAATATCAGTGTGATATCAGTGTGCACAACGGCAACGCTCACTCGTCATATGTGCCACACATCATCCGGAGTCGCAGCCCTGCACACAAGCAAAGTTCCTCCTGCACTGGATCGGAGCCCCATATACTGTACATCTGTATACAGTATACTGTTATTTATTTCTTTAGTGTGCAAGTATGTGATCATGTATGATCGAAGGTTTGATTGCAGTAAAGAATACAGTACTAATGATGACTGCTAGTAACCTTTGGGAGTGGAGCGCTGTCCTGAGGTGACCCCTTGGAAGCGACAGGTAAGTCAGTACCCCTTTTGTACACTAGAGGCTGCCAGAGTGCAGAGGAGAAAGAGACGTGTGTGTGTGTGTTGTCACGTGTCAGTGGGGAAACCCACACTTGGCTGCAAGTGTCCTTTAACTTTTAAGGATAGTGAGAAGGAAAGTGGCTGCACAGTGGACGAGTGGTTAGGACACAGGCCTCACAGCTAGGAGATCTGAGTTCAATTCCACCCTATGTGGAGTTTGCATGTGTGGGTTTCCTCCCACATTCCAAAAACATGCTAGGTTAATTAGCGACTCCAAATTGTCCATAGGTATGAATGTGAGTGTGAATGGTTGTTTGTCTATATGTGCCCTGTGATTGGCTGGCCGCCCGTCCAGGGTGTACCCCGCCTGCCTCTCGCCCGAAGACAGCTGGGATAGGCTCCAGCACCCCCTGCGACCCTTGTGAGGATAAGCGCTAGAAAATGAATGAATGAATGAGAAGTAAAGTGGGCGGGGGACATTGGGGCTCCTCCCCCCACAGTCCACTCAGGCATGGAGTACCAGCCACAGGTGACCAATCATGTGCTGTTCCACAGAAAATGGATGATATTGATCGGAGCATCCCTAAAATGCAGTATTATACTGTATATATTGCATGTGTGTGCGTAGTATATATACAGTATACGCTTCCATACACACACATTCATTGAGTCCAGTCAAATGACTGACTTCACATAAAACATCTTCCAGTTCTAAAACATCTAACCTAACTGCTACTTTACAAATGCTACTAACATCTGCCTTGTCTTCTCCTCATGATCTGTTAGCAGCGTTGATCACCCAACACCCCTTCCTGGGTACGGTATGTTTGCGTGTGGACCAAAGGAAAAACCACAATGGACCGTTCCTTTTTCAAATGTGATGTTAGTGTGGCCATCAAAAGCAGAACGATGAAGAGAAGGTCAGAAAGGTGAGCAGCGTGTCTTCCTGTCCAATCAGGAGCTCTGTATAAAGATATCATTAGCATGGTTATCTTCAAGATCATTGTTTATAGTCCTTATGTGAGGCATCAACACATAACCCTTTGGTTGGAAAGATACTGTAGAAAAAAACTGATGAAAAGAGGCAGCTAATGGATGCACGTCATGGGACACACCTACACAGCCTAGTATTAAAACGCCTTACATCCATACTCCCGTCTATGGATCTCCACCTAATGGTGGCTAGGAGCTATATGCCCCTGGTAGGGTCTTTCCAAGGAAACAGGAAATCGGAAATAACAGGCGTGTCCCATGACGTGCATTATTAGCTGCCTCTTTTCACTTGTTTTTATATCTTTACAAGGCATATGATGATTATGGATGACTTTTCCTTGAATGACTTCAAAAGAGATTGAAGGTTTCGGTACCTCTGAGGTTGGATGGGGGTTACGTGGTGGAGCTGCCTCGCCGTTCCAAGAATCTGCTCCGGGAAAAAAAAAAAAAAAATTATTATTATTATTATTATTTTTTTTACTTTTGACAACTCAGCAGTTTCCGTAACAACACAATCACTCACACTTGCGTCTGTCGCACAAAGTCAGCAAAATGTTGATCTCTGCTGCAAAGCTCGATGATCCTCAGACGCTCCTGGATCTCCTGCAGCAGGTCAAAGGTCAGCAAGACTGGTATACTGTGCCTTGTTTCACAGTAGCTAACATAATACATCGTCCATCTTAGTCCATCTTCTGAATCTCATAGCTGACTTTCAGGAATACCTTTCAACTTTCTGCAGAGGTTTGTCTTTTTCTTTCTGGAAATGTACTTGGAGTACATATGTACAGTACGTACAGTAATACTGTATTACTGGTGTACAGTTTGAATATGTCATTCCTAAATGACGGCTGTTTAATGGTTGAATTTAGCCCATTGTCCTAAAGTACATAAATACACCTTCTATGTAGTATTCTTTATGTAGTATTTGTAGTATTCTTCTATTTGTTTTTGGTTAGGTTTATGTTTTTAAAAGTAGTGTTTCAGGCTGGGGCTGCACGTTGGTCGAGTGTTAAGCGTGCAGACCTCGCAGCTAGGAGACCAGGGTTCAATTCCAGCCTCCGCCATCTCTGTGTGGAGTTTGCATGTTCTCCGGGTACTCCGGTTTCCTCCCACATTCCAAAAACTTGCTAGGTTAATTAGCAACTCCAAATTGTCCATAGGTATGAATGTGAGTGTGAATGGTTGTTTGTCTATATGTGCCCTGTGATTGGCTGGCCACCAGTCCAGGGTGTACCCCGCCTCTAACCCAAAGACAGCTGGGATAGGCTCCAGCACCCCTGTGACCGTCGTGAGAACACAAAGATGAAAGGTTTCGTACTTCTTTGGTGAGCGCCGTGTTCTGGTGGAGGTGTTGGACCTCGTCGCTGCTGAGCTCCCGAGAGGAAGCGGTGGGGCTGCTGTACTGGGGGAGGTCGTGGTCGTAGCGGCGGTAATACTGGGTGGTGACCGGGTCGCTCTCAAACATGGGGTTGAATTTGGTTGCGCGTTCCAGCGTGGCCATGCTGTCGCCTCGTCTGCAACATGAACACGTGTTGATCAACAGCGCAAAAATGCACACTGACCACCACGCTGACCTCAGAGGATCCTCCGTGTCCTCGCCGTCATACTGCTCTCGAAGAGTCCTAGCCAGGAAGAAGATGATTCCGGCCGCCACCACCAGGAATCCCGCCACGGAGATGATAGCGATGCCGACCACCAGCGGCTCGGAGACGTACTCTTCGCAGTGCTCGCCACGATACCACCAGTTCTCACCTACACGACATCTGCATGGACCAAGGACTTGTAGGTCATACAAAATCATTTCATATTTCACATCACAATATGCATTAATTCTTTTTGTATATGTCTGCGCCTACGTTTGATGATTGAACGAGCGACATCAAGGAAGAAGGAGCGGAGTGGCCTGTTTGTGACGCCAGGAAGTCGAACAGATGGAGTGTTAACGATGGTTGGTCCAAGTGAAAAGTGTCACGTATTAGTGGATGTGTTGCAGATCATCTGCTATGAGTGCTCGTACAATTTGGAGCAGGTTTTGGTTAGCATGTTAGCATCATCATGCTATTTTCTCATTTCATACGCATGCTTCACACTACAACATGCACCCTTAAAAACCTCCATGGCTTCCCGTCCCCCCCAACCCCAACGTATCCCATTTCAAAGTCCTTCTCATCACCTACAAAGGTCTCCACGATCTGACCCCCCCATACCTCACAGACCTCCTTCATCCACACAATACCCCCCGTCCCCTTCGCTCCTCAGACTCCAAGCTCCTGGTACTCCCCTTTAAGACCGAGCTCCAAACCTGGGGAGACAGACCCTTCTCCATCGCTGCCCCCACCCTCTGAAATTCTTTGACCCCAACCTTCCCACCTTCAAAAAACAACTCAAAACCCACCTCTTTAAATCCGTTTTTAATGTCTAACTTTTTATACCTCACTGCTTGACCCCCCCCCCCCCCACGCTTTTAGCCTTGTTTTAGCTCTGAATGAATGTTTGGATATTGTAACTTTATTTTTATTTATTTTTTCTCTACTGTAAAACGTCTTTGAGTACTCTGAAAAGCGCTATACAAATAAAATGTATTATTATTATTATTATTATTAGGCTGCACGGATGTCGAGTGGTTAGCGCGCAGACCTCACAGCGAGGATACCCGGGTTCAATTCCACCCTCGGCCATCTCTGTGTGGTGTTTGCATGTTCTCCCCGTGCATGCGTGGGTTTTCTCCGGGTGCTCCGGTTTCCTCCCACATTCCAAAAACATGCTAGGTTAATTAGCGACTCCAAATTGTCCATAGGTATGAATGTGAGTGTGAATGGTTGTTTGTCTATATGTGCCCTGTGATTGGCTGGCCACCAGTCCAGGCGGGCGAGAGGCCCGAAGACATTATTATTATTATTATTATGTGAGTGAATGATGGTGAAAAGAAAAACAGAAAGTGTTTTGGTAGAAAAGCAGTCTGACCTGCAAATGGCGCCCTTGCCGGGGATGACGTCACATTTGCCGTCGTTGAGGCAGAAGTCTCGTTGGACGTCACAGACGCTCTGACACGGTAGACCGTCCACGCTCAGGTACCCGGCGTCACACACGCACTCGGCCTCGCCGGACCAGCCGTTGACCATACACTGCGAGAAGGCGTTACACGCCTGGAACTTACACGGGTCTGCTCTGTCGCCTGCACAGATGGGAGCACACGTTTCACCTGGTGCATCTCGTGGAGGAAGGTAGGAACGGGAAGGAAGCGAGTGACGTGCAACAGACAGGCTTCAGCAAGATGATCAGCGTCAGTCGCTCACGTTCCTCCCAGACGGATTAGCAGAGCCTGACCCACCTGACCCCTCGTCCACTTATGGAATTAACTACAGTACACAATCACAGGTGGAATTCTACCTTTAAACAGACCAAAAGTACACTAAAAGCCATGTTTTAAATACAGTATTATTCTTCATTGTGGAATGGGACTAAGAGCCATCTTGCTATTCCTCATCTTTCATATTTATTACACTTTAGCATTTCTGTAGCGCTTGTCCTCACAAGGGTCACAGGTAAGCGTCTCATTGGCACTTGTAACCATGGCAACAGAATAGCAAACTCATGCCCAATGCAATTCCTTTGGAAATGAATGGAGGAATGTTCAAAATTCCACAGATTTCCACACATTTTCCAAGCTCTGTGTCGCTGGACAGGGGCCATGATGTTGGGTTACATTGTGAAGGGGTTTATGCAGCTCTCCCTCGTAGCTCGCTAAATATATAAGCCCTGATCCCTTCTACACATGAGGTGTGTTATGATGTTGGAGTTCATCCAAACCTAACCAGATGAATGGTTAGGATGAATGAATTTCTCACCAGAGTCAAACCATTCCAGCATCAAAACCACAACCACATCCTAAAAATGGCCGCTTTTTCCATACTGTACAATTTTCACAAACTGAATTTTTGATGGCTGCATGGTGGACGAGTGGTTAGCGTGCAGGCCTCACAGCTGGGAGACCGTAGTTCAATTCCACCCTCGGCCATCTCTGTGTGGAGTTGGCATGTTCTCCCCGTGAATGTGTGGGTTTCCTCCCACATTCCAAAATCATGCTAGGTTAATTAGCGACTCCAAATTGCCCATAGGTATGAATGTGAGTGTGAATGGTTGTTTGTCTATATGTGGCCTGTGATTGGCTGGCCACCAGTCCAGGGTGTACACCGCCTCTCGCCTGAAGACAGCTGGGATAGGCTCCAGCACCCTCCGCGACCCTCGTGAGGATAAGCGGTAAAAAATGAATGAATGAAAAATTGCAGGCTGCACGGCGAACTAGCGGTTAACACGCAGGCCTCACAGCTGGGAGACTCAAGTTCAATTCCACCCTCAGCCATCTCTGTATGGAGTGGAAATGTTCTCCCCGGTTTTCTCCGGGTACTCCGGTTTCCTCCCACATTCCAAAAACATGCTAGGTTAATTGGCGACTCCAAATTGTCCATAGGTTTGAATGTGAGTGTGAATGGTTGTTTGTCTATATGTGCCCTGTGATTGGCTGGCCACCAGTCCAGGGTGTACCCCGCTTCTTGCCCGAAGACAGCTGGGATAGGTTCCAGCACGGCCACGACCCTCGTGAGGATAAGCAATAGAAAATGAATGAATGAATTTTCGATTGCGAATTCTTTCTACTTGCGCATATTTCAATGGCTTCCAAGAAAATTGAATATTTCAACGTTGATTTCAATAGAAAAAAACTACATGAATAAAAAACCCAACGCTAGAAGATCTCTCATAGTACGTGCAGTAAGCTTGAAGTCACGAAGACGCGTTTGGTCTTACCAGATTCCACATCCAGGGAGTACTTGTCAATGGCGAGGTTCATCGTCTGATAGGCCGTGTTGGCAAAGTCCTCAAGGATGAGGAAGACGACGTTGGCAACACCTTTGGAAACCGGTTTGTCAAACCTCATGCGGCTGTTGACCACGATACTGCCGTTTCTGAAGTTGAGGATCTCCAGGTTCTGGAAGTTGTTCAGGTTGGACTGCAGGTGCGGCACCAGCTGAAAGTGAAAGTAAAAGTTATTCTTGCTAAGGTTCTTACTATGCATCCTTCTCACCAGTTGGAGAAAGCGTTGCTCCAGTGATTTGTATTCAGGGGAGCTCTTGTTGAAGAGGTCCGTGGAGAACGCCATGTTGGTCACTCGGAGTCTGAAAAACACCGTGAGGGCTTGGACCGGCCTGGTTGGCAATGCTATTGCTTCTGATTCCGGGCCCTGCGCCCCGCTGGAGTACCCGCTGCTGTCGCCTTCTGTCACTATTCCTCCGTACTGGAAGACGTCGAGGCTGACATCCACACCCGGGACATCAGAGAAGTTACTTTTTATGGGCTCGGTTTTGGTAGGTTCTGTACTTTCTTCTTTTTTCAAGACTTCTAATTTAGTGCTGGAATCTTTCTCCGACAAAGAAGTTCTTGTTTCGCTGACTTGAGAAGACAGTGTGCTGGACGGACCATGATCGTGGTTTTGGTTCTCCGGGTGAAGCGAGTCCTCATCTTCAGGGGCGGAATCTGACACTCGTGTAAAAGGCGAGTCTTTCTCAGGAGAGAGGGCAAAGGGGTCAGAACCGAGAGAAGAGGAAGTACTGGCAGGAACGGAAGCAGCCGTGGTAACGGCAAAGATTTCATCCACAACCATGTCATCTTCAGGGCTCCCAGGCGTTGTCGTCATTGTTGCTTCAGAAAAGCCCAGTTGCTCCTCGATCACCTCCACCTCTCGGTGGTGGATTTCCGGAAGGGGTAAATTTGGTTCTTCGGGGAGCTCCTCCTCATGAGGCCACTGTGGAGTGATGGCATCAAAGTCGGTTGGATGTACGTAATCAAACACCGGTTCTCGTGCGGCGTTGTCAGGTGGCAGAGTTGCAATGACCGGGTCCTCCCGAGTCCGGGTGGTTGCAGCCACCGTACTGTGACGTGAACGAGTCAAATCAAACTCCTCGTCAACTTCCACTGTTTGCATAGACAACTCCACGGTTAAGGTGCCTTCAGGTGAAAATACGGGTGCGTGAGTGGTGGAGAAGTGGGGTGTGAATAAAACCTGATCCAAGAATGGGTCTGCCTTGGCGTCTTCTAACGTGGAAAGTGTTCGGACAGGCGTAGCAGGGGTGAAGTGGAAAACCATGCCGTTGTCCTTTTCACTGCTTTGTAACTGAACATCATGGATTCCATCCTCCTCATCCATGTCCTCCAGATCCGGTGGTGGCAGGACCTCCACGTGGCTTTCACCATAAAGGCTTGCTGCCATTTCCCAGGACTGGAGAAGCGCTTCCTGTCCGTCTCCTGAGAAACCAGAGCCGGATCCATCATCCACGGTGAACTTGTGGCCAGTTGAATCACTGGTTGAATCATGGTCCTCTTGGAAGGGTTTGATTCCAACCCCCGCCAGAAAGCCCTCCTTGTCAACACTTCTGTCAGCTGCCAATCAAAGCCAGAGATCAATCACCATAAGACACCATCACCATAAGACACCATCACCATAAGACACCATCACCATAGGACACCATCACCATAAGACACCATCACCATAAGACACCATCACCATAACGTTGCACATGTGGTTCAGGGCATTGAATCCATCGTGACTGGACTGTTAGGCGTGTCTTAAAAGACGTTTTGCTTCTCATCTGAACAGGCATCATCACTTCATGGTCAAAGACTAGGTGGGACACACGCCAGTCATAGACTAGATAGGACAGCTCTACTAGAGGTCAAAACTAGAGCTGTCCTGAGCTGACGAGCACTGCCTGGTGTGTGTCCCCATCTAGTCTTTAACTCTAGTAGAGCTGTCCTATCTAGTCTGCCTGGTGAGTGTCCCACCTGGTCTTTAACTCTAGTAGAGCTGTCCTATCTAGTCTGCCCGGTGAGTATCCCACCTAGTCTTTAACGCTAGTAAAGCTGTCCTATCTAGTCTGCCTGGTGGGTGTCCTACCTAGTCCTCGGCTCTAGAAGAGCTGTCCTATCTCGTCTGCCTGGTGTGTGTCCCACCTAGCCTTTGAGGTCTAGTAGAGTAGTAGAGCTGTCCTATCTAGTCTTCCTGGTGTGTGTCCCATCTAGTCTTTAGGTTCTAGTAGAGCTGTCCTATCTAGTCTGACTGGTGTGTGTCACACCTAGTCTTCAACTCTAGGAAAGCTGTCCTAGAGCCAAACTCTAGTAGAGCTGTCCTATCTAGTCTGCCTCGTGTGTGTCTCACCTAACTTTGAGCTCTAGTAGAGCTGTCCTATCTAGTCTGCCTCGTGTGTGTCTCACCTAACTTTGAGCTCTAGTAGAGCTGTCCTATCTAGTCTGCTCGGTGAGTATCCCACCTGGTCTTTAACTTAAGTAGAGCTGTCCTATCTAGTCTGCCTAGTGTGTGTCTCACCTAATTTTGAGCTCTAGTAGAGCTGTCCTATCTAGTCTGCCTGGTGTGTGTCCCACCTAGTGTTTAACTCTAGTAGAGCTGTCCGATCTAGTCTGCCTGGTGAGTGTCCCACCTGGTCTTTAACTCTAGTAGAGCTGTCCTATCTAGTCTGCCTGGTGAGTGTCCCCATCTAGTCTTTAACTCTAGTAGTAGAGCTGTCCTATCTAGTCCGCCTAGTGTGTGTCTCACCTAATTTTGAGCTCTAGTAGAGCTGTCCTATCTAGTCTGCCTGGTGAGTGTCCCACCTAGTGTTTAACTCTAGTTGACCTGTCCTATCTAGTCTGCCTGGTGAGTGTCCCTTCTAGTCTTTAACTCTAGTAGAGCTGTCCTATCTAGTCTGCCCGGTGAGTGTCCCCATCTAGTCTTTAACTCTAGTAGTAGAGCTGTCCTATCTAGTCTGCCTAGTGTGTGTCTCACCTAATTTTGGGCTCTAGTAGAGCTGTCCTATCTAGTCTGCCTGATGAGTATCCCACCTAGTCTTTAACTCTAGTAAAGCTGTCCTATCTAGTCTGCCTGGTGAGAGTCCCTTGTAGTCTTTAACTCTAGTAGAGCTGTCCTATCTAGTCTGCCTAGGGTGTGTCTCACCTAATTTTGAGTTCTCGTAGAGATGTCCTATCTAGTCTGCCTAGGGTGTGTCTCACCTAATTTTGAGTTCTAGTAGAGCTGTCCTATTTAGTCTTCCTGGTGTGTGTCCCATCTAGTCTTTAGGTTCTAGTAGTGCTGTCCTTTCTAGTCTGCCTGGTGTGTGTCCCATGTAGTCTTTAACTCGAGTAGACCTCTCCTATCTAGTCTGCCTGGTGAGTGTCCCACCTAGTCTTTGAGGTCTAGTCGAGCTGTCCTATCTAGTCTTCCTGGTATGTGTCCCACCTTGTCTTTACGTTCTAGTAGTGCTGTCCTATCTAGTCTGCCTGGTGAGTGTCCCACCTAGTCTATGAGGTCTAGTCGAGCTGTCCTATCTAGTCTTCCTGGTATGTGTCCCACCTTGTCTTTACGTTCTAGTAGTGCTGTCCTATCTAGTCTGCCTGGTGAGTGTCCCACCTAGTCTTTGAGGTCTAGTCGAGCTGTCCTATCTAGTCTTCCTGGTATGTGTCCCACCTTGTCTTTACGTTCTAGTAGTGCTGTCCTATCTAGTCTGCCTGGTGAGTGTCCCACCTAGTCTATGAGGTCTAGTCGAGCTGTCCTATCTAGTCTTCCTGGTATGTGTCCCACCTTGTCTTTACGTTCTAGTAGTGCTGTCCTATCTAGTCTGCCTGGTGAGTGTCCCACCTAGTCTTTGAGGTCTAGTCGAGCTGTCCTATCTAGTCTTCCTGGTATGTGTCCCACCTTGTCTTTACGTTCTAGTAGTGCTGTCCTATCTAGTCTGCCTGGTGAGTGTCCCACCTAGTCTATGAGCATGAATGTGTTCTAAGCCAACCCTAAGAGTCCAGTTGCGATGGACTGCCTGCCCTGAGGATCCAATGACCAGGATGAATGAGAATATTCCCATGGATATTGGAAGCCTTACAGCAAAGGACAAGATGGAAGCCAAGCAGAAATAAATCAGATAAACATCTCACAGTTTGGCGTGCTTGGCAGAAAGCTCGTTGGGAAAGTAGTACTCTCGTCAACCGCGAAGACGTCGTTTTCGCTCACTGCTTCGCTCTTGGTGCTTTTCCACGAGTGGAAAAGGAAATCATCCGTCTTCAGAAAACCTTCACTGCTTTCCATCCCTTGACTTGGTGCATCTGGTGGCCTCTCTGCAGCGAGAACATTATCCTGTCCACCATGATTAGCATGCATCCATCAGCAACAGAAAGCACTGATGATAAGGAGATTTGGACGACAACTCACCATGCTGTCGAAGATGTCGGCCGGTCGGGCGGTAGGTTTCCCTGAAGGCAACAAATTCTCGCCTGAAGGACCCAGAAGAATAATGTTAGAAAAAATAAACATGGTGGTGAAGAATCATCTGATTACCGTTCCCGAGGCTGCTGTTGTTCAGGAAGTGATCTTTGCGCAGCGCTTCCGTAATGTAGTTCCGGAAGTCTGTGATGGTATAAACGACCGTCGGCTGCTCGGCGCTGGCAGGGTAGTTCTTCTCCACCAGGTTGTTCTGCATCGCGATCAAGTCCAACGTTTCATTTGAGACGCCGCCGTCGTCCACCTCCAGCGTGATGGCATAGTGGACATGGACCACCAGACCCCTGAAAAGACAAAAGCCACTCTTCTTCCAGCATGTGCATCCATCAATGTTCTAAAGGAACTTAGACGTACCGCTCCAGGTCCTTCTGAGGCCTGAGAACACAAATAAAAGACAAATATTTCTGTAAAAAAGATCTCAATTTGGATTTTGATGATTTATTCAGAATAATTTTGCACCTGAATTCGATGACAAAAACGTTCTTGAAGCCAGGAACTTTTTCAAACACATCACCAATCTAGACAGGAAAAAAAAAATCATCATCATCATCATCATCATGAGCATCAAAGGTCAACTTAGTACCCTGCGGGTCAAATGTCGGGCGAGTTGCTGGTAGTGGAAGCTACTCGGGTCTCTCAGAGCACCGTTGTAGGTTTCTTCTCTCAGCGTGATGCTCAGCTCCACCGTCTGCTCTTTCAGAGGCCTCAGGAAGGTGTTGTCGATTTCGTTACCGAGCTGCATGTGCAAGAACACAACAAAGGTTTAATGTTGTCCAGGAGGATCTCTGTGAAGCACATGACTCACCGAGTTCTCCTGTTCCTCAAACGGGAAACCCGGCAAGCCGTCATCAGCCTTCAGTGGGCTCTCGGTAGCATCTGGGAAGTTGCCGTTGTTATACTCCGCCGTGTACCTTGTGGTTTGTAGAGGTGAGCCATCGACTTTGCTGATTGGCGCCTCGGGAAGTATTTCGTATCCTGCTGTGACGTCTGGAAAGATGAGCTGGACCTTGTCAGGGAGAAGATCTGGAAGAGTTGTCTGGGTGACATGCTCCTCAGGAGACGCCGCGGGGCCAAATACTTCTGTCCTTGTGTTGTCGTCTCCTGGTAAAGAAATCCGTGTGCTCTGCTCCTGGTCAGATGCTTCCTGCGGGTCCAACACTAAGTCGGGTTCCTCAGATTCAGTCCCTGTCAGTAATACATCAGAGTCCGGACTGTCATGATCAGATTCTGGATGCACGTCTAATGGAACTTCAGGTCCAGAACTGTCTGATGTGGATTCTGCGTCACCCCTCCCCTCTAAACTTTCACCCCCAGCAGCTTCAGATGGCAAGTCAAGATGGGTTCTATGTGGGTCAGGTACTGGTTCTGGTTCTGGTTCGGTGTTAGATTTCACGTCTTGTGTTGCTATTTGTGATGGCTGGATTTCAGGTGCGTCTTGTGTTTCTATGACGACCGCAGCCTCTGCTGGTACCGTGGCTGCTTCAGATGGGTTTTCCTCCAGTTCTTCTGTAAGAGATGCCTCCTCCATGGAGTTGGTGGAGTCTTCCTCTTCTTCTGCTTTCTTTATTGTTGTTGTTTCCATGTCAGGGGACTGTAATGCTTCTTCTGCCTGATCCGTCTCCTCCTCTTCCTCATCCCCAAGGTGATCAGACATCACAGCAACTTCACTCTCCTCCATTTCATGGTCAGCTTCTTCTGTTGTTTGGGAGAAAACATCTTCTTCTTCTGGCTCTCCAGTCACAACATCTGGCTGACCAAAGATCTCTGGAGAACCATCTTCATTTAAGGAGGTGGCCCCAGCAATACTGTCCTGTTGTGGGACAGTCGGCTTAGAGATTAGCTTAACCACGGCGGTGGTGGTGTCGTCAGAGCGACGCAAGGCGTTAGAGCCGCAGCCTCCTGACTTGTCTGGCACAGCAGGTACTGTCGGGTCAGAGGTGATCTTTGTTAATTCTTCTTCAAGGACTTTTTCATGGGGGGAGGATGTCCAAGCAAGGGAGGGGATTTCTTCACCTGGAACATTCCAGTAAAACATCAAATTAGAGACGCTCAATGTTGGCTCTCTTATCATTACTGATACACCCTCAAATCAATGGCAGGTGACATGGCGTGTAATGAAGCAAGACGTTTACTGTGATGCCACGGGATGCATGTGAACTAAGACAACATACTTGTAAAAATAAGACAAATACCGCAATATGTATGTTATCGTAATGCCATAGTATTTACTTTTCAAACATGAATAATCCTTGAAAAATCATGTAGCAATGGTCAAGTACTATCTAGACATAATACCTTCCCAAATAAGAGATAACGCTGGCAACTTGACCATTCTCCTACTATAAACAAGTTAGACGTAATACATTCCCGAATAAGAGATAACGCTGGCAACTTGACCATTCTCCTACTATAAACAAGTTAGACGTAATACATTCCCAAATAAGAGATAACGCTGGCAACTTGACCATTCTCCTACTATAAACAAGTTAGACGTAATACATTCCCAAATAAGAGGTAATGCTGGCAACTTGGACATTCTCCAATATCAACAAGTTAGACGTAATACCTTCCCAAATAAGAGATAATGCTGGACACTTCACCATTCTCTTACTATCAACAAGTTAGACGTAATACATTCCAACATAAGAGATAATGGTGGACACATCACCATTATCCTACTATCAACAAGTTAGACGAAATACATTCCCAAATAAGAGATAATTTTGGCAACTTGACCATTCTCCTACTATCAACAAGTTAGACGTAATACATTCCCAAATAAGAGATAATACTGGCAACTTGACCATTCTCCTACTATCAACAAGTTAGCCGAAATACATTCCCAAATAAGAGATTATTTTGGCAACTTGACCATTCTCCTACTATCAAGAAGTTAGACGTAATAGATTCCAACATAAGAGATAATGGTGGACACATCACCATTCTCCTACTATCAACAAGTTAGATGTAATACATTCCCAAATAAGAGATAATTCTGGCAACTTGACCATTCTCCTACTATCAACAAGTTAGAGGTAATACATTACCAAATAAGAGATAATTCTGGCAACTTCACCATTCTTCTACTATCAACAAGTTAGAGGTAATACATTCCCAAATAAGAGATAATGCTGGCAACTTCACCATTCTCCTACTATCAACAAGTTAGACGTAATACATTCCCAAATAAGAGATAACGCTGGCAACTTCACCATTCTCCTACTATCAACAAGTTAGACGTAATACATTCCCAAATAAGAGATAATTCTGGCAACTTGACCATTCTCCTACTATCGACAAGTTAGATGAAATACATTCCCAAATAAGAGATAATGCTGGCAACTTCACCATTCTCTTACCATCAACAAGTTAGATGTAATACATTCCCAAATAAGAGATAATTCTGGCAACTTGACCATTCTCCTACTATAAAGAAGTTAGACGAAATACATTCCCAAATAAGAGATAATGCTGGCAACTTCACCATTCTCTTACCATCAACAAGTTAGATGTAATACATTCCCAAATAAGAGATAATTCTGGCAACTTGACCATTCTCCTACTATAAAGAAGTTAGACGAAATACATTCCCAAATAAGAGATAATGCTGGCAACTTCACCATTCTCTTACCATCAACAAGTTAGATGTAATACATTCCCAAATAAGAGATAATGCTGGCAACTTGACCATTCTCCTACTATCGACAAGTTAGATGAAATACATTCCCAAATAAGAGATAATGCTGGCAACTTCACCATTCTCTTACCATCAACAAGTTAGATGTAATACATTCCCAAATAAGAGATAATGCTAGAAACTTGACCATTTGTAAAGCTGCACATTTGTATGTGGCACAAACATCCATAGAAGAAGATAGTCAAGTGCAAAGTACGCCGACATAAAATACATTTGGAGAACTTGAATGAGGTTCTTGTCGAAGCATGACCTACTGGGGTACTCATCTCAACTTTGCACGGCCGCTAGATGATTCTTTCAACAAATCCCAGACCCGACACGTCAGCTGGCCCCTTGCAATGACCCTGATACTCGCCCAGCAGTAAGCTCGGGTCCTCCATTGACCAGGCTGTGGCCTGTAAATAGGCTTAATGGGCTATTCCTGGACTGGCACATGTGCATCCCAGCACCCATAAGACCAAACGGGGTGGAAGGTGACTGACGGAAGCGAAAGGTCTGCGTGCACAACCAGCGTCTCCGGCGCTTTCACGATCACCTCTGACCACTTTTATTACTTATGATTATTTAATCTTGTTTTTCACAGATTAGCACCAAATTAGACAAACATTGTAAAATGCAATACCACAACATTGCACGTCGTTCTCCCTGAGGTTAGCATGGTTTAGCATGTGTCCCTCACTGCTTTGCTTGTTTACTGTGAGCCCCCTAGCTAACTTTCAGACATATCTGATGCGCTGTTCCAGGCTGCGAAGGCCCGGACACCGGCACGCTTCTCCACGGAGCAAAGGTGGACATTCTTCCTGGCGGAACACCAGGAGAACCAGGGTGCAGAGGGGCCAGGGAACACCTCAGCTGTCCGCCTTGGAGTCATCATCGGGCGGAGGGGACAGTGAGGCACGCTGAGGAGCGTTGAGACCCTCTTTTTTTTTAATCTTACTTACATGTTTATTGCATTTTCCAATGTTTGAACTTTGGTTTGAATATAATTTGCGGCGACAACGTTAGCAAACGCTGAGAAAGGTGTTTCTTGGGCATTTTCCCTGTTATGATGGACTATCTTAGGAATGGCCTTTTCCCAAATATATACTTGTACATATACAACATATATGTGGCAATTATGCTCTGACTTCCTAATACGAATACGCTCCTAAAGGCGGGGCCAGCTTGCATTGCATATTCCAATATTAGCCTTGCAGAAGAAGCATCAAGTGCTTGACGGGAAGAGCTGACGTCCCCAACACATTGTGTTAGTCCAACTTAATGAGATTCCTACGTGAGCGTTTACCTGGCTGAGTGCTGCTCACAAGTCCTCCAGTATCGTCCCCCGCTGTACCTTCAGAGCTGTAACGTAAGATATGGCAAACAGACGCTTTATCAGAGTAGAGTCCAGTAAATAAAAAAAAAAGAAAAAGAAAGTAAATAGAAGAACAGGTAGAGTCTGATGGATATTAGGAGATACCTGCACGCAGGGGGGCCTGACCCGATGGGTACACTGCAGCGGTTGAGGACACACAACACACCTTTCGTCAACAACAAGAAACATTTGCGACAAATGTACTTAACACAATAATGCCGTCTGTGTGATCTCACAGCAGCAGCTGTGGTGCGTTCAAGGAGGCCAAACAAAGTACAACATCTCAATGCTTGATGAAAAAAACATCAGCAGTCAGTAAAAATGTCAAAATGGTGCTATTATGTAGACGCGGTGACCAACGTAGAACCTGTCCACACCAACATGGACCTTATAAAAATGCAGCAGATGCTACTCCTGTTGCTACGATTGGTTAGCAAATTAGCAAAAGCATAATTTCTGGAAGTGACATCATGGGGGTGACACCTCTCGGTTAAAGCAGAGTGAACAAAGGCTTGCCGACATGGACTTGGCCCAGTATATTTTTTCCATCATCATAGTAGTCATGCCAAAGGGTTGCGTTGCTGCTGGATGTTCATATAATCCCACTCATACTGGAACTTTCTTTTCAATGGACGAAGGAGAGACAGATGGACGCCCATCTTTGCAGTGATCATTTGGAAGCATTTGGCTTACTCCTGCTGCTACGATTGGTTAGCAACATGATAGTTGATGGGGCTAGCCATGATGAGCTAGCTGTTAGCTTAGCATAATTTTTGGAAGTGACATCATGGGGGTGACACCTCTCAGCTAAAGCACAGTGAACAAAGGCTTTCAGACATGGACTTGGCCCAGTATATTTTTCCAAAGTGTTGTGTTGCTGCTGGATGTTCACATAATCCCACTCATACTGGAACTTTCTTTTCGATAGACGAAGGAGAAACCGATGGACGCCCACCTTTGCAGTGATTATTTGGAAGCATTTGGCTTGTAAGCACGTTAGAAACGTACGTCAAGGTTGCCACATCAAAGAGTAAGTCATGTCTCCTACATGCTATGCTATGATAGCAACAGGGTTGTAAAGCATTATATGTGGATCTTGTCACTGCCATGTGCTTACTGTGGGCAGTGACATTGACACTTACCGTTCCATGTTTTGAAGGCCATCTCCAAATCATGGCTGGCACCATCAACCATAATATATATATCAGCACTAGAGTGATGGATGTATAATAAATATATGCTGACATGTGAGGTATAGCAGCACTAGAGTGATGGATGTATAGTAAATGCAAGGTGCAGCGTCAACGTTTTCCACTGACCTGCTCGGCGGTGCCACCATGCCAACTCTCTGAAACGAGACATCCAAAACAAGCGTTGAGATTTTCTCATCGTGGTCATTGTATGCTCAGGGCGCTGAATGGATACCGACTGGACGGTTCAGGTTGTCTCCTCTCATCTGTCATCCATGCAGGCTTCAGGTAAGACAGCGCTAGTCTTATTACGGTGAAAGCAAGCAGCCACTGAGCAGGCGCATGCTAAGACACGCTAACTCTTCTGGTCAACGCTATTGCCACCTCAAAACACAAGCAATGTACACGCTGAAGCGTCCAGCTGGCGTGCATTCAGCCCTGAGCACCTTACAGACTTGGAGATGAAAAACAGGGATGCTCCAACCATCATCCGAATCCTCCATTAGTGAGATCGGCTGATATCAATATGTATTTATGATGAGTGCTTTCATTCATTTTCTACCGCTTATGACTGGTGGTCAGCCAATCACAGGGCACATATAGACAAACAACCATTCACACTCACATTCATACCTATGGACAATTTGGAGTCGCTAATTAACCTAGCATGTTTTTGGAATGTGGGAGGAAACCGGAGTACCTGGAGAAAACGTGGACGAACATGCAAACTCCACACAGAGATGGCAGAGGGTGGAATTGAACCCCGGTCTCCTAGCTGTGAGGTCTGCACGCTAACCACACGACTGCCATGCAGCCTAATAATAATAATAATAATACATTTTATTTGTAGACACTTTTACAGTAGAGAAAAAAGAAATAAAAATAGAGTTGAGTAAAAACAGTAAACGGCGGCACGGCGGTCGAGTGGTTAGCGCGTAGACCTCACAGCTAGGAGACCAGGGTTCAATTCCACCCTCGGCCATCTCTGTGTGGAGTTTGCATGTTCTCCCCGTGCATGCGTGGGTTTTCTCCGGGTACTCCGGTTTCCTCCCACATTCCAAAAACATGCTAGGTTAATTAGCGACTCCAAATTGTCCATAGGTATGAATGTGAGTGTGAATGGTTGTTTGTCTATATGTGCCCTGTGATTGGCTGGCCACCAGTCCAGGGTGTACCCCGCCTCTCGCCCGCAGTCAGCTAGGATAGGCTCCAGCACCCCTGTGACCCTCGTGAGGAAAAAGCGGTAGAAAATGAATGAATGAATGAAAAACAGTAAACGATGTATTAAAATACAATATCCAAATATATCACATAGCGCACATAGAGACAAACAACCATTCACACTCACATACACACCTACGGACAATTTGGAGTCGCCAATTAACCTACCACGTTTTTGGAATGTGGGAGGAAACCAGAGTACCCGGAGAAAACCCACCATCGGACAATAATTAGCCATTTATCGTGTCTGATCCTTGAACGTGACAGGCAGCCATCATGTCTCCGTTCAACACTTCTACAAAGACGTGACGCAAATATTCTTTGGTGAGCTTCACCAAGAACATCGTTAGTATCCTGACAACCCTATCAATGTCACATCCACTTCGCTGTGGGACAAAAAGGAGCTCCCAACTAACTGCAGTGATTGTTGTAGATGTAGACGCGTTGTGGGCATGCGGTGGAAGCCATCGAATTCGAAGTGACGATCCCAAGAGCTTAGGCAGATAACTAGCTAGCGAGCCCTAGTGACAGCTCGGCAAAACGTGTAAAGAATAGTGATGGTGCAGGTTCCATCATGTTGGTGTTGGTGGCTTTTTAGCACAGAAATGGTCCAACGCTAATCCGAGGCGGATGGACGGGAGCACCCCTGGTGACGAACAATGAACACTCACGCTTCTTATGAGGCTGAGGTGCTCCTGCGATTGGCTGAAGAAGCGGCCGATATCCGTGATGCTAGCGGAGCCATCCATGCAGCGGCCGACCCAGTCCTGGTACTGATCACGTTCTGGCAGCTGGTCCCAGAATATCTTGAAGGCCTCCCACACCGTCTCCTGACACACTGGAAGACAGCACAAAGGAGGCTGAAGGAAGCAGACCTGTGTCACCATGTTGGAGGTTTTAGTATTTAGGCTGTGTGTGTGTGACCTCTGACCTCCCTGCCACGGGCTGCAGACCTAGCGTTTAAGCTGCAAAGCACCTTGGGACAACATCTAAATGTTCACAGAGATACGGCAGCAGAGTACAAACCTCTGAGGTGGAAGTACTTGAGATGGTTGGAGACCGCTTGGTCAAACGTCTCCTGACTGCAAAGTTTCACCCCGCTCGGGAACAGAAGGTCCCTTTTTCTGCGAGCCAGAGACCCGTGATGTCTGAATACGAGCTGGAGGTCTTCTGAAGAGTTCTCTGCCTGCTCACCTGAGGGTTCAGAGGTGAGAGGTGAATGCAGGTAAGCACAGAGGAGCGTGACAGACATTCCCAGACCTGTGTCCATGTTGACGGACATCAGCAGCATTCCTATCGTCCACAGACGCAAACCGCTCCACTGTCCCGCCATTTGGAACCGACACCGCAGTCCACGTCCTCAGCTCATGTGGACCTTCCCTCAGACGTGTCCAGACGCCGTTTGGTGACGTGGTGGAGGAAGAGAAGTGGCCGGGTGGCTTCCTCTCAGGTGAGCAGATGGGAGCTTTAATCCTATTTGCTAAGCTGTTGGGGTGGATGAGTGTCAGTGGGCAGACATTATTTACGTTTCTCTTCTA
Organism: Doryrhamphus excisus; assembly: GCF_037039965.1. NCBI lineage: Eukaryota > Metazoa > Chordata > Actinopteri > Syngnathiformes > Syngnathidae > Doryrhamphus > Doryrhamphus excisus. The sequence continues at coordinate 2,865,491 of NC_136373.1, read as the reverse complement.
GAGCGCCACCACCAACCTTCAACCTTCAATCTCCTCTCCCGTCCCCAAGGTCCGTGTTTCAAGGGGAACTTGAGGGGCAATTGTTTTGATACTACTCCACATAATGAAAACTAGAAAAGCACTTGGAGAGCGCAGCTCATATTGTGATTTCCATCACAAATATTACTCCTATCTATATATTTAGATTGCTAATGTTTGCTAGCATTTTTATGCTAACACATAGCATAATAGTGGTAAGTCTTAATATACTTGTCAAGTGTTTAAATGTGTGTCTGGCTATGAAAATGGCTACAATGCCGCTTCGCTAATATGAGCATGCTAGCAATGCTAACATTAGCATGTAAACACATAGCATAATAGTGCCAAGTGTTTAAACATCTGGATATGAAAATGGCTACAATGCCACTTTGATAATATTAGCATGCTAGCAATGCTAACATTAGCATGTAAACACCTTGCATAATAGTGCCAAGTGTTTAAACATGTATCTGGATATGAAAATGGCTACAATGCCGCTTTGATAATATTAGCATGCTAGCAATGCTAACATTAGCATGTAAACACCTTGCATAATAGTGCCAAGTGTTTAAATATGTGTCTTGCTATGAAAATGGCTATAATGCTATAATACTAATGTTACCATGTTAGCAATGCTAACATTAGCATGTAAACACATAGCATAATAGTGCCATGTGTTTAAATATGTGTCTGGCTATGAAAATGGTTATAATGCTATAATACTGTTAGCATGCTAGCAATGCTAACATTAGCATATAAACACCTTGCATAATAGTGCCAAGTGTTTAAATATGTCTGGCTATGAAAATGGCTATAATGCTAATGTTAGCATGCTAGCAATGCTAACATGCTAAATGTCCCGAATGAGTTGGAAGTCGCCAGAAGCTAGCTAGTAGCTAGAACTCTTTAGATGAAATGCATTCGGATTTTGGACCAACCCCAAAATGTAATGGCTCCAACAATTCCTGAACATTTCATCAAAATCAAGACTTTTGAACATGGAAGACGCCATGTATGTTTTTCATACTTTGCTATTCATCTTGCTATGACAGCAGTATAATATGGATGTTTATAGGTGTATTGTATTATTGTTTGTGTCGTGAGCACTAGCAATGAAGTCAAAGATAAAGTGAGTAAATATTGTATTAGCAGACCAAACACGGCTGTGATTCAATCTCCTCCGCCCACATCAACATAGGTGGACATCTTTTATTGGATAATCAGCTTAATAGACGCCAGGGGGTAAAATACTCAAGTGTGCCCCCATGGTGCATGTTTGACTTTAGAGTCCGGTGGCTGCTTAAGGACAAAGATTATTTTTGGAGTTAGGGATACAAATCCTTTAATCTTTCCCTCCCATCGTGCAGATTAGACGAGGCTAGGACGGCATCAGGACCTCCAGCGTGGAAGCCAAGAGTATTCTGACCACGTTGCTTCTTGAGTCAGTCCGTCAAATTCCTATCAATGACTCTTAGGCAACATCTGGAAGGGTCAGCAAGAGGCTGGTGTTGCCGTGGCAACATCGGTCTACATCACGGCTATTTGAACGAATAAAGGAATATGAGATGAAATGCCTTCAGGTCTGTGATTGGCTCTTGTGCAGTCTCATGATCAAGTGTCTGATCTCGTCGCGCTTCTGTCGTGCCTGTTGTCGTGGAAACCAGTTGAGCAAACACAGAGGGAGGTCAAAGTGCACCACGGGGTTCTGAGGAGTGAAATAGCGTTTTATGGTGTGAGTACGACGTGGCGGTCATGTGACCGTGCGGACATCCGTGCATCACCTGAAGGAAGGTCTCCACGTACTGCAGGAGGTACAAACCACAGTCGCTGCTGTTGTCCTGCCGTGGGACGTCGCAGCTGCAGCTGTGCATGCTGTCCGAGGAGAAGACACGACGCTGCTCCCTGCGCTCCTCCCACTCCACCTGCAGGTAGCTGCACACACCTGATTGGTCAGCGCTCCTGATGTGTGGGATTCTTCTAGAAAAGGAAAGGCTCACTCTCTCAGGAGCTGGCAAACACGTTGACGCTGCTGCGTTTTCAGGGAATCCATGACCAGGATGCACGGCCTGGAATAGGAGAGCAGACGTGTTGAATTGAAAGGAGCCGTGTGACAGACATCCGATCCCTGGCGTCCGTCTGGACTCACCGTGTCAACACCACGCCCCTCCTGCAGCCTTGCTGCGTACACGCCTGCAAACAGACACTTTACTTCCTCATCCCGCCGCCGTCTACGCCATCATACCTTTCTCTAGTCCATGCTTACCGGCTGATGCTCTGATCCTCTACCGACGAGCTCCGATGCATCTAAGGCAGGAGATGATGCAATCGCTTCGCTGACAAGTGACTGATTGACACACGATGTGGAAATGACTTACTTGTTCGCAACTCATAACCAACGCCGTCTTGGCCGGGGAAACAAACCACCGCCAGGAACCAGTGTGCTCTGCGGTGCAAAGTACATGAAAGTACACCAAAGTACAACCGAGTACACCATGACGCGGTGACGGGGAAAAGATGTCTTACTCCTCATTGATGGGCACAAACAGGAAGTCTTTGCTGAAAACATCCACATGGCGAGTCCACGTCTTCACTCCCTGGTGTCTTCTGTAGGGATCCCTGATAAACACATCAGCAACGTATCATGTAGTCTTCAGTATGGATCCCTGATATCAACGCATCATGTACTCTTCTGTATGGACCCCTGATATCAACACATCATGTACTCTTCTGTATGGGTCCCTGATATCAATGCATCATGTACTCTTCTGTATGGGTCCCTGATATCAATGCATCATGTACTCTTCTGTATGGACCCCTGATATCAGCACATCATGTACTCTTCTGTATGGATCCCTGATATCAGCACATCATGTACTCTTCTGTATGGATGCCTGATATCAGCACATCATGTACTCTTCTGTATGGATGCTTGATATCAGCACATCATGTACGCTTCTGTATGGATGCCTGATATCAGCACATAATGTTCTGTTCTGTGTGGATCCCTGATATCAGCACATCATGTACTCTTCTGTATGTATCCATGATTATCAATGCATCATGTACTCTTCTGTATGGATCCCTGATGTCACCACGTCACGTATTCTTCGTGTGGACCCCTGATATCAGCACATCAAGTACTCTTTTATATGGATCCCTGATATCAATGCATCATGTACTCTTCTGTATGGATCCCTGATATCAGCACATCATGTACTCTTCTGTATGTATCCATGATTATCAACACATCATGTACTCTTCTGTGTGGATCCCTGATATCAACGTATCATGTACTCTTCTGTGTGGATCCCTGATATCAACATTTTCACATGAAAGATGATTCTTGTCATTCTTACGCGGTATCAGCGAGGCTTCCAGCGCAGACTTGCTGTCTGCTGAGCTGCCTGAAGAAGAAACTGCTGAAGACGTGACTGCGCTCCGCCACAGCACGCCCCCCGCCCTCCAGCAGGAGATACCTGCAGGAGGACAAGACTTAGTGGTGGATCGCTTTGACGATTGATGCTGCCTGTTGACGTACTTGAGGTAAAAGTCGATAATGATGTCATTCAGGAATTGGCCCTTTTCCAGACAGGCCAGGTCCTCCTTTGTGACTGTGATGCGGCCTCTGGAGGGTGCTGGAGGATACTGAATCAGCCTGTGCGGCAAACAAGGTCACACGGGTGCTGCGATGATGATGATGATGATGATGATGATGATGGCTGCTGTGGTTAAGTTGAGAATTTCACCTGGTGGTCGCCTGCATAGCAGATGACTGCTTTGTGTAGCTTCTCATTCCCGCATTGCGCACCTCCTGGAACGCAAACACAATCTCACAGTCCACCCCTGCTTCTCCTCCTGAGATGACAGCCTTACCGGCGACTGGCCCAGCAGACCGAGGAGGTGTTCATCCAGGGGGGGGGCGCAGCTATGGAGGAGCCGTTGGCAATCATTCCAGTCCAGGGGGGAGGTCGGGTGCCCTGCTGAGGAGGAGCGGCCCTCCTTGAACTCGGTCGTCTCCAACATGGATACCAGCAGTGCGGCCTGGATGTCAGGGAGATGCTCTGCCATCAGCAGCAGCAGGAAGGAGCAGGCAGGACCTGGAAGAAACAATTCTAAACATCTGAAAGACACCACTAAACATTCCATTGCATCAATGGTTGATAATAAAAACACAGCTTATTATCCTGGATGCTGATGGCTCAGTCAACTAAGGGTTCATTTGTAAAGATGGGAATCTAACCTTTCTTTTGGTATTTTCCATGAAGTTTCCATAGAACATGGCTACTGAGGGATATCTCTGGGCTTGAAAGAGTTAAGTGGGTTGGAGATGAATGTGTCGTACCCGTGGCGGCGGCGTTGTGGATGATGGCCATCTCCCTCTGCAACATGTTCGCCTGAGCGTCCGTCACCCACAGGAAGAGCAACGAGGGGGCCCGCCCTTCCACTTCATCCAGCAAAGTTCCGCCTCGAGCGACGCCCCCGCTCCATAAACCGTAACCTCGCACCTGCGACGCCACAACGGTGACCTCACCTTCTTCCCTTCCGACTGGACAGACGCAGCAGCACATCATTTCCACGCTTTCAGCGCACAAAGGTGAGGAGGGATACAAAGCTTGGTACCTTTTAGAGGAAGATGGATGCCGCTTGATGTAACCTAGACACAAAGACACCAATGTTCCATTACAAGAACATTCCTTCCCAACGGGACACACTTGTCTCATGGAACAGGACTCCAGACTGCAGCTAAATGTTTGGAATGATGTCGGAAAGTTAATTCTTCATCTAGTCGTGCATGTGGTGTCATTGTTATGTAGTCCAGGTTGGTTAGAGAAAGTACACTGGAGGATACGCAGTCACCTTCTTCACCTTTCCTACAGACACCACTCCTCCTGGAAGATCTTGAGGGGCAATTACATCACAAATATTACTCCTATCTATATATGTAGATTGCTAATGTTTGCAAGCAACACATAGCATAATAGTGGTAAGTCTTAATATACTTGTCTAGCAATGAACATGGCTAAAAATGCTACTATACTTATGTTAGCAATGCTAACATTAGCATGTAAATACATAGCATAATAGTGCCAAGTGTTTAAATATGTGTCTGGCTATGAAAATGGCTACAATGCCGCTTTGCTAATATTAGCATGCTAGCAATGCTAACATTAGCATGTAAATACATAGCATAATAGTGCCAAGTGTTTAAATGTGTGTCTGGCTATGAAAATGGCTACAATGCCGCTTTGCTAATATTAGCATGCTAGCAATGCAAACATTAGCATGTAAATACATAGCATAATAGTGCCAAGTATATATGTGTCTGGCTATGAAAATGGCTACAATGCTGCTTTGATAATATTAGCATACTAGCAATGCTAACATTAGTATGTAAAGACATAGCATAGTAGTGCCAAGTGTTTAAATATGTGTCTGGCTATGAAAATGGCTACAATGCCACTTTGCTAATATTAGCATGCTAGCAATGCTAACATTAGCATGTAAATACATAGCATAATAGTGCCAAGTGTTTAAATATGTGTCTGGCTATGAAAATGGCTACAATGCCGCTTTGCTAATATTAGCATGCTAGCAATGCAAACATTAGCATGTAAACACATAGCATAATAGTGCCAAGTATATATGTGTCTGGCTATGAAAATGGCTACAATGCTGCTTTGATAATATTAGCATACTAGCAATGCTAACATTAGCATGTAAAGATATAGCATAGTAGTGCCAAGTGTTTAAATATGTTTCTGGCTACGAACATGGCTATAATGCTACTATGCCAGTATAAGCATGTAAACATTATTATTATATCATATATATAATTATTATGTAGTCCAGGTTGGTTAGAGAAAGTAATGCAGTGTAAATGGGAAGTGCATTATGGTAGTTATGGTTAGTCTGGAGTGTATTTCCTGTTCCTGTTGATGTAACGCCATGTGGTCACCATCATCTTGCCGTTGGCAGCAGCATGCGCCAGGCCGGCGTGAAGCAACAAAAAGTCCAGCTCCAGGAAGGAAGGATGTCCCCATGGAGTTGTGTCAATCCGGCTGCTCTCGTCACCTTCGCTATGCTCGTCTTCCTCACTGGACAATACGACTGGAAGAAGAAGAAGAATGTGTGTCCATAGTTTGTTTTGGAAGGAAGTTGAATGAAGTGTTTGCTGGACTCACTGGGTCGGGACTTGGCCGCTTTCCTGCGATCGGGATGAAAACTCGCCAACCTGCTGCTTTTCTTTCTCTGTCTGAAGGCCATCCAGCTCCTCCTCTCTTCCTCTCCCGGTTCTGCAGCGGCTTTGCTCCTGCTAGACTTCCTGCTGTCTCTTCCTCCGGCAGGGGTCATCTCCAGCAATTGAGGGGACATCACTGACGAGGAAGAAGATCTGCAGTGGTCTGCATGGTCATCTGAAGCACACTGAGAAGAAGCAGCAAATCTATGAAGTCAACCGCAGACAAAGATTTCATAACTTTTCAACTTCACCTCCTGCATCCTAACAGATCTCATCCATGTCGTGTGTCCTGGCGAGGACGACGCCAAGCTCCCATCACGCATGTGTCCTCTTAGCCCAGCAAGAGAGTCATGCGCCTCCACAGATACTCTTTCATTAGGTGAACAAGCTGCGTGTGGGCGCCATCTGGTGGACGACATGCACAACACAGGCCTGGTATTCATCAGTCAGTGATTTGATAGTGGAGTGGTCCACATGTACAGCTGCAAATGGTCCTCTGTACATCTCCTTAATATTTGTATGCTTTCCACAAAATCTGCTTACATGTCAATAATGTCAGCCTTATTAAATAGATGAAGATCACCATGGAGCATTCAGGACTAAGCAAACTCACCCATGGGATAAAGAAATTGAAGATTCTTCCAGTGGCGGCTGCAATTGGCTGTCCTCATCTATTCCTGCCCAGTGATTGGTTGATGTGCTCGGTCTTGTCAGTCCCAACAGTGTTTTGACGGCTTGTTCGAAATGCACACTGAGACAAAGCAGAAGAAAGACTCCAGAAACACCGAAACACTGAACGTGGTGCCCGCAGGAGGCCTCTACTGACCTGTGTCCAATTGGTGCGGTTCTAACATGGTTCCACTCGCCATCACGCTTCAGCCAAAAAGAAATATCAAGACAGTATTAAGTACTTGCCAAAACTTCACAAGACAAAAATCCTCACCTTGTCAGGGCCGGGACTCTGAAAACGTTGATGGGCCAAGTCAAATGTTGTTGGCTTCTCAAAAGGAGATGTCATTAATCTGAAAAAAGGTCACAATTAATTGACAATAAAGACACTGATACTGTTAGAATAAGAATGTTGCAGAAACAAACACTTCAATACTATAACTCAATGAGTAATAACTAAGTATCTCTCTGTAGAACCCATTACATGAGTTAAGACGAGTGTCACTGTGTAGAAACTTTAACGACGGCTGACAATTAGCTAGCTAGCTAACTTGGCAAGTTCATAGACATAGATAGACGCCACATCGAGCGCTTAGCCGTACGTCAACGTCGCCGCCATATCGGATGGGTCAAGACTGCTATAAATGTATTTACTTCCATCAAGAGCCAACGTGATTGTTTTCGAACAATGTGACTGTGCTTGTTTTCGGGGCCATTGTTTTCCACTGTGTTTTTGCGTGTGTAAATGTAGAAACGAGAGGAATTAACTTAAATTTCTTTATAGGAAGGCGTTTTATCAAAGTCAGTACATCGACTTGTATTCATTTACAGTGCAGCTTGACTCATCCAATATGGCGGCGACTTTGACGTATCGCAGCAGTGGACAAACCCACTCGATGCGGCGTTTATATACAGTATGTCTATGGCAAGTAAGTCAATCTAGCTAAGCTAGTCAGCGGAATGAAAGCGAACTCGTGAAACCTCCTGTCTGCCTTCACGTCGTTCCAACAAATGTTAGTCTAGTCTCTCCATACGTATGTATATCCGGTTGTTACTGTTTTCTCCTTCTGGGAGCAAATTATTATGAGTATATTACCATTATTTCACAAATATGCTGTGACTCTGCCGTTTGTCGCTGAGACGCGTAGCTGCACAAGCTAACTACGAAATGACGTATTGCGTAGACTACGTAATTTCAGTACGTCAACGTCGGTGTAACGTTTAGGGAACAACAGAGTGTCGTAAAAAGGGAATTCCTAACCACAACCCATCATAGAACTACAGTATTTGAATGAATTACGATGGTGTGGAATTAATCACGTATTACTTGAAGAGTATTTCTGATCCCATCACATGTTTTGATTTAATCAACTCTTCTATTGATTCTAGACAAATACCATGACCTGTGTGGGGCAAATGACTTTTAAAACGTAATAATTAGGCCTTAAAACAACTCACTTTGTAACTCTTAATGTGGAAGTCCCATTCGCTGCATATAAGTGTGCCCGGAAGTCCCCCCAAAATACACACAAAACAGGCGAATACAACTTAAATGACGTGGTGCCTTTGAACGCAACTTCTCATTGCTCATAACCTGTTAAAGCGGTATTAAAATGTTGTGCAAGTATGAAAAAAATAGAATTGCAGACACGTGCGCCATGTTTTAGCTTAGAAGAACATGGAAACAATTCTCAGGTCCATGGTTGAAAATCGAAATGTAAAGAATAAATGATAAAAGTTATGATTACGTAATACAGTAACATGGAACGCACAAGGTTGACCTTCAGCTTTGCATGTCAAAGACCTGGAGTTGATGTTCAACCAACACATGACCTCTGACCTCCCCAGAAGCATGTTTTGTGTTTGAAGAGCACAAGGGGCGTGACCTTTGCTCGCTGGTCAGTGGTGATGTTTTGTGACTTGCTGAATGTTTGATGAAGAGCACGTAAACAATCATCTACTGGTCGTCAGCTTGCAGCACGCAAACACACACTAACCTGCAGGGGTGCATCTGTTAATGATTCAGCCCTGTGTGTGTGTGTGTGTGTGTGTGTGTGTGTTTCAGAAGAGAAGTGAGTCGTTCAGGTAGTTCCTTTTGGAGTGAAGACATCATGGCTCAGCTGGTCGAATGTGTCCCAAACTTCTCAGAGGGGCGGAATCAAGAGGTGAGTTCTTGTCCTTCATCATAAGCGATTGGTGAGGAACATGTGAGTGGATCTAGATGCTGGTCTCCTTGATGGCTTCCATGTTTAGCTGATCTGTAAGAAAAGATGAAATGTTTTCCAGGTGATCGATGCCATTTCAGCGGCCATCAGCAGCACACCTGGCTGCAGCCTCCTGGATGTGGACCCCGGAGCTTCCACCAACCGCACCGTTTACACTTTTGTGGGTGCGCCTGAAGCTGCGGTGGAAGGCGCTCTGAACGCCGCCCGGCAGGCCTTCAGCCTCATTGATATGAGCAAACACTCGGGTGAGTCCGCAACGTCCACAAAGACACACACCATGCACATTTGTGTGTGTGTGTGTGTGTGCAGGGGAGCACCCTCGTATGGGAGCACTGGACGTCTGTCCTTTCATCCCTGTCCAGAATGTCACCATGGAGGACTGCGTCCGCTGCGCTAATGTCTTCGGACAGAAGTTGGCGTCCTTGCTGCACGTGCCTGGTCAGACGTCGCACCATAAAAAAATCCCACATGAAAATGAAAAACTTGAAGCAAATGTGTGTCGTCAGTGTTCCTTTACGGCGAGGCAGCACGCAGCGAGTCCAGGAGGAGTCTTCCGTCCGTGAGAGCTGGCGAATACGAAGCTCTAGCGGACAAGGTGACAGCCCACTTGCCTTTCCTTCATGTCTTCTTGTGAAGGCATCAGCTTTGTTCTCCAGCTCCAACAGAAAGAGTGGGCTCCGGACTTTGGGCCCAGCACCTTTGTGGCGTCTTGGGGCGCCACGGTGACGGGCGCCCGAAACTTCCTCATCGCCTACAACGTCAACATTATTGGCACCAAGGAGCAGGCGCATCGCATCGCGCTGAACATCAGGGAGCAAGGACGGGGGAAAGACCAGGTGCATGCTGGGAAATGGAAGTGATATGATAGACATGATAAAGCATAGATGATGATGATGAGATGAAAGAGTGATACGATATACGTGATGATATCAGCCAGGGTTGCTGAAGAAGGTGCAGGCAATAGGTTGGTACCTGGAAGAAGATAACATGGCTCAGGTGTCCACCAACATCCTGGACTACCAACATACGCCCCTCCACTGCGTCTACCAAGCCATCTGCAAGGACGCCCAGGTACGTCCGTATGACACACATGCTCATTTCGTCATCATATGTCATCACCATCTCATATTATGATACATGATACCATGACGTCATTACAGTGCTATCATGTCATAATGTCATAATGCCCCAATGTGATGATGCCATGGTATCATGATGTGATGATATCACAATGTGATGACGCCATGGTATCATGATGTGATGATATCAAAATGTGATGATGCCATGGTATCATGATGTGATGATATCACGAAGTGATGATGCCATGGTATCATGATGTGATGATATCACAATGTGATGACGCCATGGTATCATGATGTGATGATATCAAAATGTGATATCAAAATGTGATGATGCCATGGTATCATGATGTCATGAAGTGATGACGACATGGTATCATGATGTGATGATATCACAAAGTGATGATGCCATGGTATCATGATGTGATGATATCACAATGTGATGACGCCATGGTATGATGATGTGATGATATCACAATGTGATGACACCATGGTATGATGATGTGATGATATCACAGTGTCATGATGCCATGGTATCATGATGTGATGACATCAAAATGTGATGATATCAATGCAATGATACCATGGTATGATGATGTTATGATATCACAATTGAATGACGCCACGGTATCATGATGTGATGGTATCACACTGATGATGCCATGGTATCATGATGCGATGATATCACACTGATGACGCCATGGTATCATGATGTGACAATATCACACTGATGATGCAACGGTATCATAAGTAAGATGAGATGGCGTTCCATCCGCTGACGAGTTCCGCTCACGTCTTCAGGATCTCAAGCTGCCGGTTGTGGGCTCTCAGATCGTTGGTTTGATTCCTCTCCAAGCTCTTCTGGATGCTGCGGACTTCTACATCCAAACACAGCAACTTTTCATCCTGGAGGAGGAGCACAAAGTGCGGCTGGTGAGAAATTCCTCATCTTCAAGGTTGTGTCTCCAATGGAATACTTGCGTATACTGCAGTACACTTAAATACAGATAAGCTACTGTAGTACTCTTTCAAAAGTATTGTGGATGTACCCACAATATTGACTCAAAAGTTAAGTGTAAGTACACAATGGCACCAATGGGAAGCAGCGTAAGAGTTCCTTGCTTGACGGCTTCTAACCATCTAAACCTCTTGTGTGTGGTCAGGTGATCAACAAGCTGGGTCTGGACTCTTTAGGACCTTTCAAAGCAAAGGAACGAATCATTGAGTAAGTTTGATGATGGAAGACCTGCACATGTTCCATGCTAATGCTGCAGGACGTGCACATGTTCCATGCTAATGCTGCAAGACGTGTACATGTTCCATGCTAATGTTGTAAGACGTGTACATGTTCCATGCTAATGTTGTAAGATGTGCACATGTTCCATGCTAATGCTGCAAGACGTGCACATGTTCCATGCTAATGTTGTAAGACGTGTACATGTTCCATGCTAATGCTGCAGGACGTGCACGTGTTCCATGCTAATGCTGCAGGACGTGCACATGTTCCATGCTAATGCTGCAAGACGTGCACATGTTCCATGCTAATGTTGTAAGACCTGCACATGTTCCATGCTAATACTGCAGGACGTGGACATGTTCCATGCTAATGCTGCAAGACGTGCACGTTCCATGCTAATGCTGCAAGACATGCACATGTTCCATGCTAATGTTGTAAGATGTGCATATGTTCTGTGCGAATGCTGCAGGACGTGCACATGTTCCATGCTAATACTGCAGGACGTGCACATGTTCCATGCTAATGCTAAAGGACATGCACATGTTCCATGCTAAAGAGGAAGGACATGCACATGTTCCATGCTAAAGCTGAAGGACATGCACATGTTCCGTGCCAATGCTAATGCTAAAAGTAAGATGTGTGACGCGTGCAGGTACATGGTGAGGTCGCAGGACGACGGCCGCCTGGCGTCGCTTCCCCTGCAGCAGTTTGTCCGCAGCGTTGGTGCTCGGACAGCGGCCCCCGGCGGAGGATCAGCATCGGCCGCCATCGCCGCGCTGGTACCGAGGTCTTTGCCCGGACAGTGTGTTGTGACATGGTTGTCATGGTGACGCGTGTGCCGCAGGGAGCGGCGTTGGGCGCCATGGTCGGCCAGATGACGTACGGCAAGAGGCAGTTTGAGAGCGTGGACGCCGTGATGAGAAGGTTGATTCCTCCGTTCCATCAGGCCATGAATGAGCTGCTGGACATGGTGGACAGCGACTCTTCTGCCTTCAGCGCTTACATGGTGACCATTCACTCCATCCATTCAACTGTCAGCAACAGATCGTCTTCTCATTTGTCCTTTGGACCGTAGGCAGCGCTGAAGATGCCCAAAACCTCTGAGGAGGAAGTCCAAAGGTAGACAGGCTTGTTGTGACGTTGCGGCAGAGAAGGATGATTTGAAGGAGGTCGTGTTGCGTCCTGACAGGCGCGAGGCGGCGATGCAGGACGGCCTGAAGCGAGCAGTGAGTGTCCCGTTGGCCCTGGCCCAGAGAATCAGTGTCCTCTGGCCGCCCCTCAAAGAACTTGTCCTTCATGGAAACATCGCCTGCAAATCAGATGCTCAGGTGTGTAGCTGTGACATTTGAGGAGCTTGAAGGAACACTCACCTGTGTGACTTGTAGGTTGCGGTCAAAGCGTTGGAGACGGCGGTTTTTGGGGCATACTATAACGTCATCATCAACCTTAAGGACATCACAGACCACAGTTTCAAGGTGGAGGTAGGTGGCCACACATGGACAAGACTCCTGTCTCCTCACCTGACCTTCTGTCCTGTGTTGCAGACTCGCTCCAAAGTGGAAGCGCTGTTGCAGGAAGCCAAAACCTGTGCCGCCGCCATCCTTCACGCTGCCGACGGGCGGACCTGAGCATTGAAAATTCCCACAAAGTACCACAGCGTGCTACATGCTAAACCATATGAGCATCAACACTTGTAATGATTCAAAAATACACTTTTCAACTCCAGGAGTCATGAAAATGTCATTACCTGCTTCCTGTGGAACATACCTTTGTTTGTCAGGAGGTTGAAGGCCACCAGACCAGCTGAAGGCATCACGTCTTCCATTACGGCAGCTTTGGAGACAATGCTTGTTTTTTTCAAAGCAACATTTAGCACTTCACAGCATAAATATAAGACGTATAACCAAATAAGGCATTTACAACATAAATAGAAGACGTGTAACCTAAAAAGACATTTACAACATCAATATAAGACGTGTAACCTAATAAGACATTTACAACATCAATATAAGACATGTAACCTAATAAGACATTTACAACATAAATATAAGACGTATAACCGAATAAGACATTTACAACATAAATATAAGACGTGTAACGATGATAGATTATCATGACGCCCAACTCCAGCCTCCTCTCCTGCCGGACACCTCTTCCTCCCCGGTTGCTAAACGCTCCTACTCTATGGAGCACTTCCGCTGGGGGAAGCCTGTTGGCCGAAAACGCCGCCCCATCACAGCATACATCTCCAGCGGGGCCAAGGACTCATCAGAAATGTTTCCTGCAGAGATGAGGCGAGATTTAAGCAATGGGCTCCTGAAAGGAGCAGATGAGGAGGTGACAGAGGAGCAGCTCTTGGACATGGCCCAGAAGAAAGACGGTTCCTACAAGATGAAGCACTTCCGCTGGAGCGTCCCGCTTGCTAGCAAACGCTACGGCGGCGTCACACAGAGCTGGGGCGCCACCAAGCAGAGGCCGCTGCTGGTCAGGCTCCTCAACAAAGACGCACAGAATACAGTAGAATAGTACTAATAGTATATTCAGAAATATTCATAAAGTCTTGCAAACAAAAACACCAAACTGCTCATTTATTGTATTCCCGTGCCTCGCCTGGGGGGCACATACCACCCCCCCAGGTACGCCTTTTCTTGGTTTCAGTTAGGAGTACTGTCTGTGAAAAATAAATCTACCCTGAAAACCCTCCTTCTGTCTGTAAAAAATTTAAAGGCTGCGATTGGTCGGTTTGGAATACATTCTTCTCTGGGAGTATACGACTCGTTCCACATCAACATTTGCAATAAAAAAAATCAGTGTTGTAACGCATGAAGTAGGTCCATCTGCAATAACACTCCCCTTCTCCCTTAAAAGAAACTAAAAAAAGTCATAGCAACTTTATGTGGAGATCTAATTGCATGCTGAAAGTAAAAAAAATGGCTTCTTTACACTGCAGCTGTGAACCATCCATGTTGGAAATGAGCTAGCTTACCTGCCGCCATTTTGGGGACACACCATGGCTTCTTATTAAGCATGAATGCTAAATCACTGAACAAATATCTCCTGACTGTGTGGCCTAAATGCTAACCACTCGGCCAGGAGGTCTAAGTCTTAACAAGACTTGGATATTTGACACTCTATAAGAATATTACTATTGTTACATCATGAGCTCGCATAGTAAAAAGAATATGAGCTAGCTTACCTGCCGCCATTTTGGGGACACACCATGGCTTCTTATTAAGCATAAATGCTAAATCACTAAACAAATATATCTATTGACTGTGTGGCCTCCATGCTAACCACTCGGCCAGGAGGTCTAAGTCTTAACAAGACTTGGATATTTGACACTCTATAAGAATATTACTATTGTTACATCATAATGTCTCATATTAAAAAGAATATGAGCTAGCTTACCTGCCGCCATTTTGGGGACACACCATGGCTTCTTATTAAGCATAAATGCTAAATCACTGAACAAATATATCTCTTGACTGTGTGGCCTAAATGCTAACCACTAGGCCAGGAGGTCTAACTCTTAACAAGACTTGGATATTTGACACTCTATAAGAATATTACTATTGTTACATCATAACGTCTCATATTAAAAAGAATATGAGCTAGCTTACCTGCTGCCATTTTGGGGACACAATTGCTTCTTATGGATGAATGCTAAAAGCTAGCTAGCTTGTTTTCTATTAAATCACTGAAGAAATATCTTAACAAGAGTTAAACTGCAATATCTGAGACTCAATAAGAGCATTGCTATTATTACATGGATTGAAAAAATACGCTTTCGTGGTAAAAAAAAAAAACAAAACAAACAAGCGTTCATATCGTGGGTCACATGACTGTCACATGACCAGCACTTAATATTTCTATCACTTAAAGACTGGTTGTGTTTATTTACTTACTTAAAGCTACATAGTACACATTTAAACCCATGTGAAGTCTTATTGTCGGTTCATGTTTAAAGTTGAGTTTCAAGTATTATTGACGTGAAAGCTGAGATCGTTTCTGACCGTGGCCACTGGGGGGCAGTGATGTGCCACACGTTGAATGACACTGTTGTTGTCTTGCTGGGGGAGATGGAGGGTGCAGGACCGGTCATGGGACCATGTTTGCTCTTCTCCAGACAGCACGGCGGTCATATGAGCAGCAGCAGAAGAAGAAGAAGAAGAAGAAACGGTGATGGAGGACTTGTTCCGTTGGATGAGGAGGTGCTGCTGTGGCGATGGCGACGAGGCGAGAGAAACAAACAAGGAAGAGGAAGAAATGGAAGGGCTGAGGATGGAGGAGAGCGTCGTCAAGAAGAGCCGAAGTTCTTCATCTCTTCCGGCTGCTCAGGTCGCTAACTTCACTAAAAAATGCAACTTGTACACTTGGAGAAACTTCAGCAACATGTCCCTCCTCTATTCTAGCTACTTTTACATTATTATTTAACAATACTTTACTTCCATTCGTCACTCACATAACTTATAACTTCTTTTTTACAATTACATAATTTAACTATATTGAGACTTTTTCATTCATTCAAAAGAATTCATAGAGATACAAATGATGCTTAAAAATAAAACTACTTCTGAATGTTTCTTTTACATGATTAAAGCCCTCGAGAGATGACATAACACCCCTATAGTCACCTTTACACTCCTATTAGCCAATATAGTAGACATCATAAGAGAAAATAAGACATATTAGGCATAATAAACCTGTTTACCACCTACTAAATACACTTTTTAACATCATTAGAGTCCCCTGGACATGACATAACACCCCTATAGTCACCTTTACACTCCTATCACCCAATATAGTAGACATCATAAGAGAAAATTAGACGTATTAGGCATAATAAACCTGTTTACCACCTTCTAAATACACTTTTTAACATCATTAGAGCCCTCTGGACACGACATAACACCCCTATAGTCACTATTACACTCCTATCACCCAATATAGTAGACACCATAAGAGAACATGAGACATATTAGGCATAATAAACCTGTTTACCACCTACTAAATACACCTTTTAACGTAATTAGAGCCCTCTAGACATGACATAACACCCCTATAGTCACCTTTATACTTCTATTAGCCAATGTAGTAGACATCATAAGAGAAAATGAGACATATTAGGCATAATAAACCTGTTTACCACCTTCGAAATACACTCAACATAATTAGAGCCCTCAAGACATGACATAACACCCCTATAGTCACCTTTATAATTCTATTAGCCAATATAGTAGACATCATAAGAGAAAATAAGACATTTTAGGCATAATGAAGCTGTTTACCACCTTCTAAATACACTTTTAAACATCATTAAAGCCCCCTGGACATGACATAACACCCCTATAGTCACCTTTACACTCCTATCATCCAATATAGTAGACATCATAAGAGAAAATGAGACATATTAGGCATAATAAACCTGTTTACCACCTTCTAAATACACTTTTTAACATCATTAGAGCCCTCTGGACATGATATAACACCCCTATAGTCACCTTTACACTCATATTACCCAATGTAGTAGACATCATAAGAGAAAATGAGACATATTAGGCATAATAAACCTGTTTACCACCTTCTAAATACACTTTTTAACATCATTAGAGCCCTCTAGACATGACATAACACCCCTATAGTTATCTAAAGGATGGCCGACCCGAGTTCATTGATGAATCATGGATTGTTTTGTGTCCGCCGGGCCCAGTTGGACCAGGATGTTCCTGGCAGGGATCCCCACTGGTTCCACACGCTGCAGATGCGACGCCTTCGGGTGCAGCGAGGGCGTAGTAACAGCGACCCGTGGAGCAGGAAGAGCTGCCAGGATCTCTCCGTCTGGGTTTGGCTGTTACACCATCCTACACTTGATGCCACCTCTGCTAACCTCTTGATGCGACCATGCTGTGTGTGTGTGTGTGTGTGTGTGTGTGTGGTCAGAAAGCACAGCTCCAGTTCGGAACAGCCAACTCTTACGTGAGTCTGGAGAAACTCGGTGAAGGCTCATACGCGTCCGTTTACAAAGGCATCAGCAGGTCACACGTCACATGGTGTATGATGTCATCAAGACAAGATGATGATGATGATGAATTTGTATCCAGGATTAACGGGCAGCTGGTGGCGCTGAAAGTGATTGAGACAAAGACGGAGGAGGGGGTGCCGTTCACCGCCATCAGAGAAGGTTTTTGGGACATTTTAGGACATTTGAACTCCTATTTTGGGCTAAACCATGTTTTCTGTTTTATGTGTGTGTGTGTAGCGTCTCTGCTCAAAGGCCTGAAACATGCCAACATCGTCCTCCTCCACGACATCATCCACACTCGAGACTCGCTCACCTTCGTCTTCGAATACGTGGTGAGACATACGTAAGGTGGTCACAGCGGCGGCAGGTCACATGACTCTGAGATGGATGGATCGGTTCATGTTGAGGTGTTGTGTCGCTGCAGCAGACGGACCTGGCCCAGTACATGAACCAGCATCCGGGCGGTCTGCACTCTCACAACGTACGGGTACGAGTCCTCACCCAATACCTAAGAATACCTACGGAAGAATACTTAGGAGGTAAGATACAAAGAAGGAAATAGGTGGTAGGACATAGGATGTGTTGGAGGAAGAATACATAGGAGGTAAGATACAAAAAAGAAACTAGGTAGTAGGATATATAGGAGTATTCTTCCTACTAACAATCACAATTTTAGTGTATTTCCGACATTATGACTTGAAAAATACTGAAAATTTTGAGTCAATTACTCCCTAAATATGAGTCGTATGAAATCAATATTTATAAGATAACATCGAGACAATTTAAGCCAAGAGAAAATTTCATCAGCATCAGTGAGAACCTGATAGCATCATTTAGCAGCTGTTAGCATCAGCTAGCATCTGTTAGCCTCTGATAGCATCAGATTACCATTTACCATCTTCTAAATACACTTTTTAACATCATTAGAGCCCTCTAATATTATATAACACCCCTATAGTCACCTTTACACTTCAAAGACCCAATACAGTAGACATCCTAAGAGAAAATACGACATATTAGGCATAATAAACCTGTTTACCACCTTCTAAATACACTTTTTAACATCATTAGAGCCTTCCAAACATTATATAACACCCCTATATTCACCTTTACACTTCAAAGACCCGATATAGTAGACATCATAAAAGAAAATACAACATATTAGGCATAATAAACCTGTTTACCACCTTGTAAATACACTTTTTAACATCATTAGAGACCTCTAGACATTATATAACACCCCTATAGCCACCATTACACTCCCATTAACCTATATATTAGACATTATAAACGATAATAAGACATATTAGGCATAATAAACCTGTTTACTACCTTCTAAATACACTTTTTAACATCATTAGAGACCTCTAGACATTATATAACACCCCTATAGCCACCATTACACTCCCATTAACCTATATATTAGACATTATAAGAGATAATAAGACATATTAGGCATAATAAACCTGTTTACTACCTTCTCAATACACTTTTTAACATCATTAGAGACCTCTAACCATGATATAACACCCCTATAGTCACCTTTAAACTTCAAAGACCCAATATAGTAGACATTATAAAAGAAAATACAACATATTAGGCATAATAAACCTGTTTACTACCTTCTAAATACACTTCTTAACATCATTAATTTTTGTTTTGTGTAAACTTAAAACGTTTGAAAATATTACAAAATATTATTATGTAATCTGTTAAAACATAATTTTTGAACTTACCAGGTTTTAGAGTGTAGGAGGTAAGATACAAAGAAGGAACTAGGCCGTAGGATACGTAGGAGGAAGAAGGTGGTATGGCCTCCATGTACGTTGTGCTTCACGTAGCTGTCATTAAGGTGTCATGGCCGCCGACGTCGGAATGGAACGCGTACATAAAGTGAGGAACTGTCAAGTACAGAACATCCTTTCCTTGTAGATCTTCATGTTCCAGCTGTTGCGGGGCCTCACCTTCATCCACGGTCGCCAGATCCTCCACCGCGACCTGAAGCCTCAGAACTTGCTCATCAGCTACTTGGGAGAACTCAAACTGGCTGATTTTGGTAGGTTCCTTCATGCGGGCCGTGCATATTGCCGCGTTGACGGATTCTAACGGATTCTTCATGCAGGTCTGGCCCGCTCCAAGTCTGTCCCCTGTCAGAGTTTCTCATCAGATGTAGTTACGCTATGGTACCGGCCCCCGGATGTCCTGCTGGGTTCTACAGATTATTCCACAGCTCTGGACATCTGGTACGTGTGCTTCAGGTGGGACGTGGACCACCAACCGAGTTGAGCTTGATATCATTTCGATGTGTGTCAGGGGAGCCGGGTGCATCTTTGTGGAGATGCTGCAGGGGGCGCCGGCATTCCCCGGACTCACTGATGTGTTTGACCAGCTGCGGAAAATCTGGACGGTTGGTACCATTATCTCCGAAACTCAGAAGCTACCAAGCCCCCCCACATATCACTCATGGCCTGACCCTGCAGGTTCTTGGCGTCCCGTCAGAGGACAACTGGCCTGGACTGACCCGACTCCCCAATTATCAACCAGGTCAGACCCGCCTGTACAGGAGGTGCCATCATGATTGACATGTCACATGACAGCATGAATGAGGAGGTCATGTTGTGGTCCTTTTTGTTCCAGACTGGTCTCTTCCATCCGAGTCCAAGCCGATTCGCTGCGTCTGGAAAAGGTGAGAAAAGGAGAAGGCGGATGCTAAAGTGTTTAAGTCATGCTATCAATAAAGTTATTATCTCTGCATCAGGTTAAACCAACTTCCATATAAAACCGAAGATCTTGTCCAGAAGATGCTGATGTTGGCGCCCGCGGACCGGATGTCAGCGGCGGACGCCCTGCACCACCCGTACTTTAGCGTGCTGCCGCAGCCCGTCATGCACCTGAGGGACAGTAAGAGCCAATCCCGTCGTGGACGTGCTGCTCATTTCACATTCCGAGTCACCTTCATGTGCCTTTGCAGCCGTCTCCATCTTCAAGGTGCCCGGTGTCTACCTGGAGACTGAGATGCGTGACACCTTCAACCCCAGCAGGCCTAGAGTCAGACCTTCACTGCTATCGACCGCCAAGTTCTGGTGACACCATCAACTCCAACAGACTTCTTCTGCGCTCAGAGGGAAAGTCGTCAGTCCCTCTTAGCGTCTCTTAGCATTTGTGAGCATCACTTGGCGTCTGTTAGCAGCTGTTAGCATTTGATAGCATCAGTGAGCACCTGATAGCATCATTTAGCAGCTGTTAGCATCAGCTAGCATCTGTTAGCGTCTGATAGCGTCAGATTACCATTTACCACCTTCTAAATACACTTTTTAACATCATTAGAGCCCTCTAGGCATGATATAACACCCCTATAGTCACCTTTACACTTCAAAGACCCGATATAGTAGACATCATAAGAGAAAATACGACATATTAGGCATAATAAACCTGTTTACCACTTTCTAAATACACTTTTTAACATAATTAGAGCCCTCTAGACATAATATAACACCCCTATAGTCACCTTTACACTTCTATGACCCAATAAAAGAAGACATCATAAGATAAAACACGACATATTAGGCATAATAAACCTGTTTACCACCTTCTCAATAGACTTTTAAACATCATTAGAGCTTTCTAGACATGATATAACACCCCTATAGTAACCTTTACACTTCTATGACCCAATATAGTAGACATCATAAGAGAAAATACGATATATTAGGCATAATAAAGCTGTTTACCACCTTCTCAATACACTTTTAAACATCATTAGAGCCCTCTAGACATGATATAACACCCCTATAGTCACCTTTACACTCCTATTACCAATATAGTAGACATCATAAGAGAAAACAAGACATATTAGGCGTAATAAACCTGTTTACCACCTTCTAAATACATTTCTTAACATCATTAGAGCCCTCTAGACATGATATAACACCCCTATAGTCACCTTTACACTCCTATTACCAATATAGTAGACATCATAAGAGAAAACAAGACATATTAGGCGTAATAAACCTGTTTACCACCTTCTAAATACATTTCTTAACATCATTAGAGCCCTCTAGACATAATATAACACCCCTATAGTAACCTTTACACTTCTATGACCCAATATAGTAGACATCATAAGATAAAATACGACATATTAAGCATAATAAACCTGTTTACCACCTTCTAGTCACATTTTTTAAACATCATAATAACAGAAAATAAGATTAGTGCTGTTGTTTGTTGCTCCAAAAGGAGTTAATAAAACTCCAAATGAATCAGAGCCTCACCAGATATGAACCTCACCACACGTGCCTGGCAAGAAATATAATTTTTATGTTCAATTGGAAAAGATCAAAAAGACAAAAATCTCTGCTAGTGCAAGCTAATTAGCTGGACATGCTATATTAGCAGCCAGCGTGTTATTCCGTGCTATTTTTTTTTTAAAGCTTTCTTTATTTACACGCCACATATGCCGCTTTGTGTTGACGCTACGGAGGACGAGTTTGTTTTTGTTGCTGGTAAACTTGTCGGCAATGTCAAAGAAATATGTTTCCATGAAAAAGCATCTTTTCCCCCAACGGCTGGATGAGAATGTCATCATTTGATTGACAGCCGGCGGCATCAAGATAAAAGCAAAAATCTTTTGTGTGAATATTAACTGCTTGTTTGTTTTTCTCCTACTATTTGACATAAATAAACATTAGTCTTGTGACAAGCGTCTTATTTTGATATGCTTCTTATTGCTAATGGCATGCAAATAATCCAAGTTGAAAGAAAGTGATGATTTCTTTTCATCTTTCAAAGTCAAACCAGAAGTCAAGGATGACGTGTGTGTGTGTGTGTGTGTGTGTGTGTGTGTGTGTGTTATTGGGGTCAGTAAAAGTAGCAAAGAATTCATAGTAAAAGTCGTAGTAATAGTAACAGTACACCCCTCACTAAGTGGCAGTTATTTCATATTTCATAAATTTCATGTCAGTAGTCAGTAGTTCCAGTTACTAGTTATTTTTCCAATAAATGAATAGGATGAGAAAAGGAATGAGCCCATCATAAGTATTTAGCATCATTAGAATTAGCATGGTAAGTGTTTTGGAAATACTGGACTGTGGAAGCTTGGTTAGTGTCTGAATCCCTTGCAGAAGCTCCCACTCTAAACCAAAGCTACTCTAACCCAGACTCAACTCTAACCAAAACCTATTCTAAATCAAACCGACTCTAACCCACACCTACTGTAACCAAAACTAATTCTACTGATTCTAAAACTATTCTAATTCAAACCTACTCTAACCAAAACCTATTCTAATTCAAACCTACTCTAACCCAAACCTATTCTAACCCAGACCCAACTCTAACTGCATTTTGTTGCCCTGTACCAGTGACATGAGCAATAACAATAAAGTTGAATCTAATCTAATCTAACCCAAAGCGACTCTAACCCACATCTACTCTAACCCACACCTACTCTAATTCAAACCGACTCTAACCCAAACCTACTCTAACCCACGCCGACTCTAACCAAAACCTATTCTAACCCAAACCTATTCTAACCCAGACCCAACTCTAACCCAAAGCTACTTTAACCTAAACCTACTCTAACCAAAACCTATTCTAACCCAGACCCAACTCTAACTGCATTTTGTTGCCCTGTACCAGTGACATGAGCAATAACAATAAAGTTGAATCTAATCTAATCCAACCCAAAGCGACTCTAACCCACATCTACTCTAACCAAAACCTATTCTAATTCAAACCTACTCTAACCCAGACCAAACTCTAACCCAGACTCGACTGTAACCCAAACCTACTCTAACCAAAACCTATTTCTAATTCAAACCAACTCCAACCCAAAAAGACTCTAACCCAAACCGACTCTAACCAAAACCTATTCTAATTCAAACCTACTCTAACCCAAACCTATTCTAACCCAGACCCAACTCTAACCCAAACCGACTCTAACCCAAACCGACTCTAACCCAAACCTACTCTAACCCACACCGACTCTAACCAAAACCTATTCTAATTCAAACCTATTCTAACCCAGACCAAACTATAACCCAGTCCCAACTGTAACCCAAACCAACTCAAACCAGAACCTACTCTAACTAAAGTATGGTAATTGCTGGTACATACGTAGTTAGTTATTTTCCTTTGAGGTTGTACGCCATCTTTACCAACGGAAAAGGGAGTCAAAAAGGTCTAAGTGGGAATTGTTCTGTGGGTTAGCACCTCGTCTCCTTCTTCATCTCCATGGTGGATGTTCTTCTTAGCATTCCAGACTTTTCTTTTCATCTGTCAATGACTGCATGTGGCCCCGCCCCCTGAGCCAATCAGTGTCAAGAGAGCATCTGATTGGTTCCAGCCCACCCTGGCAAAGAAGACCTTCCAACTCAGGGAGGATATGAAGGTCTACAGATGAGTTCCGTAGATGTGTTGGAGATGCCGGAACGGTTTGCGTCCATTTCGCTCCTCGGGGTAAAGTGGACCATGATGGCAACAGGGGGGACCTGGTCGTGGTGGTTGAGTTACCACGTTCTACCTCTGTTCTTTCTGCCGTGCTTTGCCCAGCAACAGCCGGGATTTTCTATCCCAGAACATGGATTTTGCCAGACCATCTCCATCCCACTGTGCACCGACATGGCCTACAACCAGACCATCATGCCCAACCTGCTGGGCCACACCAACCAAGAAGACGCCGGGCTTGAGGTCCACCAGTTCTACCCACTCGTCAAAGTCCAGTGCTCAGCAGACCTCCAGTTCTTCCTGTGTTCCATGTACGCACCCGTGTGTACAGTTCTAGACCAGGCCATCCCACCCTGCAGGACTCTGTGTGACCGGGCTCGGCAGGGCTGTGAGGCACTCATGAATAAATTTGGCTTCCAGTGGCCCGAGAAGCTGCGCTGCGAGAACTTCCCTGTCCACGGTGCCGGAGAGATCTGCGTGGGTCAGAACTCCTCAGAGAGCAGCGATCCTGTGACGGATCCTGTCCCAGAACTCCCAGAACCGTTCAGGAACCCATCTTTCTTCTGCCCGTCACAGCTGGAGGTGCCGGCTTACCTGGGGTACCACTTTCTTGGTGCTAAGGACTGCGGTGCCCCCTGCGAGGTCTCCACGCCTGGTGGACTCATGTACTTCACAGAAGAGGAGATCAAGTTTGGACGGTTCTGGGTTGTCTGTTGGGCTTTTTTATGCTGCGTCAGCACTTTTGTCACCATCCTGACGTACGCCATAGACGCTCAGCGCTTTCGCTACCCGGAGAAACCTGTGGTTTTTCTCTCTGGTTGCTACTTCCTGGTGGCGCTGGCGCACGTCACCGGCTTCCTGTTGGAGGATAAAGTCATCTGCGTGGACAAGATGAAAGCAAACGGTTGGAAGATGGTGGTTCAGGGTACCAAGAACGAGGCCTGCATCGTTCTTTTCGTGGTGGTCTACTTCTTCAGCATGGCCAGTGCCGTCTGGTGGGTCGTTTTGGCGTTCTGCTGGTTCCTGGCGGCGGGGATGAAGTGGGGTCACGAAGCCATTGAGGCCAATTCCAGACACTTCCACCTGGTGGCGTGGATCGTGCCGGCTTTGAAGACCCTCGCCATCTTGGCGATGGGACAAGTTGAAGGTGATCTTCTCACCGGTCTGTGCTACGTAGGCGTGTACAATGTTGGCGCTCTGCGGGGCTTCGTGGTGGCGCCGCTTTTGATCTACCTTCTTGCCGGTACTTCCTTCCTGGTGGCCGGCTTCATCTCGCTTGTTCGCATTCGCTCCATTGTCACATTGGGCGGTACCGAGACCGAGAAACTGGAGAAGCTGATGATGCGGCTCGGTGTGTTCGCCGTTCTGTCCGTACTTCCCGCCGCCATCGTGCTGGCCTGCATCTTCTACGAGCAGACATTCCGACCACGCTGGGAATACACGTGGCGATTGTTGACATGTAAGAAACTCTCCATTCCGTGTCCTTCCCAAAACTTTCCTCCGTCAACGCCGAACTTGACCGTGTTCATGATCAAGTACCTGATGACCATGGTTGTTGGGATCGCATCGGGGTTTTGGATCTGGTCTGGAAAGACGGTGCAGTCCTGGCGCCACTTTTATAAGCGACTGAGTGGCTCAGAGTTGGAAGATGCGGCGCCATGAGTGGGTGTCGGGGTCGGACTTCGAGGTTAGGTCGCGTCTTTGGTGGACACTAAGGGTGTGTCCACACTTATCATCATGACGCAATAAGACGTACAGTATTGTTGGACTAAGAATTAGCGTATTGGAGCGGGAAAACTCGTGACCCCCCAATACCCCCTCCCCCACATGGCTAACCAAGGTCATGTTGTGACAACAACTTCTAACAGATTGCTACAGCGGGACACTCTGACCCTCCATTGTTTCATTCACAGACGTTTGTTTGTTTGTTCTCCTCTCTGCTGTTTTATCGCTATGACACCCTGGGAACTGAGATCCAAGACAGGACACCTGATGGGGGGGAACGTCGCGAGCCACCCACTCACACATATAAGAAAAAAGGACCAAGAATCATTAGCCACTTTTGGCTGAAAATGTAAACACGCTAAGTAAATAACCTGTAGTATGATTCTTTTTATGATCTTTTTGGATGTTTTCTCCTGATATTTATACCTTTTGGTGCAGTTTATTTGTATTTTTACAATGGCCAATAAAAAACAAGCTATGGGGGCTGTAAGTATGATCCATAAAAACTTGGAAAAAAAAAAAAAAAAAAAGCCCAACCTGGGAATACAGTACGTCATCCAAACATGTTGCATGTTAATATTGATGTTTTCCATCATTTCATTTGGACCTGCTTGCATCAATTAGACGATTTCATTGCAAAAAAAATTAAATGAAAAACATAAGCATCAATTTCATTCATTTTCTACCGCTTTTCCTCACGAGGGTCACGGGGGGTGCTGGAGCCTATCCGAGCTGTCTTCAACCCTGAACTGGTGGCCAGCCAATCACAGGGCACATATAGACAAACAACCATTCACACTCACATTCATACCTATGGACAATTTGGAGTCGCTAATTAACCTAGCATGTTTTTGGAATGTGGGAGGAAAATGGAAAACCCACGCATGCACGGGGAGAACATGCAAACTCCAAACAGAGATGGCCGAGGGTGGAATTGAACCCTGGTCTCCTAATTGTGAGGTCTGCATGCTAAACATTCGACCGCCGTGCCGCCCTCAGCATCAATTTGACAAGAGTAATTCCAAATATGTATCATTTAACAAGAAAAGGCTGTCATTGTAGAGGAAGAACTTGCTGCTGATTGGCTGTTGATGAGAGGAACTGATGTGAACAATAAACTCACACTATTGTATCACGCAGGAAAAGCGTGGCCATCACAAAAGTCCACTTCCCCACCATGCAGTCTCATATAGAAACACATGGCCATGTTTGTTTCGTTTTCTATTCTACAAATACAAATGGATGCTATGTGCGATTATATATCTAATATGTATTGTATCTATGAACAATAACATCGTATACTCTATGTATATATTTATCAATATCTATCAAATCCTGTAATAAATGATGTTTGATCCAAATGGATGAAGTCAGGGTTATTCATGTTTCATTCCAGAAGGTTCTTTGGACTCAGACGTACTCTGTTCTGCTTGTAACGGTTCCGATGTGGGTTTGTCCAGGCTGCATCTCCGGGACGTGAAGGCACCGCAGGGAAGCACAGGAGCTGAGCAGCAAAACTCCCGCCATCAAGTGCAGCACACCCCCAGTCCAACCGCAGAACAGCGCGTCCCCGAACTCCCATCGCGGTACCACTTCCGGTAGGGAATCGTCGAAGAAGCGCACCGCGGTCATGTGGGCGACATACGACACCGGAACCAGAACCAGAACCGCGCACACGAGACTCGCCACCCCACCGCATGTCTTCATCGCTCTCTTGGCGCGTCCGTCGCACACCTTGACCACGTGCAAGCCGGGAACTGCGAGGCAGAGCGCTGCGAGTCCGGCGCACAGCGCGGCGCAAATGAGCGCGCGCGCCAGCTTGATGTCACGCGGCAGCGAAAGCGGAGTGTCGTGGCGCCGGCACGAGAGCGCGCCGTGCACCTGCACCACGCACGTCTCCCACAGGCCCAGCTCGTACACCTCCGCCGGAAGCAGCTCCGTGGACAAGGTCAGCCACGCGGACATGAGCGTGCAAGCCAACAGTAACCACCATGCGCAAGCACATAGCGCGACCCCGAGCAGCTCCAGAACCAAAGTTCTTGGGTCCATGATCTCCCCGATTCTGCTCAGCGTCGGTTCTGTTTGCTGAAACTCTTCCAACCCCAACACACGCCCCCACCGTCACGCAAAACCTCCAACATTGTCACTTTTACTTGCTACTATTTGTTGTGCCTGTTGATGTTCGGATGTCCGGTGTTCCTGAATGTCCCTGGATAGCCAGGAAGTGCCTCTTGGTTTAAAACAAGAGCGTCAATGTTTACGTGTGTCCACGTCGAGATACCATACAATAATTCATTCAACATTTTTTAAATGAGCGCATTATTGATGAAATGTTAAAAACTAAATGGACAAGTTAGAACTTGTTGATGCCTCCATGTTTGTCGGTAGAGGGAGACAAAGCATAAAGAACCCTTGAAGAGCACGAGCACCATCCAATGGTCAGAAAGTGTATTGCACCGGCACGAGTCAATCTATCTGCACTATTAGTTTAAAAAAAAATCTACACGAACTACACCGTTTTAAACATACATTTTCAATTTGAAAGTAGACTAATCTTATTTTTGAACTGTACATATTATTTGGGAACTTGAATACTTCAGCTCTTCAACCATTAAAGAGGCTTAGTAATTGTATTTTTGCTAAGACACACGTGTTTGTATTCGCTTTTAAAACTAGCCATCACATTTTTCCTTACAAAGGATTTACTTTACTTATTTTTTGTACCGAGCACAGTTCAATCCCAAATAGTATTTTTTCCTAGCAGTCAGGAACGCAGCATTTTTTGTAACTCGTCATATATTGGTGACACGGGGTGTGTGACGTCATCAAGTGGCGACTGCATGTTTTGGTCAGCGTGGGCTCCACAGTGACAGGACTATTGAATCGTTTCTCCATGTAAATTCTTCAGTTCTTTTTTTTTTATTCTTTTTGTCATCTGTGAGTGGATTATTTTGTCAAAATGTCTGTTTTTCACGACGAAGTGGAGATCGAAGACTTTGAATACGACGAAGACACGGAAATGTATTACTTTCCATGTCCCTGTGGAGACAAATTCGCCATAAGCAAAGTGAGTCATGCTAGCTATCGGCTAACACATTTGGTCACTTTAAAGCAGGGCTGTAAACTGCAGTAATTCGTTATTTTTTTTTTAAATTAACGCATGCGCATTATGTCAAGCCAGGCCTCTGTTATAACAACCGACTGAAGCAGGGAAATGCTATGCTAGCTTCCCCACAGTATCACTCAGTCTGTTGTTCTTTTAGAACTTTATTGTGACCGATACATCAACAGCAGTGCAATTCCAACACCATTTATACATCCAACTCACAAACACCTTTCTAGTCCTCACTTGACACTATACTAGGGGTCGGCAACTTTTACTATGAAAAGAGCCTTTTACCTTGTGTTCACTAAAGAAAACTAGCATGTCCCTACATGTTTAACGGATGCCTACTAGTAAGGTTATCATGGCTGGGTATCAAAGTAGTTCAGTTAAGAGTACTCTTGCAAGTATTGGTGATACTTACTTGTGTGTCATGGCGTCTGTGCTGTGGACAGGAGGAGCTGGAAAACGGTGAAGACGTGGCCACGTGTCCGAGCTGCTCCCTTCTCGTCAAGGTCATCTATGACAAGGTGAAAGACCAGACATGATTTCACGTCACACAAAGAACAAACTGTGCTGGGTTTTGTAGCCCAGAAAAGGGAAAGACGTGTGTGTTGGTGTCTCACTTTTTGTAAGGACAGAGCAAGCTTGTATTTGTCCAGCAGGGGGTGCTGACACGGAGTTTGATTCTGCCTTGCAGGAGTCCTTCATGGTGGGTGAAATCCTGGAGGCGGCGCCGGGAAGTAAAGTGGAGATGCTTCACACCTGATGAGATGACCTCCAGACTTTGTTTGCGGGCTTTTCTCCCAGGAATCCCGATGTCCCTCGACGCGTCTGTGCAGCCCTACTGTACACATGTTCTGTCAGGACGTTTCCAACTCATCTTTAGGATTTTTCATGATGGGTCATGTGACCAGGTGATGAAGCTGGCTAAAAAAGTGCTGACATGTAAATACTATTTAAATCTATTTATGCTACTGGTTCACAAGTACTTGATTGGATGCAGAGTCTGTTCACCTCACACCCCTTGTGGAAGTGGTTCTTGCTCTGTCCTTCTTCCCCACTCTCTTAAGTTAAAATGAATACAGTGTAAGCTAACTAGTTAGCTCAGTCTCATATCCTGCACATAACAGTTGTGCAATGTGGGGGCAACAAAGAATGAAGGTGTAAAGGTGACTATAGGGATGCTATTTAATGTCTACAGGGCTCTAATTATGTAAAAAGCATATTTAGAAAGTCTAAAACAGGTTTTCTGTTTTATATTTTTTAATTTAATATGTCTACTATATTGGGTAATGAAAGTGTCTAGAGGACTCTGGATGTCTGACATAACATGGAATGTCCGACACAAGATGAACGCCTGACATGATGACAACAATAACATCGGAAATAACATGAACGCCTGACAGGACAACATGTATGTCTGCCATAACATGAACACCCCACATGAAGAAAAGTGAATCAAAAGTGTCCTTGAGGCTGAAGGTCAGTGACCTTGTGATTTGAGCAGGTGTCTCGGTTTGATGTCTGATTGTGAATAAATATAATAAATATTATATACCGCTCCAACCATCGATGACGATGTGTTGTCCCAGCCCTAATTGTAATCACATCCTTGTTAGCATCCTACTAGCTCACTAAGACATGGAAACAAGAAGTAGTAGATCTTGGCTGGCTGTTATCTTATTGATCACAGCTGCAAAGTGAGACAAAATGGAGGCAAGGAAAGCAGCAGCAGATGAGAAACGCTTTTATTGAACTGGAGAAAGAAACAGGAAGTTGACGTCCGTGTTGATCTGTCTTTGGCAACAGTCCGGTCCGCAGAACTCCCGGAGTGGGAGTACACCTCCAGAAGGGAGTCGTCGTTCCACCTCAATTTCTCCATTTCCAAGGTGGTTCACCTTCAAACGTCATGGCATGTTACGTCCCGGGGATGCGGCGTCCTTGCGACTGAAGGAAGTGACCACGGCCTCGACACGCACGGGCACCGTATGTTCACTCGCCACTGCAGCCAAATGGGCGTCTTCAGAAGCCGAGCACATTTCTGTCTCCTCGCCAGCTTCCTCACAACTGTCCACGTCGCCCTCCAAAGGATCTCGGAGCGCCTGCACATTCAACCGGGTACAGCGTCGCTCGCCGAGGCGTTTTCCTTCTCGGACATTTATGAGCGGCCCTTCAGGAGCAGCTAGGACTCTGAAGAAAGCTTTGAGCTTGTCGCGACGACCGACAGCCGGTGATGTTTGACGCCCTGGAAGGAAGTCTTTGGGAGCAAAGTAAGAATCCACAAAGACCAAGTCGGCGGAGCGACGGTTAGCTGGACAGATGGCCTCAGATGAATCTGTTGGTTCCTTCCGGTGCATTGCAGGAGGATCTTTGTCCTGCACTGACTTAGTCGTCCGAGTTGATGTCTGATTCCGAGTACGGCACGGCGAGTGACTGGGACGCGGCCACGCCCGGCTGTCCTCAGCAGAAGCAGGAAGTTCTTTGTGCTCTTCGTTTTCATGTTGGTGTGACAAAGCAGTGGAGACATGACGCCGGTCCACTGAGCTTCTGGACAGGACAGTCTGGTGTTCCGGGATCATGTCCCTGCCAGGGGAAACATCTGACCGGTACTTGGGATGTTCCTCCTGTGACTCCGTAGGCGATGTGACACCAGGGAGAAAAGCCCACTCATCTTCAGAGGTGCCACTCTGCTTCACGGCTTGTTTTTTGCCGCGTCCGTTCAATCTCATCTTCCTTCCTGCTACAGCTTTTCTTCGACTCCTCTTCGACACTCCCATGAGCTCGCCGGCACACATGTATTTGGTCCTTGAAGGACCATGAAGAACCATGGAGGACACACAGGAAGTCACTGCAGGAACGCAGCTACCATGTCTGCCAGCAGCTTCCTCAGCCTGGTCCAATCCCGTTCCCCCGGACCCTCCGCCTTTCTGTTGGGGGGGGGGGGGGGGGGGTGATGAAGAATGCTTCAGCAATCAGTGAGCCACGAGGCCAGTTGGCGGACAAACATGACACAAGGACCTTGATAACGTCTCGAAGGCTGATCACCTCCGCTCTCATCTGGTCACGTTCCATCTTAGCCACGTGGTAGAGTTCCTTCTGATGCTCTAATGCCTGACGAGAAGATCGTTATGACGTCTTTGGCATTTCTACTGATCCATCCAATTCCAGGATGGAACTCCAGCTTCCATAAATAGGAAATATGATTGGTGTGGTCCAGGCTGGTACTGGTGGACGGTGGCTCCGTATTCATTTCACCTTATTGCTGTCTTACTTTTACACGTCATGATAAATAACACGCATGTTTTGCTGGTGTGTTGAAGACTAAGTGATGCTAGCTCTTCAGCCACGGTTACATGGACATAAGCCCCCAAAATAGCTGTCCTCGGCTACACCCGCCTTTAACTAGGAGTTCCTGCCCAAATTTTACCTGGCAGTTCAAAGTCAAATATAAGCACTGGTGAAATGGGACACCAGTACGCTAAGGTACGGGTGTATAAATGGCAATAAAAAATGGCGGCATCAAGATTGGGATAATAGGCGAACCCCCCCCACTCGTCCTTGAAGTGGATTTAGTGTTGTTTGGTGTTCCTGTCAAATACGCACCTTTGCACACTCAATGGAGCGGCGCCACGTCTCCCAAAGCAGCTCCTCCGTGTAGCTCAGCTCCTCCTGCAGCAGTTCCACCTGGTACGTCAGAGCTGCCTTGTCGTCGTGCAGCTGCGCGTTGGAGACCAGAACCTTCCTGTACTTTTCCCGCGCCTCTGCCAGACAGTCCTGACACACAGTAAAGCCACATCACCCACTTCAGTCAATCATCTCTGCTAATCAGATGTGGAACATTTATAGCTTCTCTTGAATTGGATTTGTTGTTGGTACAATTTTCAACATTACAGTATTTTCTACGCAGATAAGCAGGAAAGTATCATTTAAGTATTTTATTGGGGTTACTTTGTTCAGGAGTAGCAATGTGTGTCATTTGGTGGAGGCCACCACCAAGATCACGAGCCAGCACGTGAACCCGCTCACCAGTAGCCCCGCACGTGGCACGCTCATGCACGCGCTTAGGCCGCCAAAATGACCAAGCAGTTTTTTTTTTCATGCTCAAATTCATCCATTTATTGATTATGGCGGCGGGACGAAATCAACACGAACGACAGCGACACCTGCTGCTAAAATGTCGGTACCTGCATGTCCTGGACGGACGACTCCATGGCCACCTCGGGTCGCTTTCAAGTCAAACGACATCCCACTTTACAGTCAGCTTTCATCTAAAAAGAAATGAAATATTAGCTATTTTAGCTAACCGGCCCTTTGGAGAAGCTATAGCTGTGATAGTCACATGACTGTCACATGACTACCCCTCCTAAATGTTTCCTAGGCCGAATTTCTTTACCGTATTACACCCCCATTGGCTTTCATCGTGTCTGCTACACTGGAATCCATGCTGGACTTCACACGCACAAGAAGAACAGTGGAGACGCCACTCACCTTCGTGATGACTCGTCTTGCTAGTCAAATATTGACCCGTGACCTGTGACCTGTGACCTATGACCACCCGGAAGTCTTGCCGGACGTAGAGTGCTAGTCCACAGCCAGGTGAGGGCGCTCTTAACTCGTTTGGAAAGCAGGCAACCTGCCCACGTGGGAAACTACTACAGTACATGTCTCTACTTATACTTACTATACACCATACTCTATGTACTATCAACATCTACTACACGATACACTATATGTACTATCAACATCTACTACACGATACACTATATGTACTATCAATATCTACTACACGATACACTATATGTACTATCAACATCTACTACACGATACACTATATGTACTATCAACATCTACTACACGATACACTATATGTACTATCAACATCTACTACAATATACACTATATGTACTATCAACATCTACTACACGATACACTATATGTACTATCAACATCTACTACACGATACACTATATGTACTATCAATATCTACTACACGATACACTATATGTACTATCCACATCTACTACAATATACACTATATGTACTATCAACATCTACTACACGATACACTATATGTACTATCAACATCTACTACATGATACACTATATGTACTATCCACATTTACTACACGATACACTATATGTACTATCAACATCTACTACACGATACACTATATGTACTATCAACATCTTCTACACGATACACTATATGTACTATCCACATCTACTACAATATACACTATATGTACTATCAACATCTACTACACGATACACTATATGTACTATCAACATCTTCTACACGATACGCTATATGTACTATCCACATCTACTACAATATACACTATATGTACTATCAACATCTTCTACACGATACACTATATGTACTATCCACATCTACTACAATATACACTATATGTACTATCCACATCTACTACACGATACACTATATGTACTATCAATATCTACTACACGATACACTATATGTACTATCCACATTTACTACACGATACACTATATGTACTATCAACATCTACTACACGATACACTATATGTACTATCACCATCTAATACAATATACACTATATGTACTATCAACATCTACTACAATATACACTATATGTACTATCAACATCTACTACACGATACACTATATGTACTATCAACATCTTCTACACGATACACTATATGTACTATCCACATCTACTACAATATACACTATATGTACTATCCACATCTACTACACGATACACTATATGTACTATCCACATCTACTACACGATACACTATATGTACTATCCACATCTACTACACGATACACTATATGTACTATCAACATCTACTACACGATACACTATATGTACTATCCACATCTACTACAATATACACTATATGTACTATCCACATCTACTACACGATACACTATATGTACTATCCACATCTACTACACGATACACTACGTATATGTACTATCCACATCTACTACACGATACACTATATGTACTATCAATATCTACTACACGATACACTATATGTACTATCAACATCTACTACACAATACACTACGTATATGTACTATCCACATCTACTACATGATACACCATATGTACTATCCACATTTACTAGTTTATTCTTCATATGATGACTTTATTCCCTTAATATGATGACTTTATTTCCTGTTGGGTGCTAGTTAATGGAAGCCAAACAGGTGAGGCTGATGCGGTGATGAGGAGTCTATATTTATTGTCCAAAATGGCCCCCAAAGGTGTGTGAGACTAGAAGCAAGGACCAGACTAAATAATGACAATAATGACATGAAGAAGGCTCGGAAAGCGTAAAGCCATACTAAGGTCAGGGAGATGTGTTCATGGCAGGAAGGCATCAAAGCGGGTGAAGATAAGGTATGAACTTTGGAGGATGTGAAATGTATTTGAGGAAGAAAGGCACAGTATTTGGGATACTACAGTATTTCAACTCCACGATGGTGCTGAGGTACTTTATGGTTGTTCTGGTGAGACGACAAAGCATCCGGATTTGGGTGAAGGGACGAAGCCTCAGGAGATGTTGGACTTCCAGGCAGCTCCATTGGCAGCTTCTGAGGAGAGAGGAGCGTGTTTGAGTAGAAAGGGTTACGTTCTGCAAGAACCTGCTCTTACTGGCGACGTGCTCGTGCATGGACGCTTTCCTCTGCGATGACGACATCTTGAAGAGAGAGAAAAGATATTGATGAGTCAGCGTTGAAGGACTGGATGATGTTGGTCATGACCTCACCTTCTTCTTGGATCCCACAGCGCTCAAAGCCGCAATCTTGCTCTCGATATCAGAAACCTGCCAATAAGAGACAACGTGCTAAATGCAGCAGGAAGGCTTGGGATTGGCTGGATGGAGGCGGGGGCCCCGCCTACCTCGCTTTCAGCACCCTGTACCCGGGCGGCCGTCAGCGCCACCACGTCCTCCAACTCCGACAACTCAGAGTCGGTGGCCCCGCCGAAGCGATTTCTGGCGCTTTGTTCCAGCCGCCGCAGCTTGCTCTCCAACCCGTAGGACTGGCCGGCCGCCACATACACCTGAACGGGTACACACACGCACGCCGCGTCACAGCTACATCGCTAGCTACGTAGCTATTTCCAAAAAAAGTTGTAATCTTCTGGGAATGAAGGTGTCCTTTCACCTCCTGACCTTGGAAATTGGACACAAACACGCCAAGGAGACGACAGAAGCAGGCTTACGTTTTCCTCCAGTTCCCTGAAGGCCTCATGGGCCGGCTTAGCATCAGCAGGACTGAACGTGAGGCTTGAGTGGGCGGCCTCTGACAGGCCAAAGTCCACCATGGCCTTCTCAGTGGCGTTCATGCTTCTCAGGGCCTCGGTGGTCAGCTCACAGAGGGCCGATGCCGTGGATCTCTGAAAGACATTTATTCCCATCGTTTAGTCATATTAGCCATCATATTCCCGCCATATAATCATATTCATGAGTAGGGATGTCTTCCATACCTTCTGCGCTTGACTGGGGAGGTCCTCGCTGGATGAACTGAGATCCTTCATGGACGCCCCCCTGCCGAGGCTTTTCTTCTTGTCGGTCTCGTCATCAGATGACAGGCGTTTGCCGCTCAGATGCCCGGCCAGCTCGCTCAGCTTCTTCCTGAGGTTCTCCTCCTCGTTACCCGATGGAGCAGACGCCTGCCGACACCAGCGTATTCACGTCAAAGCGCTTACCTCAGGCTTTTATTGTGAAATTCCCGCTTCACCTTGTCGGGTGTCATCTTCTCCTCCAAGCGACTCAGCAGGTTCTCGATGGCCGACATGCGTTTGCTCAACTGGTTGATCTGCCAGACACAGGAGGAAGATGGGATGATGTTTCCATGGAGACCATATTCTACATGGAGGCCAGGCAGTGGCGTATGGATGATATATGTATATATGGTACAGTCCTGCTATGTTTGGATGATGCATATGGATGATATTTGTATATATGGTACAGTCCTGCTATGTTTGGATGATGCATATGGATGATATATGTATATATGGTACAGTCCTGTTATGATTGGATGATGCATATGGATGATATTTGTATATATGGTACAGTCCTGTTATGATTGGATGATGCATATGGATAATATATGTACATATGGTACAGTCCTGTTATGATTGGATGATGCATATGGATGATATATGTATATATGGTACAGTCCTGCTGTGATTGGATGAGAGGAAATAAGAGGCGGGTCAAAAGGGGAATACTGTAGGTGAAGTAGTGAGGGTACACAGGGTACACGGTGCGGGTACACGGTGCATGTACAGGAAGTATATGAGAACACAGTGCAGGAGTAGATGTCTCACAGGCGGGGTGAAACCCAAGTTCTCCTGAGAGGAGGCGCGGCTGTTGCGGCGGCGGTAGGGCGGGGGCGGGTAAAGGGGCGGGAGTCTTGCGCACTCTTCCTCGTCAGACGTGTCCATGTACTGCTGACGAGCCGCCGAGCCCATCTTGGTTAGGGAACGAGTCCGGACAGCACGACTGTCGCCGTAATCATCTGGTTGGAAGAGGAAAAGCGGCGGGGTTACCTGAAGGTGGGCGTGGCCTCACATAGGTGTGTATTGATGTTCACCGTTTCTGGAAGCGTATCGGTCCAGGCTCCTCCTACGATGCATTCGCTGAAGGTTGAAGTCGTACTCGGCGTCCTGAATGTGCTGAGGAGGAGATCCGCTCAGGTGTGCAAGTGTTACCTGTACTGTCCTACCTACGTGCTTTACCTGCATCGATGCCCGCCGCGAGTACGGGAAGTATTCCTCCGACTCAAAGTCGAAGGGATGAACGGACAGCAGACGTTTCTTTTTACGCATCTGAAAGACAATATGGCGTCCAATCAACAATGGCGGCTTCTTCAAAGAGCACCTGCTCGTCTTGGCTTCACCGATTTGTATCTCTGCGCCTCCACGTCGCCCTGCTCCTCCTCAGCGCCGTTGTACCCGTCTGCAACACATCGAAACGTCTCGTATCAGCATACCTGTGGCCTCCGAACCTTACCTCCTTATTCCTGTAACAGCATGACTCTATTCCACTAACATTACCTCCTTATTCCTGTAACAGCATGACTCTATTCCACTAACATTACCTCCTTGTTCCTGTAACATTACATACGTATTCCCTTAACATCATGGCTTTATTCCACTAACATTACCTCCTTATTCCTGTAACAGCATGACTCTATTCCACTAACATTACCTCCTTGTTCCTGTAACATTACATACGTATTCCCTTAACATCATGGCTTTATTCCACTAACATTACCTCCTTATTCCTGTAACATCATGACTTTATTCCACTAACATTACCTCCTTGTTCCTGTAACATCACCGCTTTATTCCACTAACATTACTTCCTTATTCCCTTAATATCATTACTTTATTCCACTACCATTACCTCCTTATTCCCATAACATCATGACTTTATTCCACTAACATTAGCTCCTTATTGCTGTAACATTACCTGCTTATTCCTGTAACATCATGGCTTTATTCCACTAACATGACTTCCTTATTCCCTTAATATCATTACTTTATTCCACTACCATTACCTCCTTATCCCCGTAACATCATGACTTTATTCCACTAACATTAGCTCCTTATTCCTGTAACATTACCTGCTTATTACTGTAACATCATGGCTTTATTCCACTACCATTACTTAATTATTCCCTTAATATCATTACTTTATTCCACTACCATTACCTCCTTATTCCTGTAACATTATCTCGTTATGGCACTACATTACCTCCTTATTCCCATGACATCATGACTTTATTCCACTAACATTACTTCCTTATTCCCTTAATATCATTGCTTTATTCCACTACCATTACCTCCTTATTCCCATAACATCATGACTTTATTCCACTAACATTAGTTCCTTATTCCTGTAACATTATCTCGTTATGGCACTACATTACCTCCTTATTCCCATGACATCATGACTTTATTCCACTAACATTACTTCCTTATTCCCTTAATATCATTACTTTATTCCACTACCATTACCTCCTTATTCCCGTAATATCATGACTTTATTCGCATAATATGATCACTCTATTCCCGTAATATCACTTTATTCCCATTATATCATAATGTTATTCCCATAATACTGCAACTTGATTGCCATGATATTATCAATAATATTGATCTTTTATGGTATAGTATTATATAATATTAATATTATTATGACTTCATTCCAGTTGAATTATTATGTAATATAATAATAGTAATATAGTTTTTCCTCAACCAAATTTTTACACACAAAAAAGTTCCCCCTAATGTTATTATGATATAATTTGTGTTATTACTGCTAATATTGGTGTTTTCTTCTTCAATCACTGCTGGCTTTCATGGAATAGACTTGGAATTTTTCACAACCAGGAAGTACAATCAGCAAGAAGTCAGAAGAAAGAAAGAAAGAAAACTGCCTGCTTGTCATTGGCTGTGCTTTGCTAGCAAGTACTCACATACTAAATACAACTACTGATATCCAGTACTCACAGCTGCGGACATCCGGCATGCTCTGGGTGTCGTCATCACGCCCCCCTGATGTAAGAAATACTTTATTAGCATGTAGCCGTGAGCATGTGACACATGCAACACAATGACATCATCATTTGCATATATTATATACCTCAATATAAAGTACATTATATGTATTTAGAAGGTGGTAAACAGCTTTATTATGACTAATATGTCTTATTTTTACTGATGATGTCTACTATATTGGGTGATAGGCGTATACAGGTGACTATAGGGGTGTTATGTCATGTTTAGAGGGCTCTAATGATGTTAAAATGTGTATTTAGAAGGTGGTAAACAGGTTTATTATACCTAATATGTCTTATTTTTTCTTATGATGTCTACTATATTGGGTAATAGGAGTGTTAAGGTGACTATAGGGGTGTTATGTCATGTTTAGAGGGCTCTAATGATGTTAAAAAGTGTATTTAGAAGGTGCTAAACAGGTTTATCATGGCTAATATGTCATATTTTCTCTTATGATGTCTACTATATTGGCTAATATGAGTATAAAGGTGACTATAGGGATGTTATGTCATTTTAGAGGGCTCTAATGATGTTAAAAAGTGTATTAAGAAGGTAGTAAACAGGTTTATTATGCCTAATATGTCTTATTTTCTCTTATGATGTCTACTATATTGGGTGATAGGAGTATAAAGGTGACTATAGGGGTGTTATGTCATGTTTAGAAGGCTCTAATGATGTTAAAAAGTGTATTTAGAAGGTGGTAAACAGGTTTATTATGCCTAATATGTCTTATTTTCTCTTATGATGTCTACTATATTGGGTCATTGGAGTGTAAAGGTGACTATAGGGGTGCTATGTCATGTCCAGACGGCTCTAATGATGTTTAAAAGGTGGTAAGTACAATGCTGTAAGTACCAACGTAAGCAGTAGTATATGTTTACATATCTGAGATGTGAAGACAGCCACCTTCTCCGTTCAGCCTCTTGTAGAGTGACCTCATGACCTTGGCGCTGCCGAAGCGTTTAAATCGATTCCGGACGTTGTCGTGGTACCACCCCAGGGTGCCGATCTTCAGGACCCTGCGGGAAAATGAGCATGTGAGGACGCCGGAGGCCGCGCAGTGAAAGGGGGGGTAGTGGCTGACCTGGTCATGCGGCAGTTGTCGCACACCCAGCCGTGCTCCTTCTTGTTGTAGCGGCTGCAGGACTTGCAGGTGAACAAGCGGCAGTCCAGGCACCGACGCTTGCTGTTGACCAGGAACTTGAAGGGCTGCAGGCAGCGGATGCACAGAGAGTCGGCCAAGTTGTTCTGCGAACCCAGCAGCTCCCGTTTGGTGTCCTCCTTGTCGATGGAGTCCTTCAGCTTGCTGTGGAACGTTAGAATCATCATGTCGTTATCATATATCATATATGATAGCAGTTGTACAAGACTAAAGAGAACACAAAGAAAGCGGATAAGAGAAAGGTAGCAAGCTGTCCACCTTGGTGAGCCGCCATGCCGCGTGTGTGTGTGTTTGTGTGTGTGTGTGTGGAGACAAGCGTGTCTTTGTAGCATCTCCGTGTGACTCCAGTCATGGTAGAGCGCAGCTTTCACGCTCGCATTCCATGACAGCGGGTCACATGACCTGCCAACAGTAGGGGCCATCTGACGGGGCAGGGGGACCCACCCTAGTCGCTCTTCTTCTTTCTTGCGCAGGTTGAAGTCCCGTTGAATCACCTCCCAGACGTGCTTGGCTTCCTCGTCGGTCAGACGTGATAAATCCAGTTTGCGTTCCATGATGGGAAGACCTCAGTTGGGAAGCAACAATGGCTTTTGGTTAGTGTTAGTTCCAAAAAGACAGCATTTTATTGGCTGCTGGCACATGTCTTATTCAAACACAACATTTGGTCCCAGGAAGGACTTGACTTGACATGATGACCTGGTCCAAAGATGTAACTTTCTACTTTCCCTAACCTCCTCACCTATGCGGACTTATAGAGATAGAACAGATAGAGAATGGAGACGCAAAGAACTCACCTCCGTGCAGCTGCAGCTCCAGCCTTAGAGTGAGAAGATCAGCTGAGCGCTGGTTCACATGCTCCTGACATCATCAACACAGCTCACAATCAACACTTTGTTTGCCCGATCACCACAGCCCCCCCCAGGACAAGACGACACACATGTTCTCCCCATAAGAAGAGGACGGCATGTTGGATTTTAGTGTATCACTAATGCTCCTATTAGCGCATCCTAGCATAGGTGAGGGCAGCCCCCCCCCCCTCCCAGGTACGGTAGACAGAATCCAGTAGCCATGTTTTACCTTGGTATGATTTATTGATGTGCAGTAGTATTGTGAGTCAACATATGAGTCAACAAGTCATAGCATTGATCAGCTCATTGATCAGCTTTTCCTCGGTTATTCAAGCAGCTCCACATTCCAATCCATTTTCAAAATCGCTGACATCAGCGAGTCAGCCACCACGTGACCGCCACCGACGCCATCGCACCGATGGCAGAAGTGGCTGCGGCGGAGGGGGCGGAGTTACACAAGTCGGAGTTGCAGCACTTGAAGGTAAAAGAGGACACCTGGAAAGAAAAGAAAAAGCCATGGTTCCCTTAGCGCATCCTCGCCTGACCTTCAGAGTTTTTGATGCTGCTTCCTACCTGAGGGAACATCTGTCCCAGTCGGCTGTACTCGCAGTCGGAATACTTGAGGCACTGGCGGAATGTCATCCCTCCTGCAACGCACACAGGACGTTAACTCAGTTAGCGACATGCCTGGGGGCGTGGTCGTGGAGGAGCCTATAAGTCAGCAGCATAAAGCAGTGCTACAAAGCGTGCTA
Organism: Doryrhamphus excisus; assembly: GCF_037039965.1. Classification (NCBI taxonomy): domain Eukaryota; kingdom Metazoa; phylum Chordata; class Actinopteri; order Syngnathiformes; family Syngnathidae; genus Doryrhamphus; species Doryrhamphus excisus. The sequence continues at coordinate 2,823,395 of NC_136373.1, read as the reverse complement.
GCATCAGCCTCGTTTACACTTGCACGTATTTTCTTCCCGCAGTGGTACGCAATGGTCATCTTTTCAATGTTGACTTTCCCACCACAGTGTACGTACATGTTAGCTTACTGTGTACTAGCTGTACGTACATGTTAGCTTACTGTGTACTAGCTGTACGTACATGTTAGCTTTACAGTGTAGAAGCTGTACGTACATGTTAGCTTACTGTGTACTAGCTGTACCTACATGTTAGCTTACTGTGTACTAGCTGTACCTACATGTTAGCTTACTGTGTACTAGCTGTACGTACATGTTAGCTTACTGTGTACTAGCTGTACGTACATGTTAGCTTACTGTGTACTAGCTGTACGTACATGTTAGCTTTACAGTGTAGAAGCTGTACATACATGTTAGCTTACTGTGTACTAGCTCTACGCACATGTTAGCTTTACAGTGTAGTAGCTGTACCTACATGTTAGTGTAGTAGCTGATGTACATAATTAGCTTACTGTGTAGTAGTTGTACCTACATGTTAGTGTAGTATCTGTACGTACATGTTAGCTTACTGTGTAGTAGCTGTACGTACATGTTAGCTTTACAGTGCAGTCGTTGTATGTACATGTTAGTGTAGTACCTGTATGTACATGTTAGTGTACTAGCTGTATGTACATGTTAGCTTTACAGTGTAGTAGCTGTACGTACATGTTAGCTTACTGTGTAGCAGCTGTACATACATGTTAGCTTTATAGTGTAGGAGCTGTATGTACATGCTAGTGTACTAGCTGTATCTACATGTTAGCTTACTGTGTAGCAGCTGTACGTACATGTTAGCTTTACAGTGTAGCAGCTGTATGTACATGTTAGTGTACTAGCTGTATGTACATGTTAGCGTACTGTGTAGCAGCTGTACGTACATGTTAGTGTACTAGCTGTATGTACATGTTAGCGTACTGTGTAGCAGCTGTACGTACATGTTAGTGTACTAGCTGTATGTACATGTTAGCTTACTGTGTAGCAGCTGTACATACATGTTAGCTTTACAGTGTAGTATCTGTACGTACATGTTAGTGTACTAGCTGTATGTACATGTTAGCGTACTGTGTAGCAGCTGTACGTACATGTTAATGTACTAGCTGTATGTACATGTTAGCGTACTGTGTAGCAGCTGTACGTACATGTTAGTGTACTAGCTGTATGTACATGTTAGCGTACTGTGTAGCAGCTGTACGTACATGTTAGTGTACTAGCTGTATGTACATGTTAGCTTACTGTGTAGCAGCTGTACATACATGTTAGCTTTACAGTGTAGTAGCTGTTAGCCATACAGTAGTTTACCATATTAGTCCCACAGATAAAAGTGGTCATTGAGACGGAATAAGCTGATAAGCTGAAAAGCAATCACAGTAACGATGATGACAACCTCTCTCTGTGAGCGTCAGACAGGCGTCGTCATAGCTACAGTCTCGTTGCTTGGAGCAGCTGGATGTGTAGTCTTTACAACTGTAACAACGGATGGCTGATCCTGGAAGCACATCTGCAGGTTACACGTCTTCATCTTTCATATGCGCTAGATAGCATGACTTCCTATTTATCTTCTCATCATCATATTTGTCCAGGTATATCTACATATGGTACGGATGATGAGAGCAAACATCAATATGACATACTGATAAGAATTATTATTGATTATTATGATTATTGATAAGAAGTCCAACATACCAAGTCCCATCAGAGTGAAGCAAACCAGCAAAAAGATGCTAACAGAGAACGTCATCTTCCTCACAGCGCAGTCACTGTCAAATCACACGTGTACTGCTTTATACTTTATACACATACTACTTGCTCATACTCACATTCTGCTTTATATGGACATACTACTTTATACACACATACTATCTCATACTCACATCCTGCGTTATATACACATTCTACTTTATACACACATACTATCTGATACTCGCATTCTGCTTTATACAGATGTACTACTTTTGTGTACTGCATTGTGTGTGTGTGTGTGTGTGTGGTGCTGCGAGGAGTACTCACCCAACTATGGAACTTGCCAGATGCCACCTCGCTTCAAACTGACCAACGATGGACGTGACCCAGCAAAGGACACTCTTAGACCACGCCCACTGGGTGGAGCCTGACGAAACCACAAGGAGGCAAGGAGCGCCAAACGATATGTCACATACTGTATACATACATACATACTGTGTATATATACGTACATACATACCATATACATACATACATACACATTCAGACATTTAAAGTGAAGTAAAGGACAAACACAGAAAGAGTGACATATGTCAATCACGTCCTGCTTCCCATAACAATTTGAAGGTTCAAATCCCAATAATGACATTTTCTTAGCTTGATTTCTGTGAATTCATTGAAGAAAGTAAGAAAATAAGTTCTACCATTACTACTGGTACATGGCTTTAAAATGTGATTGCTAGTTTACATGCTGACACGCCGCCATTTTGGGGACACACCATGGCTCTTATGGGTAAAGATGATCAAAGCTAGCTTCTGTACTTTCATGTGACTGTCAGCATACTTACTAGCATATTAGCATGCTTACTACTGCTATATATTAACATGCTACTATTAGCATGCTTACTAATACTGTATATTAACATGTGACTGTCAGCATACTTACTAGCATATTAGCATGCTTACTAGTGCTATATATTAACATGCTACTATTAGCATGCTTACTAATACTGTATATTAACATGTGACTGTCAGCATACTTACTAGCATATTAGCATGCTTACTACTACTATATATTAGCATGATACTAATAGCATGCTAACTAGTACTGTATATTAACATGTGACAGTCAGCATACTTACTAGCATATTAGCATGCTTACTACTGCTATATATTAACATGCTACTATTAGCATGCTTACTAATACTGTATATTAACATGTGACTGTCAGCATACTTACTAGCATATTAGCATGCTTACTACTACTATATATTAGCATGATACTAATAGCATGCTAACTAGTACTGTATATTAACATGTGACAGTCAGCATACTTACTAGCATATTAGCATGATACTAATAGCATGTTTACTAGTACTGTATATTAACATGTGACTGTCAGCATACTTACGAGTATATTGGCATGCTACTATTAGCATACTTACTAATACTGTATATTAACATGTGACTGTCAGCATACTTACTAGTATATTAGCATTCTTACGACTATGTTAGCATGCTTACTCATATTATCACGCTTAATAGTGAATTAGATCACAAGCATATTGCACAACAAGTATATTGGCATACTTACTAGCATATTAGCATGCTTACTACAACTACATATTAGCATGCTACTATTAACATGTGACTGTCAGCATATTTACTAGTATATTAGCATGCTTACTACTACTATATACTAGCATGCTACTGTTAGCATACTTACTAGTACTGTATATTAATGTGATTGTCAACATACGACGATGATGTTAGCATGCTTACTCATATATTATCATGCTTAATGGTGAATTAGATCACAAGCATATTGCACAACGAGCATATTGGCATGCTTGCTAGTATATTAGCATGCTTAAACTAGTGTATACCAACACCTCCATAGCACCGCCAGTGGACAACCAATGATAGCACTTCAATGAGTCTAAAAGCAGGTGAATGCGAGCTAGCGGCAGCATAAGGGGCTACTACAGGCAAGCTACGAGGAGCAGACGTGGACCATGGAGCTGTTGGTACGCCGCCGCCGCGCCCGTGTCACAGGGAGGACGAGCCTGGCGTCAGGACGAGCGTGGCACCGCGCCGCGCCGCTAGCGATAGGATGATGACGAGCAGGAGAAGAAAGGTGCGGGTGTGTGTTGTTGCGGCGCGACAAAGGAAGCACAGAAGACGAGGACAAATGTCCAGTGTGAGCATTGTGCACCAATTAGCTAACCGTGGTGCCTCAATAGGCTGCATTGTGTCAATGCATTCACACTAGCGCTATTGGAGCATCATAACAACATGTCATCTCCTCCTTATGGTCCAAATCATACGCTGGCTCATTTTCTTACACCATCCGTGTCCAGTGTGCCCTATAGGGGTGTTATGTCATGTCTAGAAGGCTCTAATGATGTTAAAAGGTGTATTTAGAAAGTGGTAAACAGGTTTATTATGCCTAATATGTTTTATTTTCTCTTAGGATGTCGACTATATTGGCTAATAGGAGTGTAAGGGTGACTATAGGGGTGTTATGTCATGTCTAGAGGGCTCTATTGATGTTAAAAAGTGGATTTAGAAGGTGGTAAACAGTTGTATTATGCTTAATATGTCTTATTTTCTCTCATGTTGACAACTATATTGGGTCATAGGAGTGTAAAGGTGATTATAGGGGTGTTATGTCATGTCTAGAGGGCTCTAATGATGTTAAAAAGTGGATTTAGATGGTTGTAAACAGCTGTATTATGCCTAATATGTCTTATTTTCTCTCATGATGTTGACTATATTGGGTCATAGGAGTGTAAAGGTGATTATAGGGGTGTTATTTCATGTCTAGAGGGCTCTAATGTTAAAAAGTGGAGTTAGAAAGTGGTAAACAGGTTTATTATGCCTAATACGTTTTATTTTCTCTTATGATGCCTACTATATTGGGTCATAGGAGTGTAAAGTTGACTACAGGGGTGTTATGTCATGTCTAGAGGGCTCTAATGATGTTAAAAAGTGTATTTGGAAGGTGGTAAACAGGTTTATTATGCCCAATATGTCCTATATTGTCTTATGATGTCTACTATATTGGCTAATAGGAATATAAAGGTGACTATAGGGGTGCTATGGCATGTCTAGAGGGCTCTAATGATGTTAAAAAGTGTATTTAGAAGGTGGTAAACCGGTTTATTATGCCTAATATGTTTTATTTTCTGAATGATTTGTTGGACAAATTCGTCCCACCCATCCAATATGTCTACCTGTCTTCCATGTCTACATGTGCGACGTCATCGCCTTCCCGCATGCCGATTGGTGGACAGGTGGAAGGCGAGCGGCGGCTCAGATGACCCATGAAGAATTCAGCAGCTTGGTTTCCACGCTGCGACGGCTGCAGGTGAGTCACCTTTCATATTCTTCTTCTTCCTTTTTTGGAAAAGCCACAGTCATCAATGCAATCCTTTCTTTTGCAGATCAAAACAACACACAGATCAGCATGGAGGACAACACCCTCAGTAGCTTTCTTTACATTTCATGACTCTTATATACATTGTAGAAGTACATTTATGCTATTGGCTTGTTATATACTGTAGTAGTAGTAGTCTGCTTGTGTGATGCATGCATGTGTCTTCCAGGTGTGGAGTCCTTGGGTGAGGTGGGAATGCGGGCGTACCGAGTGGCGGTGAAGCTTGAACGTCTGCAGCACGCCTGCCACAGTTTGGTTGATTTCATGCTTTTTCTTGGATTTCTTGTCTTCCTGTTCGGGGTGATTGACGGGTTGTTGCTGCCGTGCCAGTGGACCGGGTGCTGCTTCACCACATCAGCGCCGCGCTTGACCCGGGCGGCGGCGGAGTCGAACGCACGTGCTTGCTGAGCGAACCGGAAGTGACCCGGAAACTGAACAGGATGTTCTGCCACTCGAGGGCGGAGCCGTGGAGTCGCGTGACCTCGGAGGCGTCAGAGAAGATATGCGGTCTGATGTTCGGGATGTTCGACAGGTACCCAGGTCTCTAGTCCACATTCACAAGTTTCACAAATAACTACACAATAATTCATATTACACTTTCAAATCACTTGAATGTAAATCATATCTAGTGTTTTTTGTGTGTTTGTTATAAAGGCACGTTTATTAATCGCACACCCAGTTACACTGCCATTATATTCTTATCCCTTTTGCACATGTCAATCTTACGAATTATTAAATTCTTTCTTACGTTACTGTATATACAGTATGTACAGTAAGAAAGCTACGTAAAGTGGAGATTGGGTGGGGGTCCATTTATGCAGCAGACACGCAACGTTCTGGTCAATAGTGTTGACAATTGAATAATCGCTATGATGTTGCTCAAGATGACCGACAGAGGGCGTATTTTTACAAATAAACAATGTACCGATGTATACTGTATAGCCATAATTATAAAAGATATTTTTACAATTTTTTAATTTGAAATATTTGTCATATAGAAAGATGTTAAAAGGTGATATTGACAAAATCAAGATTATAAATCTAAAGGTCAAGAAATGTGTATTATTGTTGACATTTTTGCTGATAGACTACGTAGAGGATGTATACCATATGATGTATTGTAGAAATAGAGTGTATAGAGTGATGTTGTGTTGGTGTTCCAGGAACGGCTCGGGTCAAATTGCATCTCTTTCTCTTCATATTGCTCTCATCTGCTTATCAGCTGACACACCGCCACGGAAATACCAAGGTACAAACATCGGAAAAAACTTTTAGCAGATATAGCTTGTATTTTTTCACTACTTCACAACTCTATGTATGTAATATGTATGTAATATGTATGTAATATGTATGTAATATGTGTGTGTGTGGATAGCCCTGGCATGTGCAGCAGCTGGTGCTTGTGGATCCATCAGCAGGTCTTCGCTCAGATCCTTGTTGGCGGACATGAGTCAGGTACTATCAGACAGCTACTATAGGTATGTAGTATGACTATCAGGTATGTAGTATCATACAGCTACTATCAGGTATGTAGTATCATACAGCTACTATCAGGTATGTAGTATCATACAGCTACTATCAGGTATGTAGTATCAGTCAGCTACTATCAGGTATGTAGTATCAGTCAGCTACTATCAGGTATGTAGTATCAGTCAGCTACTATCAGGTATGTAGTATCAGTCAGCTACTATCAGGTATGTAGTATCATACAGCTACTATCAGGTATGTAGTATCATACAGCTACTATCAGGTATGTAGTATCAGTCAGCTACTATCAGGTATGTAGTATCAGTCAGCTACTATCAGGTATGTAGTATCAGTCAGCTACTATCAGGTACTATATAGTATGACTATCAGGTATGTAGTATCAGTCAGCTACTATCAGGTATGTAGTATCAGGTAGTGCATGTACGTATGTACAGTATGTACTACCAGGTGTGTAGTATTATGACGTGTGTTTGAGGTTCCCAGGCTGGTGGAGCAGGAAGTGGTGTATGGTGAGGCGGAGGAGGCGGAGGAGGCGGAGGAGGCGGTGAGGTTGTGTTTTGCGGGGGTGAGTAAAGAGTAAAGTGAGTCAGCAGCCAATGAGAATGCAGACGTTGACGTTGTCCCGCCTGCACAGGTGCGTGGCCACGCCCTGAGCGGCGACCAAGTGCAGGCGTGGCTGCAGAGGCAACCTTCTCTGTTGCTATGGTTACCGCTCTTGTCTCATCTGGCCGGGACGGGGACGCTGGTTCATGAGGTGCGCTGTGGCATTTGCAGGATCCGTCCCATCAGAGGACTCAGGTGAGAACCGTCGTCCAATCACAGCCAGCACAGCTGTGTGACCTCTGCGTGACCTCTGTGTGTGTGTGGAGGTATCGCTGCACGAGGTGTGTGAGCTTCCAGGTGTGCCAGGTGTGCTTCCTCTCCGAGCGACACAAGCGTCACCACAAGCTCATGGAGATGACCACGCAGGTGAGACACACAGGAAGTGCAAGGGGGACAGGAAGTCATGTGACACAAAGCCTCCTCTTCCGCTCAGCCCACCTGGCGAGAGTCCGTGTCCTCGTTGGTGCGATGCGCCGCCCGCTTCCTGTCACCACGTCGCCGTGGCGGAAGAGGAGCTACCAGGGGGAGGGGCCTGAAGGACAGTCCCAGCAGGTGACAACACCTTTCACAATAAAATGCAGCCATCGCACACCTTCATCTTCACCTTCAACTTTGCAGCCACGGCGCCTCCTCCTATGAAGGATACACAGGCACCGCCTCCCACCGTTCCTCATCCTCATCCCTGCACACTCATCACATGCTGATGGAACAGGTGACCCACCCGCTCGTACACGCCGCTCCGCTTTGGACAGGTGTGGGGGTTCAAGCACCCCATCCATCATCCTGATGCTCTTATTGGACATTTGCATTTTTCAGACACTGAAGACAGGAGAGATACAGCACGACAGCAAGGAGGTCCCAGGAGGAGACAGCAAGGAGGTCCCAGGAGGAGACAGCAAGGAGGTCCCAGGAGGAGACAGCAAGGAGGTCCCAGGAGGAGACAGCAAGGAGGACCCAGGAGGAGACAGCAAGGAGGACCCAGGACGGGACAGCAAAGAGGCCCCAAGACGGGACAGCAAGGAGGCCCCAAGACGGGACAGCAAGGAGGCCCCAGGACTGGACAGCAAGGAGGCCCCAGGACGGGACAGCAAGGAGGCCCCAAGACGGGACAGCAAGGAGGCCCCAAGACGGGACAGCAAGGAGGCCCCAGGACGGGACAGCAAGGAGGCCCCAGGACGGGACAGCAAGGAGGCCCCAAGACGGGACAGCAAGGAGGCCCCAAGACGGGACAGCAAGGAGGCCCCAAGACGGGACAGCAAGGAGGCCCCAAGACGGGACAGCAAGGAGGCCCCAAGACGGGACAGCAAGGAGGCCCCAAGACGGGACAGCAAGGAGGCCCCAAGACGGGACAGCAAGGAGGCCCCAAGACGGGACAGCAAGGAGGCCCCAGGACTGGACAGCAAGGAGGCCCCAGGACTGGACAGCAAGGAGGCCCCAGGACTGGACAGCAAGGACTTCCCAGGACTGGACAGCAAGGACTTCCCAAGACGGGACAGCAAGGAGGCCCCAAGACGGGACAGCAAGGAGGTCCCAGGACTGGACAGCAAGGAGGCCCCAAGACGGGACAGCAAGGAGGCCCCAAGACGGGACAGCAAGGAGGCCCCAAGACGGGACAGCAAGGAGGCCCCAAGACGGGACAGCAAGGAGGCCCCAAGACGGGACAGCAAGGAGGCCCCAAGACGGGACAGCAAGGAGGCCCCAAGACGGGACAGCAAGGAGGCCCCAAGACGGGACAGCAGAGGAAGCGGTGCACCATGCTGTGAAGATGAGGATTTGGTGTCAAAGGTGGAAGAGGAGGTGAGTGAAAAGGAGGACACCCTGTCCACCAGGTCACATGACCTCCACTATGAGGAGGCAGATTGGGTGCAAGAGGACGGGGGCGTGGCCGAGTCCAGTCCGGAGGAGTTGCTGCAGGAGACGGTGGACAGGCTGACACGTTTTTTGGGGAAGGATGTAAATGAGGTCTACCTTGCATCACAAGATGTTTTCCATTTGATTGGAGCAACCCAGGGTGAGGGGGCGGAGCTTAACGAGGCTGCAATGCAGGTCGTGGACTCCTTATGCTGCCTGGTGGACACTATGAGACAAGCCCCGCCCCTCACTGGGATATCTACATGGCAAATATGAATATATATATTCCATATTCTGTGAACATGTTCCCATTAGAAATGAATGGCCCATTTAAATGGCGCTATCTGCTGGTGAAATGTCACCACTTAACATGAAAACTTCCAAAAATATATATAGTTTATAAATATTATATATACATATTAATTTATATATTATATATTTATAAATATTAAGCAGTCAGTTAACCAAAAAAGTCTAAATATTCAGAGACATAACATTGTAATATGAGGAGCCATTTATAGACTTGAAATATTCCAAAAAATAAGATATTCATAATATAAGACAACAAAATGATTTAAATACAAATAAATATATAGAATCAAATAGCTATAAAAAGCAGCAGAAATTGAATAATTTTCTGAGAAATAGTCCTATTATGGAAAGAAAGTTGGATTATAATGGGGGCTTCGTTAGTTGGGAGCCGGCCGTTGTCCCACAGGGAAGCGGCACTGGAGAATGAGTCCAAGCGCTAATCAGCCGCCTTCTCACAGCCGCCCCGAGGCCTTCCTCGTCGTGGCCGTTTGTGACGGAGCCTGCCCGTTGCAGGCGAGGAGGACGCGGCCCGTCCTTCCCGCCCGCCCCGTCTGCGGGCGGGCGCCGGGTTGGCGCCGACCGCACTCACCATGACATTGCTGCGAAGGGATGAGGCGGGACCCTTGCTTCCGCAAGAGCCCGAGGCCGCCTCCCCTGAAGGTCGGTCGGCGTTCAGGTCCGGGCTCAGACTACGGAAGAGTTTACGGGCGCACAGCGGCAGGGGGCCGGGGAGGATGGAACGTTTCAAATCTTTGGGGGGGTTCTTGATGATGCGATTGCCGCAGGGGTCGTAGAAGCGCATGGGAAAGGATTTATATTTGACCTTGGGGCGCTCAAGGTCCTGCCGCCTCTTCCTGCTGCGTTTCGCCGGTTTGCGGGCGGGGGCGGGAAACGTAGGCGAGCAGAGAAGGTAGACCATGGATGTGGCGGCCTGCAGCGGCGTCACGATGGGGGAGTAGGAGTGCGGAAGACGCTGGCGTTGCCCCCGGGGAGTCGTTTCCACTCCCGCTGGAGGGCGTGCGGCGGGAGGGGCCTCCGCCGTCGATTGGCAGACAGTGGGGACGACGAGGCGGGCGGTCTGAGTGCTGTGACTCACTTTGACCACCTGGAGAGAAGGCCATGTAGACACGTCACCCCTCCCCGCCCCAACAACACCCCCGCATCTTTCACCCTCACGCACCTGACACCTGGAAGCCGTCCTGAAGTACTTCCTCTTTCTCACTGCCTCCCCGTCCGTGTCGGCCAGAGGAAGGAAACCCGCGTCCTCCTGACCACGCCCACTCCTGTTTGACACAACACCATCATCATCATCCATTTCACAGCAATGACGTCCACATATTAGCACCAAAATATCACCACCAACTCACCTTTAAATACATATTTACCACCTTCACATCATTAGAGCCCTCTAGACATGACATAACACCCCTATAGTCACCTTTACACACCATACGAGAAAATAAGACATAATAAACCTCTTTACCACCTTCTATATACACTTTGTAACATCATTAGAGCCCTCTAGACATGACATAACACCCCTATAGTCACCTTTACACACCATACGAGAAAAGACATAAAAACCTCTTTACCACCTTCTATATACACTTTGTAACATCATTAGAGCCCTCGAGACATGACATAACACCCCTATAGTAACCTTTACACACCATAATAGAATAGTGGAATTGGAAGTGTGCCTACGGAGGGATTACTGCATATGCAAATGAGCGGCAGATAAGAGTCATGTGACCTGTCTAGCGACTCTTTGTCGAAGTAGCAGACAAAACGACCTCGTCTGAACTGTCGGACCAGGTCCTCCACCTTCTTCTCGTCTTCCTCTTCAATCTGGCTCCAGGTCTTGCCCCTGAAGGATGGCGGGATATTCTGCGGCACGCCACAAAGCACCGGGGCTGCATGCAGCTCGCCGCGGAGGGCGGCCTGGAGCCGCCGTGAGTACATCGGGTCCATCAGGTGGACCTGAGCGTCGGTCAGGTGGCTGACATCCGTGGCGTGCATGCCGGGTCGCCGGGGGTCAGGCACCTGGGAAAGCCAAGCAAAGACGTAAGCAAACAAACACGGAGGGTTCACCCGCTACCCGCGGTCCCCGCGCACCTGGACCAGCGAGTCCCAGTCCGAGTCGCTCTGCGCGTGTAGAGGCGTGCTGACGTGGACGTTCTCCGTGATCTCCTGCCGACGGCAAGCGTGAGTAAAAACACCAAAGCGTTGTGAAAAAGAGGAAATCAAACCTCTTCAGGAGTCTGCTCCAGGAGGTCGGCCTGCTCTTTGGGCGCCGCCAAATGCCGATGCCGCCAGCTTTGATGGTGAGCCCGACGCAGGGGCCTTGTTCCCGCACCTGGACCCTTGGCGGACCCTGCGCTTTTCCTCCTGTCGGTCTTCCTGTGTGCTTTCCTGTGCATGGGGGGCGTAGGTCTACCTCGACTGGTCTCCTTCGGCCGGCTGAGAGGACCAGCACCCACTTTCGCATCGTTCAGGTGCTGGCAAGTGCCCGATGAGGAGCCGTCTTTATCCGGCAGCTGTGTCGGCAAAAGAGGTGCAGACAGGAAGTCCGAGTCGGAGTCCCTTGTGGACGCAAAGACACACGAAGAGGCCGAGTGGAGCACAAGATGGACAAGAAAGATGTCAGCCACGCTAACCAGCAGTCGGCAGAACACGAGCATAAAGTGGAAATATTGAAGAAATAAGATATTAAGAGAAAGGTGGATCTGTGGAAACATGTGGCATTCCGGACCTGCCATCCTCGGAGCAGCGCGGGTGGTGCAACAAGACGTCCCGCAGGAAGCGCTCCAGTAGCGTCTCATCGCCTCGGCTGCCGGTGACCCCGGAGGAGCCGGCGACACGGTCCAGGTGTCTGTCACTGGACAGATGCTGAGGACAACGATCGTGTCATGTTAGATATCAGCAGGAGATGGCACCACACTTGGTGTCCAAAGTGCGGCTCTTTTAGTTTTTGGTCACCTGATCCAGGTCTTTGTAGTGGACTTGGCAGCAGGCGCAGTACCCTCGCCTACACGGGGCGCATCCAGATGGCCCTTGCTGAGACTCTGCCCACATCCTGTGACATATTTTGTTGTATATTAATATGATTGACATAACTACGGTTATACCAAGTGATGACTTACAAGCATACAATTTATCTTAGCAGTCAAAGCCGTACCAAACCACCAAGAGGAGAAGTAAATGCAGTGGTTCATACCAAATGTGTCACTCCTGATCCAACTAGTTTGTGGTTTCTGTCAAAAAAAAAGTACAAGCCCCTCCCTTTGTGGTCCTCTGCCCAATGAAAGGCGACCTGCCCTCGCCACGTGGCCAATCACAGGTCAGCCCACGAGTCCCCAATTACCATGTCGAATCTCCACTTTAGCTGCTGTTAACGAACATTAACGCCGACATGCGAGCTTCGTGGAACAACATATAACTCTTTATTCGGGTCAATGAGATCCAGGTAACCTCGGGGAGTCACGTGACGTGTTCCAACAAGCGCTGCCCTGCGACAAGTCATCGGCTCGAACTTTGTCCCGTTTACTGTTTAAAACTTTAAACCGTCCTTTAAGGTTTCCTTTGCTATTAGCATCAACAGGCAAACATTTCAACTTACCTCGTTTTACTTTCAGACAGTGGAAAACCATCTTCCGCCCCGCGCTTTCGGTTGCTTCCGGTCTCTCTCCTTCTGCGACTTGACCGTGCCATGCGCTCGACCGGAGTCTGCCACCCCCTGCAGGCCACAATGAGAACTACAGATGCGTTTATCAGCTCCGTTGAGCTGAAATCCTTTTGAAACAATGTGGCCAATTTAAACTCAGATATTGACATTGTACAATGAAAAGCAGTTCCCTTAACAACATTATGCTACAAAATATATATATATAAAAAATATTAAGAGCCAACTTTCATCAAGTGCTTTATTTTGAAACGTCATGTTCAGATTTTGTTAAATGCAGCAACATCCATTGACTGAACAAAATCTTCAAATGCAGTAATTTGCTCCTCCAGAATATCGGTGCCCACCTAAAAACAAAACAACAGTCAAATACAGAAATCCACTCGGTGGTCAGGAACCAGTTAACTGCCAATAATGAGGGACTGTTTTGGTCAATAACACAGGATGTAAACAGCCTTGCTTGGAGGCCTTTTAATAAAAAGGTGCACTTTGACACAATACAGGACAGCGTAAAGCTGACATCTACTGGCTTGCCAAGGAACTGTCAACACCACACTCACCTTGTCATCTTCCACCACACAGTTGATCTGCAGCTTCTTGATACCGTAACCCACAGGAAGCAGTTTAGCTACAGGAGCACAACAACGCATGTCAAAAGCTTTTACAGCTTGCAAGCAAGGAAAAACATAAGCAGGCCACGCTTCAGATCATGTAACGGTCATCACATCTTCAGCCGAAAGATGGTGAAATACAAAATCACCACATTAGAGACCCACGACCCTGAAACCCAGCATGTCCGGTTCTGCTTACACTGCCCCCAGACGAGTCCATCCATCTGGATGCTGCGGACGCACTCCTCTAACTTTGCCATGTCGGTCTCATCGTCCCAGGGCTTGACATCCAACAGTATGGACGATTTAGCAATGAGGGCAGGTTCTGACGGGAAAACGTAGTAGAAAAAGTAGTAGAGTTACGCTAAAGCTGCATCTCAAATAAAATACTCGTCAGTACACAAGTCAACTCGTCAGGTAAATAAGGCATCCATCAGGTATCAGCCGAAAGATGGTGATTAGGTATCATCATCAAGAGTCCACTGAAGTGGAACAGAAAACGCTGGGGAGGGGACGGGGGGGGACTTACTCTTTGCTTTCTTGGCTGCATAGGCTGCCACACGCTCCTCCTTTAAGCGAGCAGTCTCTGCATCTTCCTACAGGAGTCATATTGTAGTATTTATACAAGCTGCAGTTTTTCCTAGTATGGCGTATCCAAACACGAACTCACCTCATCAGAGCCAAACAGGTCAATATCATCATCCTCATCATCGTCCTTTGTGGTGGCGGGGGCGGCAGAGCTCGCCGTGGTGTCAGCCACACCCGCCGGCCCATACTGTCCCAATGGCTTCTTCACACCTGGAAGGCTGACAGATGAGGTGGGCTTCAGTCAGACGTCACACACGCGTCAACAACAGCAACCGTTACCTGTTCTTCTGGCTCTGGTAGGACTTGATGTGGTTGAACCAACGGAGCGCATGGCAAAGCTCGGCTGGGGGTGAGGATGTCACCGCCTCAAAGACAGCAACGTCGGCCTGGGACGGAACATACCTGAGAAGAAGAGATGCTTCGTTCAAGGTACAACACCACAACAGTTGCTACGGTAGCCACATTGCATTGGATTTGTCAAAGCTGCACTGTAAATAAATATACAATCACACATGCCCTGATATACTTGGGAAACAGTTAAGCACCAAATACAGTCACATTGTTTTGGTGCTAGACTTGACCCATCCAATATGGCGTCGTCGTTGACGTAAGGCTCAACGCGAGATGCGGCGTCCATGTATGGCCACTGCCAACAGTACAGACCAATTTCATTCACAAAACATAGAATGAGGGAAAACACCAGGATACAGTTGCTAAGACATTGTCATGTCATGGTCGCGTATGTTCCCTCATGTTTTCGTGTCAGGTTGTGGCTAACCAGCAGCTACTAGTTAGCCACGCGACGCCAAGATGGCGCCGCCGGTAACTTCACCCAATCTCCGTATTTCCTTCTCCCGTTTGCAAAGCCCAGTCTGTTGTTCTTTTCTGCGGTACTGACCCCTCTATGTAGCTCCGATCCGAAAGGAAGTCGTTGAGCACTTTGAGGCCCGAAGTCGCGTTCAGGTCACCGAAACCCATCCTGACAACGTGTGGCTTCTGGAGGGGGAAGAAGGACCGAAAAGACGGAAAGCCGCCATTTTATATCGGAAGTCTGGCTCCTCCTTCCAACTCCTCCTTCTCAAACGAGGAGGAATGTTGAACATCTTCCATAAGTCCCAACATTATTTCTACATATTTCTACAAGTGGTTACGCTTCTAATACTATTTATGACTTATTATGAGTCGGTTTGTTGTCAAATATGAGTACCCTACTGTACGTAGTATGTGTGCTGCTAGCATGAAGAACATGCAGTCAAACCAGTTTGTGATGTCATGGACTCCTGCTTCAGTCCACACACTTTTTATGTAGTAACACAGCAACTGGGCTCAGCCTTAAGGACCAGGAGAAAGAGTGAGAAGACGTCATGGGTCAGACACAGACGTCCAAAAGTCCACAGGTAACTACACTACAACAAAGCAAGTGACACACAAGTTGACTACATTGCTAAACCCAATTTCCTAGCTTGTTTTTCAGGAATTAAATTAAAGAATTTTGTAAGAAGAGTTGGATTGTAATATTTGACACCCTACTAAGACATTACAGTTATTGTATTGATTTTAAATGAGTTTTTGTAGTAAAAACTCTGAGCTAGCTTACCAGACATGCCGCCATTTTGGGGAAACACCGTGGCTTGTTAATGTGTTAATGCTAAAAGCTAGCTAGTTTCTATAGCTTGTTTTCTATAAATTTATTGAGTAAATATAGTAAGAATACATGAATTGTAATATTTGATGAAAGCATTACAATTGTTTTATGGTGTTAGTGAAGTGTTAAACACTTGAAGCAGATATGTGTTATAATGGATGTTGCTGTAAGGTTGAGTGTGTAGCAGCTAAAATCCTAATTACGTGGTCCAATTAGGTGGTCCTGATTGGTTTAGATTCTGCTGGAAAGACGACGCTGCTGGCTAGACTGCTGACAGGACAGGTGAGGCTCCGCCCCTACATCCGGGCATCGCCGCGTGTGTGCGGCTGACGTCTTACCGTGACCCGGCAGGTGGTGGACACGTCGCCAACCATCGGATTCAACGTGGGCTCTTTCTATTTGGACAAGAAGACATGGTTGACGGTTTGGGACATCGGAGGACAAAAGAGCATGATACCCAACTGGAGGTAAATACGCACTTTATTTCTTCCCATTTCCTCTTCTTCCTCGCGGCGTCGCCTTCAGGTACTACCTGGATGATTGTAAGGCGCTCGTCTTCATGGTGGACAGTAGCGACCCCGGTCGGATGCCGGAGGCCCAGAAGGCATTGAAGAAGGTTCTGAGTGACGAAAGGCTACAAGGTGTTCCTCTGATGGTTCTTGCCAACAAGGCGGACCAGCCCGGCGCCATGAGCGTGCAAGAGGTAGAACTCGCTGCGACAACGCTTTATCGTTAAATCAGACACCGTGTGGGGTTCTTTCATTCTTCGCCGCCATCCCTACGAGCAGATCTCCAAGCAGCTGGGCGTGTCCAGCCACCCGCAGCTGCTGTGGGAGATTCAAGCATGCAGCGCACTGCAAGGCGTCGGCTTGCGGCAGGCCTTCACTTCCGTGGCCAAACTCATCAAGAAGAACTCCGGCGGGGTCCGACGCAGATGATTAGCTAGAAGACGACAAAGACGAGCACAATACTAGTGGAAAAATGGAAGGATGCCACTTTCACTTTCATTTGTCAGATAAGCTAAGAAGATCATCAAACAAATGGAAATCATTTCCAGCATCAACCAGCTGCAGTAAAACACTTCTTAATTCCAACATGGCGACACTGCCACCTCCTGGCCACCGCCAGGCACCGCATGTTGAATGGAAGGAATAAAACACTCCAAGGTTCAAATGGGATTTATTGTGCTGTGTGAGGTACAATGTATACTATATCAAATACAAATAGTCGTATTACAGGTAAATATTCTTTGGTTGTACATAGAAGAGAAGGTGTTCCACGTGCAGCAGGAATGTTAGCATTGCAGGGTTAGCGTGTTTGTATTCTGGTATGGAATGTCGTGAGAAGGTGCCGGTGCTATAAAAATGCTAATGATGGGTTTAGTGCGAGCAACACTAAGACGCTGTGTTAGCAATGCGTAGATGAAGGTTGGTCTGGGAGCAAGATCTTATTCCTCAAGAGAAGCTGAAGGCTCCTGCTTGGGTTCCGGATCCTGCAGCAGCGTGGCGGATAGAGCGTACTCCTCGCTCACACCTTCAGAAGTCACACTGACCTCTGCAGGCACTGCTGGATCCTCTTCCCCCTGCTGTTCGTCTGCTGGGGTCATCTGCTGGTGGATCTCCGTGAAGGTCACCCCCTGATCGTGGCCGCTCATCGGGGGCAGCTGGACATGGTCCTCCGGGACCGGAGCCTCTTCCAGCTGAGAGAGATGTTCCTCAGGAGGCTGTGAGTCGGACTTGCTGCGAGGCTGTAGAGACACGCGCCTTGCAGGTCATACAGATGAAGAGTCCAGGGTTATCTGGAGGTCATACCTTCTTGATGCCAAAGGTCAGAGGGGACACCTTCAGGCTGGCGGTCTTCTGTTTGATCCTCTCTCGTTGCTCAGCCGAAACAATTTTGGTTCCAATCTTTGTCATCTTTTTCTCGATGTTTTGTCGTGACAAGGCTTTCTTCAGGTTGTCGACCTGCAAGATGGATGACAGCAGGCTCAGTCCAACGCTGTAAACCACGCAGAAACATTGGCGTGTCTTACCTTCTTCATACTGGAGCGTTTCAGCTTCTCAGCTCTGGACTTCTCCATGTTCTCCAAGTCTTGAGGCCATATCTCCTCTTCCACGTCGTCCTCCAGGCCCACATCCTCGTCAGATGACAGGTTGATGGTATGGAGTCCACCCTCCGAGGGCTGATCTCCTTCCACGCCTGGCGCAAGTTCATCCCCTTCTTCCAGAATCTCATCGCGAGGGAATGGAGGCGCATCCTTCACAAAGACACTAGCGGGGATCTCGTTCTCCTCCTTTAAGGACCCGCACAACCACCACAGTCAGCTACAAACACGCAACCGCTAATGTGCTGCTAACACACACAGGCTAACATGTACACACACTAACACGCACGTGCTAATATACACACATGCTACCATGCACACGCGCATACATTTACTAACATCTAAACATATTAACACGCACATATGCTACCAAGCACACATGCTAACATTCACATATGCTAACACGAACACATGCTGACAAACATTCTAACATGCACACATGCTAATACGCACATATGCTAAAATACACACAGGTTAACGTGTACAGACGCTAACAAACAGTACATGCTAACATATACACATGCTAACAAACAAACGCTAACCAGCACATATGTTGACACAGCACATGCTAACATGCACACACGCTAACATGCACACACAATAACATAAAAATAGCAACATAGACACATGCTAAAATGTATACATGCTAACATACACACGCTAACACACAGCACATGCACACACACTAACACAGCACATGCCAACATGTGTACATGCGAATATGCACACACTAACACACAGCACATGTTAACATGCTAACATGCTTACATACATGCATGATAACATACATACACACACTGACATGCTAGCACACAGAGTGACAGACACCCATACTAACACGCACACACATGCTAACGTGTAGGAGGTGAGGAATGTGGAGAATGTTGAGTATTGGTGGGAGGAGGCAGGCACATGATTCCCCAAAGCTAACACTAGCATGCTACCATATACATGGTATGCTACGACACGGGTGGATGGATGGATGGAGTAGCATGTGAGAGAAGGTAGATGATGAGAGGAGCTGACCTGAAAGATGAGAACTTTGAAGCCGTTTCTGTTGGCCAGGTGGGCGTGGTTGGCCTCCAGCTTCCTGACCTGCGCTCCCTGGCGCTCCATCTTGTCACGTACCTGAGTACACATACTGCATATTGTACACGCTATGCACACGTCACCGTGTCATGCGGCGTCCTGACCTCCTTCATGGTGACGGAAAGCTTGCGGCTCTTGTCCAGCAGTTTGCTGACGGTGTTGGAGGTGTGGCTGTGGCTCTTGGACAGTTTGAACATATCGGCCTGGATCCCTCTGACCACGCCCTCCATCTCCACCTGATGGGCCTAGCGTTTGTGATACATCATATGGTGTTATGTATGATGTACGGTCGTTACCATACTCACTGGCTTCAAATACGTTTCTTTCATACGTGTCATAGTAACAACAAAGTCATTATCACAGGAAAAACATGCAAACACCAGCAGCCATGCTCATTTCCCCTGAAATAGAGTCCAAATATATATTACAGGAATGAAGTCATCACATGATGGGAATAAAGTCATCATATTAGGGGAATAAAGTCATATTAGGGGAATAAAGTCATCATATGATGGGAATAAAATCATATTAGGGGAATAAAGTCATCATATGATGGGAATAAAATCATATTAGGGGAATCAAGTCATCATATGATGGGAATAAAATCATATTAGGGGAATAAAGTCATCATATGATAGGAATAAAATCATATTAGGGGAATAAAGTCATATGATGGGAATAAAATCATATTAGGGAAATAAAGTCATCATATGATGGGAATAAAGTAATCATAATAGGGGAATAAACTCATCATATGATGGGAATAAAATATTAGGGGAATAAAGTCATCATATGATGGGAATAAAGTCATATTACAGGAATAACTACTGCAATAAAGTCATCATATCATGGGAATAAAGTCATATGATGGGAATAAAGTCATATTACGGGAATAAAGCCATGATATGGCAATAAAGTCGTCATATGATGGGAATAAAGTCATGTGAATAAAGCCATCGCATTAGTTGACTAAAGTCATCATATTATGGGAATAAAATATGGGAATAAAGTGGTTATATTATGGCACTAAGGAGGTAATGTATAAGAATAAAGTGGTAATGTTATGGGAAGGGAATAAAGTGGAGGAAGCGTATTAAGAAGAAGGATGAAGTACAGTGAGTACAGTACAGTCGAGTGGTTAGCGCGCAGATCTCACAGCTAGGAGACCCGAGTTCAATCCCACCCTCTGCCATCTCTGTGTGGAGTTTGCATGTTCTCCCGGTGTTCTCCGGGTACTCCGGTTTCCTCCCACATTCCAAAAACATGCTAGGTTAATTGGCCACTCCAATTAACTCCATAGGTATGAATGTGAGTGTGAATGGTTGTTTGTCTATATGTGCCCTGTGATTGGCTGGCCACCAGTCCAGGGTGTACCCCGCATCTCGCCTGATGACAGCTGGGATAGGCTCCAGCATGACCGCGATAAGGCTGTGATATAAAAAATGAAGGAAGCGCTGTGAATACTTTCGGAATGTGCTGTAAATGAGGAAAGAAGTGGTAAAAAAGGAGTGAAATAGAAAGGATGTGTTATGTAAAATGGTGCATAAGGTGAGAAGATAGAAATACAGCACATAGAGTAAGACTTGTGAGCCAATTTGACAGAATGTGAAAGTCTGCAGGTTTGAACGTGAGTCGGCCCCACCCATGACTCACCTCCATCTTGTGCTGGTTCTCCTGCACCACGTCCAGCATGTTGACCAGCTTGTCCAGCAAAGTCAGCACCGTGATGGCGTTGACGGGGCCTTGGCCCATTTTCTCCAGGTCAAATCCAGCCGTGCCCGAGAAGGGCTCGTCTCGCTCCTTCTCTTCTTTCAACGGGTCCTGCTGCTCTTGGACCTGGGCCGGGACCACCGGGTCCTGGATCTGGTGGGGGTCGGTTGTCACCATGGTCTCGCGGGCCCGAACGGCACGGTCGCTCATCAGACAGGAAAAAGTTGTGCGGCGTGAAAAAGACTGGAAACTTTGCTTGGGTTTGTGTGTGCTGAGCTCCGCCCTCAGCGGCCCTGCGGGGAATGCACACCTTTAACTCCTGCACTGCCACGCACACGCACACACACACACACACACGCACGACTGTATATGCACTCTTTAGGGACACTTGCATAATCAGTCAATACATACTGCCATATTAAATGTATATATTATACAATTACAATTCTATATGATTACCATAATAGAAAAAGGGCAGGTAAAGAGTTAATTAAGTTTCAACCTGTTACCATGACAACAGTGTGTGTGTGTGTGTGTGTTGGGGGAATGTCTCTCGCCCTCGTGCCTTCCCCGTGAAGTCATCTGGAAAGAAAGAAGGCTTTCCCTTCCGTCACACTTCCTTTCAAAGTAGATTTGAATCCCACGTCTTTCATCAACGACTCACAGTGTACGGTATAAGTATTTAAGTCGGCGATTTTGTTTCGACTCGGTACGTTCCCGTTTAGCTACGTTAAACCTACTGTTAAAAGAATTCGGACAATTTTCCTCTCCATGCATTTCCTGGGAGCGCCGTTGCCGCTGTTTCGGCAGCCAATGGCTGCTAGAAATACTGACATGTCCATTGCCAATCAAGGCAAAGGAGAGGAACAAGACTGTGCGTGATTGGTTGACAGTGAGAAGTAAACAGGAAGTGATACGGAAAACACAGCGACTACTTTATTTTAAACTAGGTTGTTTAAATAATTACTCAAAAGCACCGTCGTCACTATTTCGGCAGCCAATAGCTGCAAGAAATACTACGATGTGGGCCGCCAATTAACCCAAAGGAGAGGAACAAGGTGTGTGATTCGTTGTACCTGGAACAAGCAGCATGACATTTACAAGACTAAAGTGCAAATATATATAATATTCGTGGTTGTAAAACAACGAGAATAGCATTACAACATGATGAGGAAAAATGCTGCAATATTCTGAAAAATGAATAACGTTTTTGTGTGAGACAAAAAACTTACAAGACATTTAGTTGAAAAAAATGATTGAAATTATTTTTTGACACGAATAAAGTCTAAATATGAAATGAAACAGTCACAAATAAAACTCATTTTTTTTTATTTTAAATTTTATTTATTTAAAGTTGTAATATTATGACAAACAAACTTATTAACTTATTTTAGGAAAATTTTTATAATATGGGAATAAATGTATACTGATATACGAATAAAGTCATAATTTATGTGAATAAATGTATAATAATATACTAATAAAGTCATCATAGGCCATGCTAGAATAGTGCAAGCACACTGGTGAGACCTCCAGGAACTGCCAGCATCGGCGGTGACGTACTGTACATAAGGACACTCACACACACACACACAGTCAAAATCAGGACTTAGGACAATGTGGGGAGGGGGCTTCCTGACAGTCGTAGCATACCGTACATTGTATGGGTGCTCATGACACTACAAAGACATTGAAGTCAATAAGGTGATTTCTTGTGAATTCCAGGAAGAGAGCATATAGCGAGGAAACAGCCTGGCTTGGAAAGGAAATGTGTGGACAAAAAACAAAGTGACTGACCCCAGCGTGCCCTGCAGCTGAAACAATCACACAGAAATATGCTACTGTCAAGCTTTCCACTTCAAGGAGTTATCAGGTAACCATATTAGACTCCAAAAACAACAAAACTACACAAAAACTCAACCAAAACATTGGTTTTTACAACGTTCTCCAATGTATGAAAGGTTTTCATCGCTTTTCGGTTTTTAATTATCAGCTCCAGTGACTCATATAATATCTTCAGTTCAGAAGAAAAGCCGTGAATATTTGGTTTACATGACATCACTCTGGAGTTTACCTAATAAACAAATAAATTTCACAGCATTCTCCAAATCTGTATGAAGGTTACGTTGTAGCAACAGATAATTTCCACTCTGATGTCAGTGAGTGTATTAAAAAACATAAATAGTCAAATGGAGACTTCTGTCCAAAATGTTTGAAAATTGGAACATTCATAGAAGTGCCTAATTGACTCTTCTTCAATTTTGCAAAATGAGCATTGTGATGACGGTGGTGCTAATTCATGTTATTCAGTTACGGTAAACAATTTAAATATTTTGTCGAAGCATAACTGCTTTGTTTTTCCACGTTTCTGCACGTTGCTGTACCACACTCCTGCCCGCTAGATGGCAGTAATGCAAGTATCCATTTGGATGCCGGAAGAGAAAACGACAGCGAAGAAGATGAGGCGGAAGTAGACGACAAAAGGAGCGGTCAGCTGACTGAAGCCCATCCAAAAGGAGTAAATATAGTATTTATTATGCGTTATTAAATATCACAGTTGCCGCCTTAAATCCAGTTTACATCTCAGGAAAAGACGAAAAGAGCATGGCGCTTATAACAGCCAACTGGAATCCGCTGGGTGAAGCTTTTTACCGGTAAGTTTGTGTACGCTATCCATCATCAGCCCTATGTTTAAACAGTCTAAACAGCCTCCTACTGCTACTAGTCATAATAAATATTTGACTTCAATAGCTTCCGTCCTAAGATACTCTTTTTATCTCCTGTGACGACATAGAATACATAATTCATTCACATCATCTGTCATTCTTGTCTTTTACTTCTACATGTTTACTATGGCTTGTAGTAAATGTTGGTTAGGTGACCGATACCTGATTTGATGCTAAAAATTAAAATACATTAAAATGTAAGCAAATATGCCTGTTTTGAAATTCACTATATTAAAATAACGACTTAAAAATGCAGTGTTTTAAAATTCATTTCATGTAAATATGACGTTTCAAAATTGACCTATACACTTCCGGTAAATTGATACACAATAATGTATTGGTGTCTCAGAGCCAACCAATGGGGTGTCAAGGTGCATAGTCACGTGACACGTGTCTTGCAACAAATAAAACCGGATGTGTGAGTTTTGAGTAGTCAGCATTTTTAGAAGCTGAATTTTAAAACAGCATATTTCAGCAAAAATGATTTTTTTAAACACGTGCATTTTTAAAAAATGTTATTAAATTGTGTTTTTAGTATAATTTATTGTTTAAAAATATCATTAATTGTAACGCAATGAATTTAGAGTCTATTACAAATAATACAGAATTGGCAACAAACTATAGTCGCCACCTAGCGGTCACCACGAGGTAAAGCATTTTAGAATGACTGGGTTGAACTGACAGATTGTGTGTGTTTGTGTGTGTGCAGTAAAACAGAACTGTACGAGATGAGTTGGAACCTGCGAGACGGACTGAAGGACTGCTTGGTGGCGGCGGCACCGTATGGCGGGCCTATAGGTACACACACCGTGCAAGCACACCAAAGCCTGGATCTAATTACCGCCTTGCTTTTCATTATATTACAAGTTAAAAACATCAATTCATGACGTGATGACTTTTTTCACTTCATATTTTGACTTTATTCTTGTAAAATGACTACATTGCTTTTTTCTTTACCTGATTCAATACCAAAGACTGTTTTTTTTTGAGAGGCGACGTTTCACGCAGTTGTCAGCCATAAAAACGGGCATAAGATGGCATAAGTGCAACGTATCAACTGCTGGACAGGAAGTAGGAAGTGTGAGAGCACAGTGGAGTATAGCATGCAGAAGGTTTGGCATTGTAGGAACATATTAACACGTGTGCACACACACAGGGTTTAGTTTCAAATATAAAATGGTGGATGGTGTTTGTTTTTTTTTTTTAGTCGGGAGCTGATATTTCCCTGAAACTTACCTATGTTCGACTGCTGATGAGAGTATAGTCTTGGTTTTGGTTAGGATATTCCTTGGAATGGAAAAGTTTGTGTGGTTGGTTGCAGCTCTCCTCAGAGAACCTTTGAGACGTTCTCCAAGTTGTCGTCCTCAGCTGGAGATTTATTCTGCTTCTGGACTTGTCATTGCCACTTTTCCGGTAAGCATGGTGACACTGAATGCACCTCTCCTGGACCCGGGCGGATCAGTCAACTGGTGCGTGTGTGTGTGTGTGTTAGTGGAAGAGCGGCCCCGTCATCCAGCTGGGTTGGACAGTCTGTGATGAGTTGCTGTGCGTCCAAGAAGATGGTTCGGTCCTGATCTACGACCTGTTTGGATCCTTCAAGAGACACTTCAGCATGGGACAGGTGAGACGTGCGGACCGCGTTCCAGCACCTGGCCAACATGGCGTCTAAGCTTCATGTCCTGCTTTGAGCAGGAAGTGGTCCAGTCTCAGGCCTTAGAAGCCAAAGTCTTCCATTCTCCGTATGGGACGGGCGTTGCCATAGTAACAGGCTCCTTCCGCTTCACCTTGGCGACCAACATCAATGACCTGAAACTGAGGAGATTACCCGCAGTCCCAGGTAACGCCCACGCCGCGGCACCCACGCCGACCCCAAGTGAGGTTTACTCACCGTGTGTATGCCAGGTCTGCAGGCGGCGCCGTCCTGCTGGACCGTCCTCACTCAGGACCGCCAGACTAAAGTCTTACTGGCCACCGGGGCGGAGCTTTACATCCTGGACAACACGTCCTGTACGGCTGTGGTGAGACAGACACTCATATAGATCGATGTAGCCGTAACGGAGACGCAGACAGGAAGTAACCCGCCACCGTCTCGCTGTCAGTGTCCTCCAGGTCTCGGTCCTCAGTCGGGCAACGTGGTCCACATGTCCGTGTCCTTCAGTTACAAATATCTGGCTCTCTTCACCGACGGCGGACACCTGTGGACGGGCTACTCCGACCTTCAGGTGAACCTCCGTGTTGTCTCGTCACATTGGAGGGGGGTGTGGTCTCGCTGCATGATTGATTGACAACTGTGTCTCCAGGAGAACCTGAGTGAAGCCGACACCAAAGTCAGGACGCCACCCAAGCAGATGGTCTGGTACGTGGGACAAACAAAGGAAACCCATCCATCCGTACAACTTCCTGCTGTACCGTACCTGCATGTGTGTGTGTGTGTGTGTCCAGGTGTCGCAGGTCCAAGTCCCAGCAGCCATCTGTGGTTATGGTGTGGGATCGGCTCCTCCTGGTGGTGGGACTGTGTAACGACATCATCCAGTATGCTGACTCTTTATTATGCTTAATATGTCTAATAGGAATGTATAAAGGTGACTATAGGGGTGTTATGTCATATCTAGAGGGCTCTAATGATATTCAAAGTGTATTTAGAAGGTTTAGAAGGAAAAGGTTTGAACACCTCTGGTTTAGTTTCTGAGCCTGTCAAGTAGTGTTTGACCTTTCACCCCACTGCAGATTCCCTCTAGAAAGTCCGTGCGTGTGCGTTGGAGAGCTGGACGGCGTTCGGATCATCAGCGCAGCCAATCAGGAGCTTTTGCAGGAGGTTCCGCTCGTCTGTCAGGACATCTTCAAAATCGCCTCCATGGCACCCGGAGCTCTGCTGCTGGAGGCCCATCGTGAGTATGAGGTAAACGCTCACCGCTTCCTCTCCAGGCGCTTGGACCAGGATCAGGTCCTCACTGGAAACACGGAAAACACTAGACGCATTCAGCGGGAGTGATGATATGTATGCTACTGTCATGATGGCTGAGACACACAAGCACCAGACTTGATGCTTGCAGCTTTCATTGACGTCACAGCAGACACAAAAATAACACTCGACTCTCGAGCCCTCAACTCACTTCCTGTCCGACAGTGGGAAAACATTTACAGCAACACACACAGGCAGGAGTCTTATTTATGCTGTTTTTTTCTCTTTTTATGTCTACTATATTGGGTAATAGAGAGTAAAGGTGACTATAGGGGTGTTATGTCATGTCTAGAGGGCTCTAATGATGTTAAAAAGTGTATTTAGAAGCTGATAAACAGGTTTATTATGCCTAATATGTCTTATTTTCTCTTATGATGTCTTCTATATTGGGTAATAGAGTGTAAAGGTGACTATAGGGGTGTTATGTCATGTCTAGAGGGCTCTAATTGTGTTAAAAAGTGTATTTAGAAGCTGATAAACAGGTTTATTATGCCTAATATGTCTTATTTTCTCTTATGATGTCAACTATATTGGGTGATAGAGTGTAAAGGTCACTATAGGGGTGTTATGTCATGTCTAGAGGGCTCTAATGATGTTAAAAAGTGTATTTAGAAGGTGGTAAAGAGGTTTCTTGTTGTGTGTGTGTAGAAGTCCAGTCAAAAGGCAGATGAATACCTGCGTGAGATCAAGGAGCAAAGCATGCTGGGAGAGGCGGTCAGGCAGTGCGTGGAGGCAGCGGGACATGAATACGACCCCAGCACCCAGAAGTCCCTGCTCCGGGTAAGCACTGATGGTTGTTGACGACGGCGGAAGGTGTGCGTCTGAGCCGTCGGTGCATGCATCCACCAGGCGGCGTCTTTCGGGAAATGTTTCCTGACGGACTTCAGTCCCGAACACTTTGTGTCGACGTGTCGAGAGCTGCGTGTGCTGAATGCCATCAGAGAGCGCAGCGTGGGTCTGCCGCTCACACACACACAGTATCCTGACGTGTACACATCATCCTAACGTGTGGGAGGTCGGCCATGATGGATGTGGGTGTGGAGGCAGGCTAAGAGAGGCTCCTGCTGGGGTGAATGTGGAGATGATGGCTTGTCTTCCTTGACATGTGATGTCAGATTCAAACAGATGACCCTGCAGGTGCTGATTGACAGGTGAAGTACATTGACTCCTTCCTGCATACAGTACTCTATGTATGTATGTATGTACTATGTATGTATGTATGTACTATGTATGTATGTACGTGTAGGTTAGTGTACCGCCAGATGTATCGCTTAGCCATAGAGATGTGCCGTTACCTGAAGATCCCAGATTATCAGGGTGTGAGCAGAGTTCTCAAGCACTGGGCCGCATGCAAGGTGAGTCGGCGTTCCCTGACTCCTCCCACTTCCCTTCCACACCTGCCTCCGTGTGCGTGTCCCCCCAGGTGCAGCAGAAGGACCTGTCGGACGAGGCCATAGCCAGGGCGGTGTGTGAGAAGGTGGGAGACTCCCCCGGAGTGTCCTACTCGCACATTGCTTCCAAAGCGTACGAATGCGGGCGCACCGAGCTCGCCATCAAGGTAGCGAGTCCCGTCTTGGGCCGGCAGAAAGCCGTTGGAGCGACCAACCCTTCAGCCGCGTGTGTTTTTGTGCGTCCCTAGCTGCTGGACTCGGAGGCTCGGTCCGGTGAGCAGGTTCCTCTCCTGCTGAAGATGAAGAGGAGTCAGCTGGCCCTCAGTAAAGCCGTGGAGAGTGGAGACACTGACCTGGGTACCCCCATCCCGTCACACTTGGCAACAAAGTCCTCATAGTACACCGATATAGACCTAATATTACACCGATATAGACCTCGTAGTACACCAATATAGACCTCGTAGTACACCGATATAGACCTCGTAGTACACCGATATAGACCTCGTGCTACACCGACATAGATCTCGTGCTACACCGACATAGACCTCGTGCTACACCGACAGACCTCGTGCTACACCGACATAGACCTCGTGCTACACCGACATAGACCTCGTGCTACACCGACATAGACCTCGTGCTACACCCATATAGACCTCGTGCTACACCGACATAGACCTCGTGCTACACCGACATAGACCTGATACTACACCGATATAGACCTCGTGCTACACCGACATAGACCTCGTGCTACACCGACATAGACCTCGTAGTACACCGATATAGACCTCGTAGTACACCCACGTAGACCTGGTGCTACACCGACATAGACCTGGTGCTACACCGACATAGACCTGGTGCTACACCGACATAGACCTGGTGCTACACCGACATAGACCTGGTGCTACACCGACATAGACCTCGTGTTACACCGACATAGACCTCGTGCTACACCGACATAGACCTCGTGCTACACCGACATAGACCTCGTGCTACACCGACATAGACCTCGTGCTACACCGACATAGACCTCGTGCTACACCGACATAGACCTCGTGCTACACCGACATTGACCTCGTGCTACACCGACATTGACCTCGTGCTACACAGACATTGACCTCGTGCTACACCGATATTGACCTCGTACTACACCAATACAGACCTAAAAAGAGTACATTAATATAGTGTGTGTGTGTGTGTGTGTGTGCAGTGTACACTGTGGTGAGTTACCTGAAGAAGGAGATGAACAGAGGAGATTTCTTCATGACTCTGAGAAACCAACCTGTGGCGCTGAGTCTCTACAGACAGGTTCTCTCCCTCCCTCACCACCACACTCCCCCCCCGCATGCTAGAGCTAGGTCATGTGACTCCATCTTGTCACCTGTGCGTGTCAGTTCTGTAAGGTGCAGGAACAGGAAACGCTGCGGGATCTGTACAACCAGGATGACGACCACCAGGAGTTGGCCAACTACTACGTGTCTGCCAGCTACAGAGAGAAGGTTTGACCTGCAGACGTTAGTCACATGACCTCAGCTTGAGCTCGCCATGACGTGTGTGTGTGTGTGTGTAGAGGTTAGACGGCCGCCTGTCGCTGCTCCAGAGCGCCGTGGATGAATTCAACAAAGCCAAGAACGACTTTGCCGCCAAGGTAAGTGGGGACGGGCTCGTCGGGACGTACGACGCCATCACTCACTCATGACCCCACGCCGCTTCGCAGGCCACCGAAGACGACATACGTCTGCTACGCTTCCAGAAGAAGCTGGACGACGAGAAAGGGGCGGGGCTCCTGGGCCTGTCACTGCAGGTAGAGCGAAGACACGGACGGGGACGACATTTGCCACGCTGGCTTTTTTTATGACCGTGATTGCGCTTCCTGTTCAGGTTACCATGGAAACCCTGCTGGCCTTGGGACTTTACAAGCAGACCGACCAACTTTACAGAGACTTCAAAGTACCCGACAAAAGGTGAGACCTTCCTCGCTTCTACCACCACTTCCTGCTGGATGACAGTGTTCCCCTCTACCCTAAACCGCCCTACCAAGTCATGTGACCTTGGTGTGTGTGTGTGTGTGTGTGTGTGTGTGTGTGTGTGTGTGTGTGTAGGTACTGGTGGTTAAAAGTGAAGTCCCTAGCAGAGAAAGAGGAGTGGGAAGAATTGGAGAAGTTCTCCAAAAGTAAAAAGTCTCCTATTGGCTACCTGGTGAGTGATGGTCCCGCCCCCCAGCTGAAGGAAGAATGATGGTGTGTGTATATGTGTGTGTGTGTGTGTGTGTGTTGTGCAGGCCTTTGTGGAGGCGTGCATGAAGAGAAATAACAAGCATGAAGCCAAGAAGTATCTTTCCAGAGTCGCACCCGAGCAGAAGGTCAAAGCTCACCTGGCCGTGGGGTAAGACTACGCCCCCCCCCCCCCCACCCACCCCCCCAAAACAATGGCCTTAGAAACGCTCTTCTCCCCAGCGACCTGGAGGGGGCAGCAGATGCGGCCATCGAGCGGAGGAACGAGTCGGAGATGGCGTCGGTCGTGGCGAGATGCTCCGCCTCCGACCGCTTGTTGGCGGAACGATTGCATCGAGCCAAAATGTCGGCCGGCAAAAAGTGATTGGTCGCTCATGTCGGACCAGAAAAACACTACTACTACTACTACTACTACTGCAGTAATACACATTTATTAATATTATTATTGGCCTCTGGAACTTTATTTTCCAATTTTTTTCTTCCGGTATTTACCACTTCCGACGACCTAATTTTTCCAAAAATTCCAAATGTGTTTTGTCATTAGAATCTTTACAAAATAACATTTTTATATTGAATATTGAAACTTTATGCGACAAAAATCGGATTGTTCCCCCTTATATTGTGACAAAATTCTGTAATCAGTAATCAAACGTGGTACTGTATTGTACTATTGGTGTACATGTGTCATACTACAGTATTTCCATCCAAGGAGGGGAGAAAGAAAAGCCATGTACGTTTGATTTATTTACACCAAATGTCGATGGAACAACTGGAACAAGAACAAACAAAAGTGGAGAAGCTAGAAAATGTTTTTTTACGTACAAAACCTTGTGCTCTTCTCTTTTCATCTTGACGTTTGGGAAATGAAGGATGTACATTGGGGGCGTGGCTGCAGATAGGCGGGAGTTGATGTTAGCATGTGTTTGCTATAAGCTACACGGGGGGGGGGGGGTATCAAACTCATGCCGTGGAGGGCCGAGACAGTGCAGGTTTTCTTTCTAGTCGGTAACCAAAGCAGGTGATTTTAATTATCAATACCACCTTAAATGTGAGCGAAGGAGCTCATCGATAAAATCGCCTGCTGGAGAGGAAACCTCCATTGACACATGTTCGCTGCTCCATAGACGTAACACGGAGACGCCGCATCAAATGGTAAGCCGTACATCGACGTCGCCGCCCGATCGCACGAGTCAAGGCTGCCTTTCCACTCCCACTAGTTACTCTTACGTCACGTCTGTCAGGCCACGGGATCACTGAAGGGACATAACACAGCAAGCTAGCACAGCAAGCTAGCGAGGTAACTATTTAGCCTTGCCGGTTTACTGTAGAGTTCTAAAGTTACGTAATTGTTCTAAAAGGAGTGGTAAACCTGTTTATAGCTTTGTTAATACTAGGTTTTAAAATTACGAGATCCCTGAAGACACCAAATGACGCCCCAATAGTCACTTTTACATCGCTATGATTCATTGTTGACGTCACATCGCTTAGGCTACGGGGTGGCTGAAGGGACATAAGAGACGGCTAGCGCTAGCTAGTTGATAAGAGGGAGTGGCGCACCTGTCATTTACCATTTCATACAAGTAAACTTACTTGCGAAACCGTGACCCATCCAATATGGCGGCGACGTTGACGTATCGCAAGCAGAGCTGCGGCTCTACGACGTCTATGGCTAATATGTTATGGATGGATTTAATAAGGAATGAAAAGAGGTGTGGTTTGTGGAAATGGGGCGTGGTTTGGACAGTGACACCCCGCGGAAGTCATAAAAGTCCGCCATGCTTGGTACCACCCCCACCAAGCCAAGCACAAGCACTTGCACGGGAAGCATGCGGCGTACTCACTGAGCATGCGCGCAACTTTACTCCTCCCATATCACAGTTAAACTTGCTCTTTTACTGCAACTTCTCCAAATATTTCAACTATTCCCAAAATATTATAATTTCCTCCCCAACCCATTTTTCCACCAATTATAACTTTATTTAGTTTTGTCTATGATGCAACTTTAAAAAGGAATGTATTTTTTCTGGAACATGCTACTAAAATGACATTATCTTTCCTCATAATATGACCACTTTATTCTCTTCAAATGCGACATTTTTGTCCCGTTAGATATATGGATTTTTTTCTTGTAAAATTACAACTACTATTTTTACTTTTCCCTCAAGCAAATTTCCCCAAATGTGCAACTTTATTTGTTGTATTGTGAGGAGCCATTGCCCGTGGATGTAGTTGCAGGTGAAGCGAGGGTGCTGTGGGTTCGGGATCGGGTGGAGTCTATGTATTGTATTTCTATGACTGACTGGCTGCCATGAATAACAGGTTATGTGCTGCGTGTGCAAGACTGGTGGCGGCGTACAAGTGCACCGCGCCAAACGTGAACCCGGGCACCATGGGTGAACACACACACACGAATGATACCACAATTCATTCATCGTAGTAATAAAAGAGTAAATTCCCTTCCTCCCATACATGATGAATGAGAATGGGAATAACAATAGAAATAGAAACAGTAATCCCTCCTTTGTGGCAGTTAATTAGTTCCAAACTCTATGTGAGTCAGTGTTAATAAACTGAATATTTTCATTACAGACTTTCTAAATAGGGGATTTTAACCTTATTACAGCCCCGTAGCCAAATAAATAACACCCCAATAGTCAATTTTCCACTCTTGGTTAGGTCACATTTCCCAGGCTACGGGATCACTGAATGGACATGACAGACGGCAGCCGCTAGCATAGCAAGGTAGCGGACTAACTCCGTCGCCTCGCCAACTGACTTTTCTAAACTTAAGACTCCCATCTCAGCCTCAGCATGTTGGCTGGGCTATGCTAGCTCATTAGCCGGTCTCCGTGCAGCGTGATGCAACATCATCTTTAACATGGCCGTAACACTGCATATAAGTTATCTTTCAATCTTTTTCTAGAACCGCGACACAGCAGGGATTATTGTCACAGGAATAATGGCGGGAAGAAGTAGCAAATAAAAAGTCAGGGAAGTTGCAGTAGAAGGGCTCAGAAAGGAGAACTTGGAAAGACATGAAGTGGAATGTGCTCAGTGATGAGTAGAAGAAAGTCAAACCCTGTTTCTTTCAACTAAACCCCCCTTTAAGGACTTTTACCGTGAAAGGAAGGTGACTTCCTGTGTGCTTTCAGTTGCAATGCGGTGGAACACTTGATGCGCCAACGAGCTGACCAATGAGACGGCAAAAGGTTCAAAGTGCTGATTGTTGCCAAGAACGCCCACGCCCCGCCCAGCCTCAATAGTGTTCTTCGCTGTGGGCGGGGTCGCAGAAGAAGCGCGAGCTACGTTTGGCCGATCGAGCCGTGAAGGGGCCAGTCTTCAGGGCTGCGAGAGAGAGAGAGAGGTCACGTGAGCACAAAGAGGAAGCGGCGTGGAAGGCAAGCGAGGCGGATGAGACGATACCGGTGATGATGTCCTCGATGGCGCCGTCCTTCCCCTCGTAAACATGGCGGCTGTCCTTCCCTTGTCGTCGTCTCAGCTCGCTTAAAAGCTCCTGCTGCTGCCGCTTGCCCTTGTGGGACGGCGACTGCAGGGGCGATGGGAGACAGGCGTGACCTTTCACCTCACACAACAACCATCTTCTACAGCACAGGCGGTCAAACCCGCCTGCCACCACGTACCCCAAAATATGCTTTCATATGACATAATAATATCACATTATTATTAGAATGGCTATATACTGTATATACTATATCATAGGATGGTTATACAAGCCCCCCAATACTATCTTCTTGTAGTTTTTATTATGTTATTACTACTACATTACAGTATGTTACATTACACTATATCTATTTCACATTGCAGTACATTATGATACAGTATGTTACACTACAGTAGAGTCTGTTACATAACAGTATGTTACGCTACTGTATGTTAGGTTACAGTATGTTCTGTCATGTTATAGTATGTTACATTACAGTACGTTACGTTACAGTATGTTATGTCATGTTATAGGATGTTACATTACAGTACGTTATGTTACACTACATAATGTTATGTTACAGTATGTTATATATGTCATGTTATAGTATGTAACATTACAGTACATTATGTTACGCTACTGAATGTAATATTACAGTACGGTATGTTATGCTATCGTATGTCCAGTTACTTTACAGTATGTTACATTACTGTATGTTGTTACAGTACGCTACATATGCTACATTAAAATACGTTATATACAGTATACATGAAGTTTTACGCTAAAGTATGTGTTATGCTACAGTATATGTTACGCTGCAGTGTGTTGTGTGTTACGATAGTCTTACACCACGTAACGTTATGGCATGTTATGTTATGTTCGTTATGCTATATTAGGCATGGTATGTTATGTATGATATTTTATGTTAGGCATGTTATGTTATGTTATATTAGGCATGTTATGTTATGGGATTTTTTTGTTCGTTATGGTATGTTATGTAAGGCATGGTATGTTATGTTATGTTTGTTACATTTGCAAACAATACCTTGGTTTCTTCCTCCTGGTGCTGCTGCTCCTCCTGTTCCAGTTTCTCCAACATCATTTGCTCCTGACGTCGTCGCTGCTCATTGTCCTCCTCAGCCAGCTACACACACACACACACACACACAGGTGAGGTGAAGCCTACAGAGATGCAGGTAAAGGTGCGATGACTCACCCTGTAAGCTTTGATGAAACGAACAAAGATGGGGAAGAAGACAGATGGCGGCATGGTCTTGGAGCTTTCCCCAAAGAATTTCACCGCGTCTTCAAACGCGTCCTTCAGTCAAACAAACACTTTGACAGCCATTCTGTGTGTGTGTGTGTGTCTGTGTGTGTACCTGGGCGATGCGTGCATCTTCCTGAAGTTTGTTGAGTCGTGATTCATTCCTGCTGATGAAGTCTTTCAAGGTGGAATTGTGCTGCATGCTGAATTCCCGCCAAGTGAGTTCCATCCCTCGCTGCAGCTCCTTCACGTCACACAACACGTTCTCCAGACTCACTAACACACACACACACGTGTGAGCACACAAACACATACACACCCGGAGCGTACAATGAGCCGCCTCTGACCTGCCGCCGCCTTGTCCACGTAGTGAAGCTCGTTGTAGAAGAGCGCCACCGCAGGATATTTTTCTCTCACCACGTTGGCGATGTAGTGAAGCAACGTCTGCGTCCTGTCCGTAGACTTGGTCTCCAGCAGCTGGAAGCACGTCCAACGCATGCGCTCACTCCAACTCCCATGCTAACGTTTGATCATGCTAACGTGTGTGAGTTACCAGGTCTAAGCTCTGCAGTTTGAATCCGTACACGGCACCTCTCTTACTGCTGTTCATGTAATTCCCAAGCGCCAAGATGATCTGCAAGCAGGAAACACCGTCGCCATGCTCACGTCAACAACACGTTCTACTAATGCTTTCAACTAGAAAATTAAAAAACAACATTTGACAATACTAATGTCAACATAGGAAGACAAAAATGGAAAAGTCATATTTTTATAAACATGATGGGACTAATTAGGGACAATAATGCATGACTGTATTCCCATCATAGTCTATGTATGGTAGAGCATAATGAATATAGTTTATGTATGGTCCTACACCACATCATTAATACGGAATAAAGTGTGAGCATTGTGGGACTAAAGTAAGACTAAAGTAGCATCTTAGTGTGCTGGGAAGACGTGAGGACACGTGTCATGTGACACGTGAGTACTAAAGTAAGACTAAAGTAGCATCTTAGCGTGCTGGGAAGAGGTGAGGACACGTGTGATGTTGAGTAATAATGAAAGCCATCTGACCTCAAGTATCTTCTTGAGCTTCTGAGACGATTTAATGGAAACAGACGCAGCGATGATGGCGTGGAGTTGCTGCAAGAGAACGGCGAATGGTGAGATGATGTGTGTGCGTGTGCATGTGTTTGTGTGTGTGCGTACTGGTGTGAGCAGCTGCACGTTGTCGCTGAAGTTGCCCATGAAGGTCATGATGGACATGCGCTGGTTGAGTCTTTCGATGCGGCTGAAGTGGATCATGAAGCTGTCTTCGTCACTCAGCGCCTCCAAGGGCTTGCGGTCTCTCTCGTACTGACGCAGAAGCTTCACCTCGGCTTCTGTCGGCAGGAAGCGCATCAGGCACTCCACAAAGTCCACTCGAACGCTCCGCAGATCAAACCTACGCCGGAACAGTCCCGGTTAGCGACGCCGGCCCGCACAGGTTAAGGGGGAAGGGCCGGGTCTTACGTGTGGATGGCGCGGCAGATGACCTCTGGACCCTGGCCGGCCTTCCTCAACGTGATGGCCAGGTTCTTGGCTCGGTTGGCATCCAGCAGAGAAACTCTGGATGGAGCCTTCTGAGGAAGCTTGTGTCTGGATAGAGTTAAATCCATGGCCGGACCCTGGGCTTTTGTTTTGAACAGCTCCTCAAACACCTCCACATCCAAATCCTGCACAACAGCACAGCACGCTTTCTTCTAGATCTTCCACCGTGCGGCACCGCTTTCACTTACCTGCAGGATGGCTTCATCGTCAATGTCGTTGAAGACCGTGCCGTTGATCTGACTCGGCTTCAGGGCCACCCAATTCAGCACCGGCATCCGGAACTTGGTCTGGATGGGCTTCTTGATCTTCACCGCTGTCAACGCATGCCGTCACAAAGTCATTACTGGAAAACTCTCACATCTTCACACGCTTCCTGCTTACACACGCCTGCCTTCTCTGCATCATGGACACACGGACACGGGCAGGTGGACCAGACAGACAGGGATGGATCATGGACAGTGATACACACGTGATGGACAGCTGATAGAAAGGTGATGGACAGTGATACACAGGTGATGGACAGGTGATAGAAAGGTGATGGACAGTGATACACAGGTGATGGACAGGTGATACACAGGTGATGGACAGGTGATATGCAAGTGATGGACATCTGATGGACAGGTGACACACAGCTGATGGAAAGCTGACACACAGGTGACAGACAGCTGATACACAGGTGATGCACAGGTGATGGACAGGTGACACAGGTGATGCACAGGTGATGGACAGCTGACACACAGCTGATGGACAGGTGATGTAAACGTACAGAATAACTTGAGTGGTCCCTCTGGCAGCAGCATAAAAGAGAAGAAAGGTGTTAGTGACTTCCTGTCCCAAGATCCTTCTAGTCCCTGGAGGCAAATGTATGTCAAAATACATTAAGATAAATATGTATAAAGATAAATATATATACAGATACATATTGTTATACTGTATATAAATATGTATAAAGATAAATATGTATAAAGATAAACACATATAGAGATAAATATGTAAGTATAGAGATCAAAATGTATAAAAAGAAATATGAATAAAGATAAATACGGATATATATATAAATACGCTAAAGATAAATATGATAAAGATGTGTGTGCTCACCTGCCAGCCCAGAGTTGAAGATGACGGTGGGCGAGCACCCTGAGCCCGGAAGTGGCGGGGCCACGGGAGGGGGAGGAGGCGGCACAGGGAGGGCGGATGAGAACTCGCCGGTCCGACACGGAGGTGGGGGCGGAGGTGGTGGGGGTGGAGGAGGAGCGGGGTTGGGAGGGGCCGGGTACACCCCATTGGACACTGTCAAGAAGACAGGAAGTACTTCATCATCATCGTCATCATGATGATCATCATCATCATCATCATCAGGGAAGGCGGGCGGGTGACCCACCTGAAGCCGGCATCGGCGGTGGGGGTGGAGGCGCGGGCGGGGCCGGCATATCTGGAGCTCCGCCCAGTCCTGCTCCCGCGTTGTGATAGGCTACCGTCTCTGGGCTACACAGGAGAATCATTCATTGTTTACGCCCACAACATCAGCATGGACCACTTACACTCAACAACCTAGGATTACTACTAAGGCCTGACTACACTTACTTCTTGGATAACTACAGTACCTACAAACCTACACAAATACAGCAAGCTACTCATACTACTTGTATACACTATACACTACTGTGCGCTGTATGCTCTACCATACTTACACTACCATACATACACTATATACTGTATGCTCTACCGTACATACAATACTACACTACCATACTTACACTACTATACTACCATACATACACTATATACTGTATGCTCTACCGTACATACAATACTACACTACCATACTTACACTACCATACATACACTATATACTGTATGCTCTACCGTACCTACAATAATATACTTACACTACTATACTACCATACATACACTATATACTGTATGCTCTACCGTACGTACAATACTATACTACCATACTTACGCTCCCCATGTGTAGTATTTTTCCAGTAGTGTATTTCCAGTGCTGTATTGTAGTATATTTAGCAGTATGTGAAGGGAATATGCAGAGAATATTTGTCCTACCTGGGGGAGAGATTGGGGCAGGGGGGAGGTGAAGGTGAGGCAGAATGGACCACGCCCCCGTCACCCTCTCCTCTTTGGGGTTGAGGGGCTCCAGGACCCCCGGCTTGCTGGGCCTCCTGGGCCTGACGCTCCAGACGACTCTGGCGACGAATGGTCTGGTCCTTCTCGCGAACGATGCGCCGCAGTGTGTGTACCTGTGTGTTGGCGCTGGCATACCCCTCCTGTAGGACAGAGTAGTATTTGTGGTATTCGTCACGGAGTGGTATTTGTCCTCTGTAACAGTACTGACCCGGAGCTGGTCCAGCTCCTTGTTGGTTTGCATCAGCTGCTTCTCCAGCTCCACAATCTTCAGCATTGCTTCGTTTTCCACGTCGAGCAGACGTTCCGACATCTGAGGAGAGAAAGACGTCAGCAGGGCGATGCGGTCCGTCCTGTCACCGTTCAGTCTCTGCTTGACGCACGGTGCTCAGGTTCTCCTCCAGCTCTTCCACCCTTTCCAGCGCGGCCGTTTTGGTCTCGGCATCCTCCAACAGCGTCCCGACATCAAACACGTTGTCCAGGTACGCCTGAATCTGCACCTGGAGCCTGTCGCTCTCAGTGTGCTTCAGCCTCTGGTGGGTGAGGGAGGGAGCGGGGGATCAGCTGCGCTTCTGGGGTACGCGGGTCACGTGGACCCCTGTGTTACCTCCAAGTGCTCATCCAGGTTGAGTTTGGTGAAGTCGTACTGCAGATGCACTCTGAAGTTCATGTCTTCCACCGAGTGGACCGCAATGTTGATGAACTGCATGCAGGCCACCTGACGAGGAACCGCAAGCGTTCACTCCGGGAGCCGTCCACACCAGACACGTGCTCTGCTTACCAGGAAGTCTATGTTGTCATCTTCATTCTTGAAATGCTCCATCAGCTTCTCAAAGCGCATGGACTCTGAGCACACCTGCAACACGTCAAGCAATCGCTTAGAACGTCACCTTCCTAAATAACATTTCACACGTATCCAAATATTACCAGGGAAAAACAGGAAATGCTGTCCTTTGATGACAATAACATCCTAAGGACATAATAATGATAATAACATGTCTGCTAGCGAGACATTCATTTTCGACCGCTTATCCTCACAAGGATCGTGGGGTGCTGGGGCCTATCCCTGCTGTCTTAGGGCGAGAGGCGGGGTACACTCTGGACTGGTGGCCAGCCAATCACAGGGCACATATAGACAAACAACCATTCACACTCACATTCATACCTATGGACAATTTGGAGTTGCCAATTAACCTAGCATGTTTTTGGAATGTGGGAGGAAACCGGAGTACCCGGAGAAAACCCACGCATGCACGGGGAGAACATGCAAACTCCACACAGAGATGGCCGAGGGTGGAATCGAACTCGGGTCTCCTAGCTGAGAGGCCTGCGTGCTAATCACTCGTCCACCGTGTAGCCTCTAGCAGGACATAATAACGACAATAACATGTCTGCTTGCATAAAGTCATAATGTTATAGGAATAAAGTGATGATATTACAGGAATAAAGTCCTAATGTTCTTAAAAAGACGGCATTGTAAACAGGAAAAAGAATAAGGTGGTCAGATGATGAGGAAAACGAAGGTCATTGTGGCAGCACAGGGTTATTTTTGTGCGTGTGACGTCGGTGGTTGTCGTTTACCGTTTTGAAGTTATCGAAAGCAGACAAGATGATCTCATGGCCTCCTCGGACCAAACACACAGCCGCCAGCAGTTCCAACACCAGAGCCTTGGTCCTGCGGGGTGGTCCCAGAGAGGAAATGATGCTAGGATGTGTGTGTGTGTGTGTGTGTGTGTGTGTGTGCTAGTGCTCACCTGGCATTCCTGTTATTGAGGCTGAGAGCGATTTCGTTGACGGCATGCGGATGAGACATAACCATGTTGAAGCCATACTGAGGAGCACAGGGACGCGGCGTTACTGCCATGGGTTACTTCCTGTGAAAGAGAGACGGCCTCACCTGGTAGTTCATGATGGCTCGCAGACACATGATGCACACATGGACGTCGTCCTTCTTGCACACCAGTCTGGAGTTCTTCAGCGTGCGACTGCTCGGCAGCGTGTTGGAGCGAGTCACCAAGGTGGAACTGCTAGCAAAAGGCAACGCCGTCAGGGACCGGGACCGCCCTCACGCACCGCTTCCCTTTCTCACCTGATGGAGTGGCGTGCCGCTCTGGGTGCCGAGGAGGATGGGGACGGGAGGCTGCAGTCGCCGTGGAGATCCTCGATGGAGCGACTCCACGGAGAGTCGATGGAAGCCGCGTCTCCTCCAGACTCGGACTGCTCGCCGTCGAAGCTGCGGAGAGAAATCCGCTGTTACCGTGGCAACACAAAAACGGCTGCTATATTCCCTGGACTCACGTGACGGCATACTGCGCCAAGGACAAATACTCCACCAGGACATCCAGACCTCGGTTCTCCTCGTTTAGAAACTCCCTGACCCACCTGCACACAGCGGACGGCGTGTGGGGTCAGACATACACACGACTCACACACAGCGGCCAACTCGTCGTACGCTACCCGATGTGGTTCGTGCGGAGAGAAATCTCAAGTTCTCTGAGCGTCTGCGTCGACTCCTGGACCCGCCTCCTAAACTTCTACACACACAAAAAGATATACATGGTTCATATTCTTCTGGCTCGCTTCATGTCAAAGACTTCTCATGAACGACTCCTTCAAAACACCCCAATTTCTGACTAAACTGGAACTCACGGGTATTTATGAACTCCTTCACTCTGAAGCAGTGAAAACCAGCTCGGTGAAAAAAGATAACCGGATAACTAGTCTGACTCGCCTGTCACTGACTCACGGGTTAAAGAAGATTCAAGCTTCACTGACTCACATGTTGAACAAGACTCGACGTTCAGTGACTCACGGGTAAAAGAAAATTTGAGTTTCACTGACTCGCAGGTTAAAGAAGATTTCAGTTTTACTGATTCCTGTGTTGAAGAAGATTCAAGTTTCACGAGTTAAGGAAGATTCGAGCGTCACTGACTCACGAGTTGAACAAGGCTCGACTTTCACTGACTCACGAGTTGAACAAGGCTCGACTTTCACTAACTCACGGGTTAAAGAAGATTCGTGTTTCACTGACTCATGAGTTGAAGACTAGCATTTCAGTGACTCACTAGAGGTGGACACAGACTGGAGTTGGAGTGATTGGTGTGTTGAAGAAGTTAAGAGGAGGTATTGGTAGAGGATGTGAGGTTTGCGTTGCCGCCTTACCTTGCGTGTGACGGCTGGGTCGAGGAATCCTCTCAGCTTGTGGATGTACGTGTGGGGCGGGTTTTTCACCTGGAATCTCTCCTAGCACACAAACATCACATCTCCTTCAACCTTGCGAAGTATCTCAAAGGCTGCCACACCAATGTATATAGTATCAACCCCAGGACTTCATTTCCTATTTTCTTCCTTTCTCACCATACTATCACTTCAAATAACATCCTTTTTACACACTCTCAACTTTGTTTGTTTGTTTCTTTCGGCTTTTTCCTGATTACGGAGTCTTTATGCTACACAAATATTCTTTTGTTACTTTATTCTTGTCACATGACAACTTAAATTTATTCTCCTCAAATTACAGATGTTTGTTTTTTTCACCCCTATTTCAACTTTCTTTCTTGGCAAATTTATTCCCATTATACTATTACTTTATTCCCATTATATTATAAATCTATTCCCATTATACTATGACTTTATTCCCATAATATTAAGACTTTATTCCCATAATATTAAGACTTTATTCCTATAACACAATGCTTTCCTTCCCTTGGTACTATGACCCTATTCCCATAATACTATCACTTTATTCCCATTATACGATGACTTTATTCCCATAATACTATGACTTTATTCCCATAATACTATGACTTTATTCCCATAATATTAAGACTTTATTCCCATAATATTAAGACTTTATTCCTATAACACAATGCTTTCCTTCCCTTGGTACTATGACCCTATTCCCATAATACTATCACTTTATTCCCATTATACTATGACTTTATTCCCATGTTATAATGACTTAGTTCCCATAATACTATCACTTTATTCACATATTATTATTATCATAATATCCATACATACATATTTTGACTTTATTCCCCTAATATTAAGACTTTATTGCCATAATATTCTATGTACGTGGAGCCACAGTTACCATGACAACACAAATGTACCAGGGGCTGTGGGGCTTAATGGGTGAGGCGAGTGGTTGGGGAAAGTCTTACCTGATCACAGATCAGCTCCCACTTCTTGTCGTTGTCGTAGGAACGCAGCAGACGCACCTTGTCCGGAGGAAGGTTCATGGAATTCTGCAATTCCAAAGCAAACTAAATGAAAACGTCTTCCAGTGGTGGATGGGTGCTGTCTGGAGCCTGCAGTGGTGCCAGTGATGTTATTGTGTAGTGCATGTGTGTGCGGTTACCAGGGCGATGGAAAACCTCTCCTCCAGCTCGGCGGCGTCGGGCATGGGGAGTCGGACCGGTGCGGCTCTGGACCGGATCACGGCCAGCTGGCTCTCCATGCTCTCCGTGTTCCCCATCACACACACACTCAGCACACACAAGGCAGCAAGAACATGTGGCGGGCCATCACGAGCGCCACCGGAGGTGATGAAGGCCGTCCTCTCCCCCTCCCGCCCCCACCGCACGCTCTCTTTGTCTGTGGCCGGCCACCACTGGTGATGAGGATGATGATGGCGGCGGTGATCGGCGTGTGTGTTTGGTGTGTCTATATGCCGTGCGCGTCGCAGATCAGCCGCTTAATCCTCCCCCTCTCCTCCCCCGCATGAAGACAGAGTTGTCGCCACCTCCTCTTTGTCTCTCCTTCCTGGCCTCCCGGTCTTTGTTAGCTCGCGCCAGCCTTCCTCCTCCTCCTCCTCCTCCTCTGCATCCTCACACAATGACGCCTCTACTGACACAAGCTCCGCCCCCTGCAGGCTCATCCACTTCATTGAA
Organism: Doryrhamphus excisus; assembly: GCF_037039965.1. Lineage (NCBI taxonomy): Eukaryota > Metazoa > Chordata > Actinopteri > Syngnathiformes > Syngnathidae > Doryrhamphus > Doryrhamphus excisus. Next base: position 2,779,935 of record NC_136373.1, on the reverse strand, counting down.
AGGCGAGCCAGCAGAAAGGATTGTCACTTGAAATCACCACCACTTTATCCATTCATCAGCAAAAGCCAGTTGAAGTCAATCAAATCAAGAAAAAAAATCAATACTCACTGCCGACATGAATCCATTAAGACAGGAGCGGTTGTCATGTGACTGTGCTTCCCCAAAATGGCAGTGTGTCAGCTAAGCTATCTCATTTCCATAAAATGATTTTTTTTTACTATTAAAAAGGTCATTTTGAATCCACGTAGCAATTATAATAAGTGTTAATGCCACATATGAAAATTCACCTCTTCATACTACATTTCATCCATGAATTCATAGAAAACAAACTACAGAAACTAGCTAGCTTTTAGCATTGATATAATAAGCCCTGATGTGGCCCCAAAATGGTGGTGTGTCAGGGAGGCTCGCTCATTTCCAAATTCTTATTTTTGTATGATGAGAGCTCATTTTAAATCTATGTAGCAAGTCTAATTATTTAATAGTGTGGCACATATTACAATTCACCTCTTCTAACTATATTTCCGCAATGAATTCATACAAAACAAGCTACAGACACTAGCTAGCTGTAATAGCTTAAACCCATAAGAAGTCACGGTGTGTCCCCAAAATGGCGGCGTCTCAGTAGGTAAGCTAGCTCATTTCCAAAAGCTTTTTTGTACCAAGAGAGCTGATGTGTAATGTTTTAATAGAGTTTGATATATTACAGTTAAATTATTTTTACTATATTGCCTGAATGAATTCATAGAAAACAGCCTACAGAAACTAGCTAGCTTTTATAGCCTTAATCCATAGAAAGCCAATGAGTGTCCCCAAAATGACGGCATGTGAGGAAGGCACGTTCTACACTGTTCATGATGCCAATCATCAGGGTCATACGAGGCTGGAGTCTATCCCAGGGCTGCTCTACATTTTCTTCAGAAAAATCATTTTTGTCAAATTTCTGCTGCAGTGGGTTCAATTTAATTTTTGTTTTGTTAAGAGACTTTGTATGCTTGTCTTTTGATCTGTTTTTTTAGGATTGGACAGTGCTTGAACATTGCAAGAAAAATAAGAACATTTGACTATTTAACATAACATTTGAACATTTACCTCAACTTGAAAGTGGAGCACCTCGACAGGTTTTAGGTCGGAGGATGGGTCACATGCAAACAAGCAGCCAATCACAGGACACCATGCCTCCATGATGGCGCTTCATTGCTTCCACACACGACCGTGATACGTGCATACTCATTTCCAAATGCAATATTTTGGTACTTAAACCTGTTTACCACCTTCTAAATAGACTTTTTTAACATCATTAGAGCCCTCTAAACATGACATAACACCCCTATAGTCACCTTTACGCTCCTATGACCCAATATAGTTGACATCCTAAAAGAAAATAAGACATATAAGGCACAGTAAAGCTGTTTACCACTTGTAAATATGTTTTATTAACATTAGAGCCCTGTAGACATGAAATAACACCCCCATAGTCACTTTTGCACTCCAACACGCAAGTAGAGTAGACGATGGTGCTGGTGTGTCTTAACCAATATTACAGTAACACGACTGACATCTAGTCGCCAGAGGAATTGTTCTCCTGCTTGTACACCACGAGAGTTTGTACGGTAGTTGTGATGACGATACTTTCAACTATGTGGAGTACAAAGGTATATTTAGAAGAAAGTCAGAAGTAACACTGACCTCCAAAAGTCCTGAGTATGAGGATGAGCAGTCATCAAAGCTGACTAAGTTGGCGTGGTCCTGCAGGAACTCCAAGGATGGTTCCCTCCAGGTGTGCCCATCAGGTGGCCTCGGCGGCCTTGACATGGTGGGCATGCAGACCGAAGTTAGACGTGGATGGACGTGTCATGAGACCACACTGCAGCTCACCTGCTTGGCCGACGCCAACAAAGCCTCGGCCTCCGTGGGACCCAACTGCTGAACCAGCCTGTGCAGAGCACCGTCTTTCTTCTGGAGGAGCTCCAATGGACGACCCAACTCTTGGATCCGACCTTCATCCAGCACCTGCCAGCATCTCACACGCAGACACACACATCACTCTTTGTTTTTACTCATAATATTCAGAAAAAATAAAAAATAAAAATAAGGTCTTCATATTACTGGAATAAAAGTGTTACTGTTTTTTTCTTTGGTCATCTTATCGGGAAGCAGTCGCTATTAAGAAAGAAACTGACCAGGATGCGGTCGCTGTCAATGATGGTGTGGAGTCGGTGAGCGATGGTGAACACGGTGCAGTGTCGGAACTCCTGCCGGATGGTTTGTTGGATCAGCTGGTCCGTCCTGCCACAGACAAACATCCTAAATTAGCCTCCGCCGGGCCCTGCAGTCCCGCTGCTCCGTCCCGACCAGGCACCTGGGGTCCACATTGGCCGTGGCCTCGTCGATGACCAGGATGCGGTTCTTGGTGAGAACAGCCCTGGCCAGACACACCAGCTGCCTCTGGCCCACGCTGAAGTTGGAGCCGCACTCTGCCAGAACCGTGTCTAACTTTGCAGGAAGATCCTCCACCGTGCTCTTCAGCTGGACCTTCGGGCGGAACAGGGGGCGGGCGTCAGGTCAGGACGAGCGGTCCGTGGGCACTGAGCGAGGAGACACTTGCCAGCTCCAGAGCTTTCCACAGATCAGCGTCCATGTGCTGCTGGAACGGGTCCAGGTTCTTCCTCACAGAATCGCTAAACAGCACCGGGTCCTGGCTCACACACAAACGCATGACTAGCATCTACACCTGACTTCCTGTTTGTGTCAAACATGCTAACAATTGCTAAAAATGGCTACTTTTTTCTCTTCCTACTTTGACTTTATTCCCTTAAATTGAAGTATTTTCCACTGCTTACAGATGTTCAACTTCTTTACTTTTTCAAATATTTCAACTTCATCTTGGAAACTGATGACTTTATTCTCCTCATATTATGACTTTATTCCCCTCATATTATAACTTTATTCCTGTAATATTCTGACTTAATTGTACCTGAGGTATGATGGAGATCTTTTGTCGCAGGTCATGCAGGCCCAGCTGGGAGGTGAGCACGCCATCGATGTAGATGTTCCCTCGTGGCTCGGCCAGGCGAAAGAGCGCGGCCACCAGAGAGCTCTTCCCGGCGCCCGTCCGACCCACAATGCCCACCTGACCCAGACAACACCTTGAGCAGGGCTCCTGGTCTCCTGGTCCCCACACGTTAAACATCTCACCTTCTCCTCAGGGCAGAAGGTGGCGCTGATGTCCTTGAGGACGAGTGGGCCGTCTGCACCGTACGACAAATGCACCCCCTCCAAGGTCACCTGACCCTGTACAGGCCAATCCGGAGGAGGACGCTTGGCGGTTTCCCAGGGGGCTTCGTTCTTTAACTCTGTGTACTCCACCACCCTCTCCACTGAGGTCATCTGAGGCCACGAGGGGGGAATGATTTGAGTGTAACACCAAACAAAGCAGTCTGGTTAATTCATACCGTGTTCTCTAACTCTGCACTTTGCCTCACGGTCCACTGGAAGTTTCCCACGAGGGTCACGGCGTATGTCAGCACCAGGCCCACCTGGCCCGCCTCCAAGCCTGACACAGACGGCACAAGCACCTTGGACTTTTCCCGTGTACTACTGCTACTACTACTCCTACTACTACTCCTACTACTCCTACTACTACTCCTACTACTACTACTACTACTACAGGTGCTAGTGGACACATGATGGACGGAGCAAGGCCAATCACTAAACACGTCCTCACCATCTCGCAGCAAGATGCAGCCCAGCGTTGCCACGGCGATAAAGATGGAGCAAATGCTGTCCAGACGCAGCGCAAACCAGCGTGAGGTCATCAGGAAGAGGAACCACGCCTCTACGACGACACCAATACAATAGCATGCGTGTGTATACACAGTACCCCATCCAGCCACTTGGCCTTCACACTCTCTCACTCAAATACATCAACCATAACACCATCAATCCATAATCCATAAACCATAAACATATACAGTACAGTGCATGGCCAACACCTTTCTCAGCCACGTACTGTACACTTTCATATTGTCATCAAATAAGATCTACTACAGTATATACAGTACAGTACATGTGTAATATCACACACCTTCTTCCTGTAATATGACTTTACTCCCATAATATAACAACTTTATTTCCATAATAGTCATATTATTTTATGGCAATAGACTATATGATAACTGTATTTTGTATTCTTCTGTATTCTTTCTGTATTCACATATTATGGTTTATTGCCATCATTTTTACAATTTATTCCCATGTCTTTATTCCCATCCTATTATCAATTTATTCCCATATTATGACATTATGCCCATAACATTATCAATTTATTCCCATAATATCAAGACTTTATTCCCATAATATTATTAATTTATTCCTGCATTATTATGACTTTATTCCCATAGTATTTTTACTTTTTAGGTGATAGATTGATAGGTACGTAAGTAGGTAGGTAGCAAAGGGCCACCATGGCGTGATGAGAAAAACCTGAGTGACAGTCCTGGTGGGAGTCAAAGGCTTTGGTCAACCTCTCCTCTGCTCTAAAGGCTCGGATGCTCCACAGGCCCTGAAGGGAGCAGGAAAGATGGGACAAGACCGGACTCCTGGCTACAAGGCAGGACGAAGGGGGGGGGGGGCAATCAGATCGAATCATCAGTCAGACATTACTCCCTCCACACGTACCTGTGGACTCCAGACGCTTGATATCTCGGGATGTGGACAGGTAGAACCGCCGCAGGTAGAGGAAGATGAAGAGCAGGGGAGCCATGCACATGAGGAGGTGAGGGATGATGGAAGCCGCCACTGCTAGCACGCCCACATTCTGCCAAAAGAGCTACCGAAACATCTCCTCTTCAGAAAAAAACATTCTGGCCTAATCCCGCTCACAAAGTCATATTCTTATGATCTTTGACTACGCTTTCTTTTAATTTTTACACTATGTCCTTAAATACATCACAATACTGTTAAATAGAGGATCTTTGACTCTCTTTTTATTACAGCAGGTCCTTAACAGTTGTGTCAAACAGAGGACCTTTGAGGAGGCTTTATTTCTGGCATGTGAGATGGTACAGTAAATAAGTATAATATGGTGAAAATAAGTCGAGTGTGCTGTGTGAGGGCAATGAGGCCGACCTGGTAGAAATCCACAAAGGTGAGGGGTAGCATGGAGTCCATCTGGCCGATGTCCTTGGAGAAGCGGTTGAGGATCCTTCCTAGCAAGCGGGAACAAGCAGAGGCTGAGATCAGAGGAGAGCGGCCACGTGTGACCTTGCAAGATGATGAGGAGGCTGAGGTTCACCTATGGGGTTGAGGTCAAAGAAGGAGACGGGCGTGCGGAGGACGGCGTTGAACATGCGATTGTGCAGCGTCTGAGTGGATCTCACCAGCCCGTGAAAGATCACCAAGCTCCTGGTGTAGCCCAGAAGCACGGCGGCGGCGGTCAAACCTGCAACACACGGCAACACAGCCGGCGCCGCTGGAGACGTGAAGTTGAAAGACAGCCAGCATCCTTGCACCAACCTGAATAGATGCCCAGGTAAAAGCCAAGGCGGGCGTCGCCAAGGTGGGCGTCGCCAAGGCGGGCATCGCCGTGGGATGCGGTGCCGTTGATGCCTCGCTCGTCACTCGTAGCTGTGCTGTTTACGGCCGCCTCCTTGCTAGCCCTGACACGACAGCGTCACACACACTTAGCACCTGTGTGTGTGTGTGAGTGTGTGTGTGGAGTCACACTCTGGACTCACCACAACACCAACCACCAGTCCTGCAGAATATATGCAACCTGGGGACAAGAACACAAAACGTGACTGGCGCTCACAAAAACACACTCGTCACTCCAACGCTGGACCGCACATGTCCACAGTGTGGCACCATGACCACCCCACAACATCATTCAACAGCCAAAACAAAACTACAACCAAAAAACATCAGAAACTGTGAAAAACTGACTTTTTATCAGCTTGGAATATCATAACAAACACAATAACATTTGGCACATTTGGTATATTCCCATCACATGATGGGAATAACATTGTTATATAATGGAATAAAGTCATCATGTGATGGGAATAAAGTCATCATATTATGGTAATAAACTAAAAATATTATGGCAATAAAGTAATCATATTATGGGAATTAAGTAATTATAATATGAGAATAAAGTCATTGTAGAGTTAAAAAGCAACTTGTTTTCTTTACAGTATGTTGGGTGTTTTTAAAAAGAGGCTGTAAAAGAATGATGTTAAATGTTATGCGTATACGTATGTTTATGTTGTTTGGCAAATAGTCAAAGAGTGAGACCCGCTAGCGCCGCACGCCGGTCGTACCCGCTCACCTCCGCCACAACGCTGAGCAGCACTATAGCTGCCAAGGCCACGGGGGGGCAATGGGCCGTGAAATACCTGACATAGATGTCAGCGCTCACGTCTCCATCTGCACGAGCCTCTTCCGCCACGCACGCGTGTGCGCCGTCAGCCTGGAAGACATCAGCACAAAATACAATCTCTCTCTCCTCTTACTTCCTCCTTCCTTTTCCATCTTCCTCTTCTTACATCTCCTCAAGGGCTGCCATCTACATCACGGCTGTCCAATGTGGCGCACTAAAAATACCACCTCATCAGAGAAGTGCTAAGAATCACAATAAACAACTGCAAAAATTGCAACATGGCCACAATAGAGTCTAAATATGAAGAGAAATACGTTGGAATCTGACCAGGAAAGGTCCTCACACTGTTACAAACAAGAAATAAAGTTGGAAATTCACTTAAGGAAAACATCATAACATTTCAGGAATAAAGTCATAATATTACAAAATGAAGTCATGATATTATAGTAATAATGTTATAATATTATAGGAATAAGGTAAATATATTACAGGAACAAAGTCAGAATATAATGTGAATAAAGTCCTCATATTACAGGAATGAAGTGGTAATATTATGGGAATAAGGTCAAAATATTACAGGAACAAAGCCAGAATATAATAGGAATGAAGTCCTCATATTACGGGAATAAAGTCCTAATATTACAAGAATAAAGTCCTAATATTAAGGGAGTAAAGTCCTAATATTACGGGAATAATGTTATCATATTATGGGAATAAAGTCAAAATATTCTGGGAATAAAGTCATAATGAAATGTGCAAGAACAAAGTAGAGATAGTTGTTGAATGTAAAGAAAGAGCAAGAGTGAAGATGATTAAAGGCGGCCACTATGATGATGTTTTGAGATGCAACACAGGAATGAAACAGGAAGATGCTCACAGGGAGGTGTTCATGGCTGGCGCCCTCTGGTGGCAGTAGGGAGCCGTGCGACGCGTTGGAGTGATTGGTCCTGCGGCTGGCGAGCGACACGGCATCACAGCTCGCGTTCCGCCATTGCTGCTCCTGTTCCTCCGGGCTCCTCAGCAGGAAGCCCACGTCCAGACCGGAGCTCTGCAACTCGCTGTATGTACCCTGGGCCATTATGTGACCCTGAGAGACAGCAAACACTTTGTCAGGTTGGGTTGTCCCGAGACGGAGCGGCACCAGCACCAACCTCCTTGATCACCATGATCTGATCGGCTGCCCTCAGATGCTGAAGTTGGTGCGTGACCAGGATGCGGCACTTGTTCTTCAGCAGCCCACAGATGCACCTGAGACCCATCAGCTTGTCATTTTACAGGAATCACCACCAAATATTCCCAGAAAACCATAAAAACAACGTTATGTATAGCGTTGACACTCACGCCTCAAACAGATACTTCCCAACCTCAGCATCCACGGCACTCAGAGGATCGTCCAGGAGGTAGATATCCGCTTCTTCATACACCGCCCTGACCACACACACACGCTTGGTTATCCTATCTGTTTCAATGTTACTGTATTTATCAATCTGATGTCTGAATGGGAAAAGCATCCTCTCACCTAGCCAGGTTGATGCGAGCCCTCTGCCCCCCGCTGAGGGTGCCTCCTTTGTCCCCGATTAGGGTCTGGTCTCCCTCCGGGAATAGCTCCAGGTCCTGTGCTCCAAACACAAGCGACTTACTGTCACCTTGTCTCAGCCCACAAGGGAGGAGCCGGTGTGAAGCAGGCGGGTTACACTAAGCCTTTATATCGGGGTCTATGAATGACAATGGATACAAATGCTACTATGCTAATGCTAGCATGTTAGCAATGCTAACATAATAGTGCTTCATATATATGTGTTTGTTTGTTTTCTTTCGGCTTTTTCCTGATTACGGAGTTGCTCTGAAAGTGGCTAAAAATGCTACTATGCTAATGTTAGCATGCTAACATGTAACATAATAGTGCTACTCTTTATATGGGTGTCTAGCTATGAAAATGGCGAAAAATGCAATGCTAATGTTAGCAATGCTAATGTGCTAATGTTAGCAATGCTAATGTGCTAATGTTAACATGCTAACACCTAGCAGTCTTTATATAAGTGACTACGTCTGAAAAAGGCTAAAAATGGTACTATGCTAATGTCAACATGCTACCAATGATAACTTGCCAACATTAGCATGCATGCTAATGTATTTTGTGTTGGCATTTCTCTGACAAGCAATTCACCTTCTTCAGAGCGCAGGCCCGCAGGACTTGTTCATATTTCTGCTGATTCAGCACTCTACCAAAGAGGATGTTACTACGGATGGTTCCCGGGAATACCCAGGGCTGCTGGGATGCATAGTTGACTTGACCTCTGACCGTCATTGTTCCGCTCTCATGGGGCAGCTCACCCAGGATGGCGCTCAATAGGGTAGACTAGCGAAAAAGGGGGAAGGGAGGTTTTGGAAATAGGTGTATCTCATTAGCGAGCTTTATATTGGAAACAGGTCTCCCATGATGACCAAATGGGGTAAAATACTGTTATGTATGTTATCATGGGTGTACCTTTCCGGCCCCCACTGGACCAATGATAGCTAGGAGCTGCTGTGACTTCACAGTGAGAGTAATGTCCTGCAGAGACGGTGCATCCAGGACCTGAAAGGAGCACACATTGGACATGACAAGTTGAACATAATGTGTTCCATTCTGGGATGCTGTTCCACACCAATTGTCTTCAGAAGTGATAGAACTAATACGTTAAAGCTACAGGAGGGCCTGGGTCTACATACGACGGAGATGTAAGTTGACTTTTAGTGGACATGGGAACGTGGGAATACGGTAAGTCACTCACTCCCAGTGTACACAAAACACATATCAGATACACGCATACAACACACATCAGTTGCTTACTTTCTCCCTGTGCTTGTCTTGCACACTGGAAAGGGGCGTTGCAAGGGAGGGAGAGACAGGCTTATTTATTTGTACAAAGTTTAAATAGTGAGAAAAGTCCAAGAAAAAAACAACGACAGTAGAACATTTTACGGCAATAACGTCCAAACTTAGAAATGGAAGGACCGTGCCCAGCCAAGACTGCAGTACATACGTGTACATATGTACATACATGCTGTAGGTGTACATACAGTGAGGTAAACTGTCACCTTGTCCCAGTAGCAGGTCACACTCTTCATCTCGATGCAGTCCACCTTCATCTCTTCCACTCTCAACTTCCCCCGCTTCATTTCATCCAGCAGGAGGAAATTCTGGAAGGATGGATAAATGGATTGATAGCCCAACACCCGCCATCAACTTCTCCTAATACCATGACTTCATTCCCATAATATCAGAAACTTTATGATTTACTTGAGTTTCCAAAAATAACTTCATTCGTCATTAGCATATTAGCATTGCTTGCATGCTAACATCATCATACTATTTCAACACTATCATACTAGGTGTTAGCATGCTAACATTGGCTTGTTCGCATTGCTAGCATGTTAACATTAGCATAGTAGCATTTTTAGCTGTTTTCACTGGTGGTCCCTGTATAAAAACTTTTCGGTGTTAGCATGCTAACATTAGCATAATTGTATTTTTAGCCATTTTCATAGCTAGACACATATATAAGGACTCTGCACTATTTAGCTATATGTTGGCATACTAATGGTGGCATGTTACATTGCTAGCATGCTAACATGAGCGTAATGCCATTTTTATTCATTTTCATAGCTACACACTAGCTAAACAACACTCTTATGCTAGGTGTTAGCTGTTATCATGCAACGTTAGCATGTTAACATTAGCATAGCAGTATCTGTTTTCATCAGTAGACACTTATACAAAGACTTTTTTAGGTGTTAGCATGCTAATGTTAGCCTAGTATCATTTTTAGCCATTTTGATAGCAAGACTATTACTATTAGTACATGCTAGCATCCTAATGTTGACATGCCAGCATGTTAACATTAGCACAGTATCATTTTTAGCCATGTTCATAGCTAGTCCTGACTGCTTATTATACGGTCCTGTGGAAATACGCTCGCATAGACGCTCCACAAGGTGACTAATGAGCGTTACCTTGATCCTGCGAATGCTGACGATGGTCTCTGACAGTTTTTCGATGGCCAGCGGGAAGAAGAGCGTGATAGTGAGCTTGATGGTTCCATACAGGGACACGGTGACAAACACTCGGCTCGCGCTGATGCTGTTGCCCAGCGCCGCGTACACAGCGAAGGTCACGAAGACCACAATCTTACTGCTGGCGAAGAAGGACGCCATGTTGAGTCCTCGTAAATAGGAGCTCTTCATGATCTGGCTGATTTCCTTCCTGAACATGTACAGGAAGACAGTTGATATAGATGAGAAAAAGTGTCACTACTTTGGGTGAATAAATTCAGGCGTTTTACCTCCTGGACTCTGTGACGAGAGCAGAGAAAGGTTTTTCCCAGGCGTACATCTTGATGACCCTGATGCCGGACACCACTTCATTCATGATGCGGATCCGACGGTCAGTCAGAACCGCTGTTTTACTCCTGCATGGAAGAATCATTCACTCGGAGCGGGCGAAACGACAGATTCCGCGTGACTCACCTGAAGATACCAAAGAGCTTCCCAAACCACGTCTGCACGGGAATCAGCAAGGCCAGGACGGCCACACCACCAAGACAGGACGGTCCGATCTCATACCAAAGGAACGTGATGATCACGGCTGCTTGGAGCGGTCCGATCCACAGGTAGTGGAGATTGATCGTAATCTACAATAAACAAATACAGCATCAACTAACCCTATTAAAGCATTACGTTAAAGCGTTATTCCATGGACCTACAATGAGATTTCATGGTAAAATATCTAAGCTTTTGGAAATGGGCGAGCTTACCTGATGACACACCCCAATTTTGGGGACACAACATGGCTTCTTATTGCCTTAGATGGCATCTGTAGCTAGTTGTCTATGAAATCATTCCAGAAATATAGTAAAAATAGCTGAATTATAATATCTGACATCCTATTAGAGCATTACGGTCTAAAATGAGGTTTTGTGGCAAAATCTAAGCTTTAGGAAATGAGCTAGCTTACCTGCTACACCGCCATTTTGGGGACAGTGTGGCTTCTTATAAGAAAAGGCTACAAGCTAGCTAGTTTCTGTACCTAGTTTTTTTTCTTTTATGAAATAATTCAGAAATATACTCAGACGAGGTGAATTGTAACATTTGATATCTTATGAAAGCATTACATTTGTTACATGGATCTAAAATGAGGTTTTGTGGCAAAATCTAAGCTTTAGGAAATGAGCTAGCTTACCTGCTACATCACCATTTTGGGGAGAGTGTGGCTACTTACGAGAAAAGGCTACAAGCTAGCTAGTTTCTGTAGCTAGTTTTTTTCTATGAAATAATACCAGAAATATAGTCAGACGAGGTGAATTGTAATATTTGATATCTTATGAAAGCATTATATTTGTTACATGGATATAAAATGAGCTTTTGTGGCAAAAAATAAGCTTTAGCAAATGAGCTAGCTTACCTGCTGACATTTTGGGGACACAGCATGGCTACTTATGGGTTAACGCTTTTGAGCGAGTTAGTTTCTGCGGCTTGTTTTCTATACATTCCAGAAATGTAGTAGGAAGAGTTCACACCCCGTCTGGGCATTCCAAGCTGTCATGTGTTGTGGTCTCGCAGCGATAGAAGCAGCATGGCTTGATGTACTCAGCATCAACCAGCAGAGGGCGCCCTTCCTTGCTAGGATTATGAGTGTGACTTCTTTGCAGATATGTTTTAACATGAAGACTCATTTTAAATCCACGTCAGAGCTGTCAAATGGTCTTCTCTGCATTGTGTGTGTGTGTTTGGAGATAAAAGGCATCATCTCATGTGAAGGATTGACCTCATCAAAGCGGTTGATGTCGTTGGAGAGGAGGTTAACGATTTGTCCCGTGGTGGTGTGTCCCATGGCTTGGCTGCTGAGGCGAAGGGCCTGCAGAGAGCCACAGAGACATGGAGGAAGTAGATGTCAGCATTATGGAGGAGCGTGTCATCCAGACTGACCTTGCAGTAGATGACGTGACACACGGCCACTCTCATCTTCATGCCCATTCTTTGCACTAAGTAGTAGTAGACGTGCTGGAGGAGCGTGAGAGCAAAAGTGGATAGGCACATGCCAGCGGCGCATAGGTACGCCACCTGAACGCCACGGCGGTCATCCGGGTCGTAATTCTCAAAGAAGACCAGGATTTTCCCCAGCAGGAGCGGCTGGATGACTTTAACTGCTTCCTGGAAAAGAAAAAGCAAAGCATGATGCAACATGTGCAGCCTGGACGTGTCATACGGTATCATCCCTGCTCGCTTTTTTACTATCACGCTCCTACGTCTCATCACAGCTACTACAACGCCCCTTTCCAATGTTCCCAGTACCCATTACCCAGTATCCAATAACTAACGGCCATCACCCAATATCCAATATTATTATCCATTTCCCAGTATCCAATAGCCACTACCCAATATCCACTATCCAGTGCCCAATATCCACTATCCAGTGCCCAGTGCCCAATATCCACTATCCAGTGCCCAATATCCACTATCCAGTGCCCAGTACCCAATATCTAGTACCCAATATCCAGTGCCCAGTATCCAGTGCCCAGTATCCAGTGCCCAGTATCCAGTGCCCAGTATCCAGTGCCCAGTATCCAGTGCCCAGTACCCAGTATCCAGTGCCCTATATCCACTATCCAGTGCCCAGTATCCAGTGCCCAATATCCACTATCCAGTGCCCAGTATCCACTATCCAGTACCCAGTATCCAGTACCCAATGCCCAATATCCACTATCCAGTGCCCAGTATCCACTATCCAGTGCCCAGTATCCACTATCCAGTGCCCAGTATCCACTATCCAGTGCCCAGTATCCAGTACCAAGTATCCAGTGCCCAATATCCACTATCCAGTGCCCAGTATCCAGTGCACAGTACCCAGTATCCAGTACCCAGTACCCAATGCCCAATATCCACTATCCAGTGCCCAGTATCCAGTACCAAGTATCCAGTGCCCAATATCCACTATCCAGTGCCCAGTATCCAGTGCCCAGTAACCAGTACCCAGTACCCAGTACCCAATGCCCAATATCCACTATCCAGTGCCCAGTATCCAGTACCCAGTATCCAACTCTTTACTGCTGCTGATAACCTAATCGCCTGAAGGGGGCGTGTCTGTAGAGGTTGGTTGGCCACCACTGACCAATGGGAACATAGTAGGCGTGGTCGGGGGAACCCAAGCATTTCAGCCAAGAGGAGAATATTGCATATTTACCCCATTAATGTGCTTCTTGGTTAATTTTTTCATTCTTCATTGTTGTCACGGCCAAAACATTTGCACAAAGATTGTTTATCATTTTACTCCAAGACCGAGGCCAGGAGGCCCCTTCAGGCACATTGGGAATGGAAGACGTCAGGGCATAGGTCGTAGGAGGCCGTTATGTGCTGCATGTCAGTGCTTAGCGGAGCAGAAGCAGCAAATAGGCATGTGCCAGTGGCAATTAGCATCCTGCTAGGTAGCATTCCTGCTGCTATGCACGTAAACAGCCTGGCCCCAAAAACACCACCTTCCTTCTGCAGCTCATCATATTCATACTGCATCATAACATTCCCGGAATAAAAACACTTTATTCCTAGCACACTGTCACCGTATTCCCATTATACTGTCACTTTATTCCCATTATACTGTCACTTTATTCCTATTACAATACCATTGTACTCTCATAAAAGGAGCACTTTATTCCCATAACAATACCACATTATTCCCAAAACAATACCACTTTATTCCCATTATACTGTCACCGTAATCCCATTATACTGTCACTTTATTCCTATTACAATACCATTGTACTCTCATAAAAGGAGCACTTTATTCCCATAAAAATACCACATTATTCCCAAAACAATACCACTTTATTCCCATTATAGTGTCACTTTATTCCCATAAAAATACCATATTATTCCCATAAATATACCACTTTATTCCCATAACAATACCACTCTATTCCCATAAAAATACCCAATACCCAACAATAAAAATACCCTCTATTCCCAATACTATGAGTGTATTGGCATTGTAGTAGTAGTAGTTAGTAGTAACGGTATGAGTGTATTGGCATAGTAGTAGTTGTAGTAGTAGTAATATTAATATTAGTTGTAGTAGTAGTGGTGGTGGTATATGATGATAGGATGTGAAAGGAAGGAAGTGCAGTGTGGCTAAGCTAGGCTAGGCTAGAGTAGGCTAGGCTAAGCTAGGCTAAAGTAGGGTAGGCTCGGGTAGGCTAGGCTAGAATAGGGTAGGCTTGGGTAGGCTAAGCTAGGCTAAAGTAGGGTAGGCTCGGGTAGGCTAGGCTAGAATAGGGTAGGCTTGGGTAGGCTAAGCTAGGCTAAAGTAGGGTAGGCTCGGGTAGGCTAGGCTAGAATAGGCTAGGCTAAAGTAGGGTAGGCTCGGGTAGGCTAGGCTAGAATAGGGTAGGCTTGGGTAGGCTAAGCTAGGCTAAAGTAGGGTAGGCTCGGTCGGGTAGGAGGCACAGCCTGAGGAAGGGTATGATGATGGAGGTGTTTTGGGAGGAGTGTGTTTGGAGGAGTGATTAAGGAGGTCACACTGACTGACTGTGATGATGATGATGATGATGATGATATCGTACCAGTGAGAATGCAAAGAGTCCGGCCGCTACGTAGGACTTCCCGTAGCACCTGATCAGGACTTTGCTGAGTTTGGGCTTCCGCAGCTCCTTGGTGGCCTTTTTTACCTCCACATCCCAACACCTGCAAAACATCATCATCCTCATCTTCCTCATGCTGGCATACCAAGGGTACTATCACTAATTCATTAATAATAACTCATTAAATAAAATACTAATAATAACTATTACTTTTTCAATTATAAATTGACCAATGTTTTTTACACTGTATGGCTATGTGTATGTATGAACTTATATACAGTATGTATGTGTGTATGTACGTATATACAGTATGTATGTATGTATGTACGTACGTATGTACATAAAGAATGAGGAAGTGTAAGAAGGTTCGGAAGTCTAGCGTGGCTTCTAACGTGAAGAAAGGAGACGAGTACCTTTGGAGGTCTTGTCCCAACAAGTGTGCTCCATCTTGGGGAAGAAGGGCGTACAAGTCGCTTTCCTCCAACCTTCGCTTGCGTCCCAGTTGCAGCAGGGGGCGGAGCCAGCTGCAACATATATCATACATGCCGTACTGTGGGAATAAAGTCGTCATATTATGGGAATAAAAGGGAATATAAAGGGAGTAATAATAAAAATGGTGGGCTGCACGGTGGACGAGTGGTTAGCACGCAGGCCTCACAGCTAGGAGACCCGAGTTCGATTCCACCCTCGGCCATCTCCGTGTTCTCCCCGTGCATGCGTGGGTTTTCTCCGGGTACTCCGGTTTCCTCCCACATTCCAAAAAAAACATGCTAGGTTAATTAGTGACTCCAAATTGTCCATAGGTATGAATGTGAGTGTGAATGGTTGTTTGTCTATATGTGCTCTGTGATTGGGGAAGATTTTAAGAGTTGACTTTTTGGATTATTTTGGTCTGTATGTCATGTAGGAGGTTCTTGGAGAGTGTGTGTGTGTGTGTTGGAAAAGTGAAGGTCATGTAGAACAAGAGGACGGGGTGTTCCAAGAGAAGCTTAGGTATCTGGGGTGGTTCTTGAGGGCGGATGTCCAGCCGAGCCGGCAATTAGCAGCCTGAGCGTGTTTGTCGTTTTCTTTGTGTTGGGATTTAACGCTTCTGTGCTTCAGCGCTAACACGCCGCCAATGGCTAACCGCTGCCAAAAATTACTAACAGGGATGTATTTGCCGTCCCCATTGGGGGGCACGCTTCCACTGCGTTACTGTAGGGACCCATCCCATGCATACACTGTCATACATCTTAGGGCTAGGGGTTCGGTTAGGGGCGCTAAGGGTTAAGGGTTGGGTGCTAAGGAACTAAAAAACGCGCGGGACAAAAAAACAGACTCACCAAAGATAAACGCGGTGTGACTTGCTTATTTGTATGACCTTGTGACGTAAAACACGGCGCTCGGCTAAACGGCTTTAGATTAGCAGCGACTTTGTGTTGTTCACCAAAAGAACATGAAAAGATGCCAATAAAAAAACAAAAAACAACTTAGAACGGAGGCAAGCACAAGAGCTTTAGTTAAGACATGTTGACGTGTCTGAACCTCTCACATGCTAACTACACGTGTCCGAGCTAGCAAACGCGGTTACACCGCCATGCAAAGATGCACATTTAAGCATAAATGAAACATTTCCAAGCATAAAAGGTCTGAATCAAATCAAATGCAAATATGAAGCATTGAAAAAAGTCAGGATGATAACATCTAGGAGTGTAAAGGTGACTATAGGGGTGTTATGTCGTGTCTACAGAGCTCTAATGATGTTAAAAAGTATATTTAGAAGGTGGTAAACAGCTTTATTATGCCCAATATGTCTTATTTTCTCTTATGATGTCTACTATATTGGGTAATAGGAGTGTAAAGGTGACTATAGGGGTGTTATGTCATGTCTAGAGGGCTCTAATGATGTTAAAAAGTCAATTTAGAAGGTGGTAAACAGCTTTATTATGCCCAATATGTCTTATTTTCTCTCATGACATCTACTATATTGACTAATGAGTGTAAAGGTGGCTATAGGGGTGTTATGTCGTGTCTACAGAGCTCTAATGATGTTAAAAAATATATTTACAAGGTGGTAAACAGGTTTATTATGCCCAATATGTCTTATTTTCTCTTGTGATGTCTACTATATTGGGTAATAGGACAGTGAAGGTGACTATAGGGGTGTTATGTCATGTCTAGAGGGCTCTAATGATGTTAAAAAGTCGATTTAGAAGGTAGTAAACAGCTTTATTATGTCAAATATGTCTTATTTTCTCTTATGACGTCTACTATATTGACTAATAGGAGTGTAAAGGTGACTATAGGGGTGTTATGTCTTGTCTACAGAGCTCTAATGATGTTAAAAAGTATATTTAAAAGCTGGTAAACAAGTTTATTATGCCCAATATGTCTTATTTTCTCTTATGATGTCTACTATATTGGGTAATAGGAGTGTAAAGGTGACTATAGGGGTGTTATGTCATGTCTAGAGGGCTCTAATGATGTTAAAAAGTCAATTTAGAAGGTGGAAAATAGCTTTATTATGTCGAATATGTCTTATTTTCTCTTATGACGTCTACTATATTGGGTCATAGAAGTGTAAAGGTGACTTTAGGGGTGTTATGTCATGTCTAGAGGGCTCTAATGATGTTAAAAGGTGTATTTAGAAGGTGCTATAGAGGTTTCTTATGAGGGAGTGCAGTTGTTGGTTTCCCTTTGGCAGCACGTGTCAAATGGATCCCATAGGATCCCAAATGTCGACGACAGGAAGCAACAGGAAGAAGCGGACCGATGATCCAATGTTATGTAGTGCTAGCGAGCGGTTAGTGTGTCAGCAAAGACAATGAAGCTAGTTGAGCTTCGTCATGCTTACTCACCACAAGAAAAGCTGAGAAACAAAACCCGCGTTTTGCAGCGGATTCAAAGTCTGCACCTTTTTCTTCTGCGGGAACATTGGACTCGATCAAAGAACTTGGAAAAAGTCTTCCGAACTCCGAACGTAAAAAGTAACGAGCGCCGCGCCGCACCGCACTGCCGTGCTCACTTCACTGACATCACGTAAAGCTCACACTCCTGGTGTCGGCTACGGACGAGACCCGGGGTGGGGGTTGCTAAACGTACACGCGGCGTGTGCTTTTTAATATTTCATGTACTGATATTGGAAAAAGGAAGGCAAATGATTGTCATCGCCAGCCAGGAGCTATTGAAGGCCACGCAAAGACCACGCCCCTCCAGTGGTCACGTGTACCCGCAGACCTTGTAACACGGAACTTTTCACTTTGACTGCTAATGTGGAGTTAGCCGCACGTGACTTATATTATTTTAAATAATAATATTCATTTTAAAATATTTTACTTCTATTAGAATTTAAATTTGCATACGTGCATAATTATTTCATTGTAATGATTGTGTTTTTAAATGAATGAATTTGACGTGCATTATTGTCGTGTTCGTATGAATGAATACTATGAATACTTTTCTATAAATGTTGATATGATACCGTAATGGCGCACGCTGCCGCCCCGCTGTAAAGAAGTCTTGAGTGTTTTCAGTCTTTTAACCTTGAAAAGCAGACAAGTTGAAAAAAAAAAAAAGAGTCAAAATATGTGTCCAACGGTTGCTGCTTTCAAGCAACCCTTGGCCCCAAACTGGATCATACATAGTAGAAATATCACCAGAAATCATTGCACTTGTAGACTTTGTAACGTGTTCCATGCAACCAAAGTCCAAACCCTTCATCGTTTCTGTCACGTAATAAAACACAAGTGCATTGAGTCTGCCTGACATCAATATACAATATCAATGTATCCATAACATGTCCAATCCACCTTGTACAACCATAAATAAGCTCATAAAACATGAGCGATAACAAGCTTGGGTATAAATGCAACGCCACAGAAACGCCAGCAGAGGGAGCTGTTAGCCCGTATTAAATCCACACATCCATTACCTGAGGGTTGCTTTTCATGACGACCCAATTCCACAAACACCAGCTACAGTCCTAATGATGCAGACAATCACACAGCATCTTAACACGGAAATGCCTCAATTAAACATGCTTGTACCTTTTTCTTAAATGGGTTACTGTTGGTGAAAGAAGGAGAGGAGGAAGACGTCCCTATAAGAGGAGAGAGAAGAGGAGCGCCAAGAACCTAGAACTAAGAGTAGGGACTTTGAATGTTGGAACTATGAAAGGAAAAGGTTGACATGATGCAGGGGAGAAACTGCAGGTAGCAGAGATGAGAATGCTGAGGTTCTCAACGGGAGTGACCAGGATGGATAGGATCAGGAAGGAGTACATCAGAGGGACATTACATGTTAGAGGCCTTGGAGAGAGAGGCCAGACTGATGGTTGGGAACTGGAGGTGGCAGAGATGAGGATGCTGAGGTTCTCATTGGGAGTGACCAGGATGGATAGGATCAGGAAGGAGTACATCAGAGGGACATTACATGTTAGAAGCCTTGGAGAGAGAGGCCAGACTGATGGTTGGGAACTCGAGGTGGCAGAGATGAGGATGCTGAGGTTCTCAACGGGAGTGACCAGGATGGATAGGATCAGGAAGGAGTACATCAGAGGGACATTACATGTTAGAAGCCTTGGAGAGAGAGGCCAGACTGATGGTTGGGAACTGGAGTGGCAGAGATGAGGATGCTGAGGTTCTCAACGGGAGTGACCAGGATGGATAGGATCAGGAAGGAGTACATCAGAGGGACATTACATGTTAGAGGCCTTGGAGAGAGAGGCCAGACTGATGGTTGGGAACTGGAGGTGGCAGAGATGAGGATGCTGAGGTTCTCATTGGGAGTGACCAGGATGGATAGGATCAGGAAGGAGTACATCAGAGGGACATTACATGTTAGAAGCCTTGGAGAGAGAGGCCAGACTGATGGTTGGGAACTCGAGGTGGCAGAGATGAGGATGCTGAGGTTCTCAACGGGAGTGACCAGGATGGATAGGATCAGGAAGGAGTACATCAGAGGGACATTACATGTTAGAAGCCTTGGAGAGAGAGGCCAGACTGATGGTTGGGAACTGGAGTGGCAGAGATGAGGATGCTGAGGTTCTCAACGGGAGTGACCAGGATGGATAGGATCAGGAAGGAGTACATCAGAGGGACATTACATGCTAGAGGCCTTGGAGAGAGAGGCCAGACTGATGGTTGGGAACTGGAGGTGGCAGAGATGAGGATGCTGAGGTTCTCATTGGGAGTGACCAGGGTGGATAGGATCAGGAAGGAGTACATCAGAGGGACATTACATGTTAGAAGCCTTGGAGAGAGAGGCCAGACTGATGGTTGGGAACTGGAGGTGGCAGAGATGAGGATGCTGAGGTTCTCAACGGGAGTGACCAGGATGGATAGGATCAGGAAGGAGTACATCAGAGGGACATTACATCTTAGAGGCCTTGGAGATAAAAGTCAGAGAGGCCAGACTGAGATGGTTGGGAGACCAAAGAGAGACAGATGCAGAAGACAGGGTCGGATGGAGTAGACTCAAGTCCAGAAAATAGTGTTTTGAATTCCACATACACGAGGACACAGAAACAGTAGAAATATTTATACTACATTTATTGGCTTGGAATATGTACGATATTCCCAGCAAGGAGCAGAGAGATTGTGCAGATCCAAAAGTGTTCAGTGGCCAGCAGCCAATGACAACCACCGTCACTGGCTGCTGGAGTCCTGACCTCTATCCTCATCCTGCCTGGAGCCCAGCAGCTCCCGGATTCTTTCTGCGTCCTTTTTGCTCTCCGTCCCCGAGCTCGCGTTTAGATCGCCGATCAGCTCGTCCGTCAGGTGAAGTCGAGCCGTCCTGGGGAAGGAAGACGACAGGGTGAAGACCTGAGGTTATCTAAGTCGTGTTTCTGTGATCCGACTCACCACTCTTCAGCCCCCAGTCGATGAATCTCCTGGCGCTCTCGCCACCTCCGTTCCTGCACGCTTTCTCCCGTCAGCGCGTTCATGCCGAGGATCAGCGCGCCTGTCGGAATCCTACAAAGATGATCCATTCACATTTCCATACACGTCGCACGTCCTGCATATGATGGACTTTCCTACTCTGACATCTGGGAGTCAGAAGCCACGCTAAACATTGACATGTTAGCATTGCTAGCATGCCAACATTTGCATAGTAGCATTTTTAACCATTTTTATAACGAGACACATACAGTACATCAACAGTCAGCGTTATTATGCTATGTGTTAGCATTGCTAGCATGCCAACATTGACATGTTAGCATTGCTAGCATGCCAACATTGACATGTTAGCATTGCTAGCATGCCAACATTGACATGTTAGCATTGCTAGCATGCCAACATTGACATGTTAGCATTGCTAGCATGCCAACATTCGCATAGTAGAATGTTGAGCCATTTTTATAGCGAGACACATACAGTACATCAACAGTCAGCGCTATTATGCTATGTGTTAGAATGCCAACATTGACATGTTAGCATTGCTAGCATGCCAACATTCGCCTAGTAGCATTTTTAGCTATTTTTATAGTGAGACACTTACAGTACATCAGCAGTCAGCACTATTATGCTATGTGTTAACATGCTAACATTGACATGTTAGCATTGCTAGCATGGCAACATTCGCCTAGTAGCATTTTTAGCCATTTTTATAGCGAGACACATACAGTACATCAACAGTCAGCGTTATTACGCTATGTGTTAGCATGCTAGCATTGACATGTTAGCATTGCTAGCATGGCAACATTCGCACAGTAGCATTTTTAGCCATTTTTATAGCAAGACACATACATCAACAGTCGGCACTAGTATGCTATGTGTTAGCATGCCAACATTGACATGTTAGCTTTGCTAGCATGCCAACATTCGCATATTAGCATTTTTAGTCATTTTTTATAGCAAGACACATACAGTACATCAACTGGCAGCACTATTATGCTATGTGTTAGCATGCCAACATTGACATGTTAGCATTGCTAGCATGCCAACATTTGCATAGTAACATTTTTAGCCATTTACATGGCAAAACACATGCAGCACATCAACACTCAGCACTATTATGCGATGTGTTGTCATGCTAACATTATTATGTTAGCATTGCTAGCATGCTAACATTCATGTCGTGGCAATTTTAGCAATTTGCATAGCGAGACACACACAGTACATCAACACTCAGCACTAATATGCTACGTGTTAGCATGCTAGCATTAGCATAGTAGCTTTTTGAGTAGACTGTTATTGCTGCATCTTAAAGACATGTGTAAGGGAGGGGAGAGAGACGAAAGCAAAGCAGACTGGAGAAAAAGAGATGCTAGGAAGAAGGAGGGGGACAGCTGCTGCCTCGTCCGTGCCCCTCTGCCCCGTGAGCCAAAGCCCAGCAGTACTTCATGCACATGAGCGCCTCTGGCAGCCAGCACGGGGTCGGGTATCGCAGCTGGAAAGAACGCGGCTGTCTGCCAGAGCGCTCCTCGCTCTCTAACGCAAATAAACCACGAGCACGGGCCACTCACCCCAACACCGCTCCCATGATGCCGCCTGCCACCAGTCCTCGTACGCCCAGGGTCAGCCTGAAGAGACCTCCAGTCACCGCTGCATTGTAAAACATATCATTACTAGGTCATTTTAGTGGGTGTGCTGCAGGGAGGACTCCATGGACTCACCTCCAGCCACAGCAAAGCTGCTCAGGCTGTATTTGTCCCGGTAAACACACAGGCCTGTACTGATGGAACTGGAGGCGGGGCAGAGGAACATGACGGACACATGAAGCCTACTGCTCTACTCTCCTGGCACCCAAACACATTTATAGCAACACACACCAGCACAAGTCTTATTTCCTCTTATCATGTCTACTGTATTGGTTAATAACAGCATAAAGGTGACTGTAGGGGTGTTATGTCATGTCTAGAGGGCTCTAATGATGTTAAGTGGATTTAGAAGGTGGTAAACAGCTTTATTATGCCAAATATGTCTTATTTTCTCTTATGATGTCTACTATATTGGGTAATAGGACAGTGAAGGTGACTATAGGGGTGTTATGTCATGTCTAGAGGGCTCTAATGATGTTAAAACGTGTATTTTGAAAGTGGTAAACAGGTTTGTTATGCCTAATGTGTCTTATATGTCTACTATATTGGGCCATAGAGATGTAAAAGTGACTATAGGGGTGTTATGTCATGTCTAGAGGGCTCTAATAATGTTAAAATGTGTATTTTGAAAGTGGTAAACAGGTTTATTATGCCTAATGTGTCTTATTTTATCTTATGATGTCTACTATATTGACAAATAGGAGTGTAAAGGTGACTATAGGGGTGTTATGTCATGTATAGAGGGCTCCAATGATGTTAAAAGGTGTATTTAGAAGGTGATAAACAGTTTTTTTTCATGTGTGCAGTGGGTGGTGATCCACTGGTGTCAAGAATTAGTGGTAGACAAGATACGGTACGTGAGAGCTTACTTGAACAGGGTGACAAATGCAGCCACTCTCCAGCTCCATCGGCTTCCATACCGGACAAAGCCGCGGACAGCCGCGTTGTGTGCGGAACGCTGTTTGGACAGGCAAGGAACAAAAGCAATAATCATCCGTCTGCACTTCTGTTGATGTTTTTCCACACAGACTTTTCGGTGACCAACTGCAAAGCTAGCCATCATCACCATCACTTGGAGGGTTAGCTTACCACGGCTTCTACACGGCTAGTGTAGAGTTCCGCCTGGCTCATTTGGATGTACCTCTGCTTGGCGTGGCGAGCCGCCGGCAGGCCTCCATAGATGAAGCCCGCGATGGCGGCAACAAATGCGCTTTTTAGCACATTGGTGACCTCGTCCGAGTAGCCGCGGCTAGCACTGATGGAAGAAAGTTTTCAGAGTCAAGGAAGTACATCATCGTGATGCAAAGGGGGACGCTACCGACTCTCTCTGAAACAGATCCTTCACACGGTCCCAGCCGCTGTCGTTTGGCACGGTGTCGGCCGCGAGGGCGTGCACGGGAGCAGCACAGGAGGAGGAGGAGGAGGAGGGACAGGAGGGTGCAGGCTGGCCAGAAGCCACATCAGCCGCATGGACCCTGGGGAGCAGGGAGCCGAGGCCAGGAGGCCTGGAAGTCCAGATCGGGCCCCGGGGGCCACAATCTGCCAGTCGTCTCCAAAGGGTGAAACTTGTCGCGGTCTGATCCGGATGCATCATGCTTCAGCTGGCATCAGGCTGCGGCAAACACACACACACACAGACTTAACAGCTGGCCGCCGCAGCCCCTGCCCCCCCCCGCCCCTCCAAACAAACAGCCCTCAGGCACAAGAAAGCCTGCCTGGCGCTCAGCTTGTCCGAATACATTAGCAGCTGTCAGGTGGTGGCCTTTCCTAAGTCTATCCTTACTGCACCGTCCTTATTCTCTTCTTCACTTTTACACTTCGGCTACCATCCTTTTTTGTTTCCAATGCTTCCTGAGATAACTTCAGAATATTTTCATTCTTTTAAGATTTGCTGCTACCTTTTTTTATTTTATTTTTTAGCTCAGGTACCAACTTTTTCCTTAAAATTCATTTTTACATTTGGCACAACCATTTTAATGATTTTCTAAAGATTCGGAGCCACCTGTTTTCTTTTTTTTTTGACGCGGAACTTTCGTGGTTTGTGGGTCAGTTTTCTACCCGGATAACTGTGGAAGGGACTGGCTCGTGACGTCACAATCACTATGGTGAACGATTCACCTCACGTGCATGTTTATAATGCCAGACAGGCATTAATAACATGCGTTAATAAAACGATACACAATAGGCAGCAATGCTAACATGAATTATAACATGAACATAAACATAAATAACATGAACACGGATTCCAACTCAGTTGTTCGCTCTTTAAATGTCGGGATGCCGATCGTGTCCGACTAGCTAGCGTGGTAAGTGAGTCCTTTAACTGCATCTTCTGACTAAAATGTCGTGTCTATATTACATTGGCGTGACTCGAACATTACGTATTAAATGTATTTGGATGCAGTGCTTCCAGTGATATTCTTTTCATTTAAACCAGGAAGGTTTGTCGTGCTCACGTTAGCGTTAGCCACCGGAAGCTACTTCTTCGTCTAACAGTCCAACAGTTGTACTTACCATGGAGGTGCAGGTCCGAATTCCAGTCACTTGGGGAAAAGCCCATCAACGACAGATGTTAATAATTAGTGTCGTTTAATGCCGGTACTCGAATGTGGAATGAAGGAGTCATCGTTGTCCTTGCTTGTCGACCTCTCAACTTGTCCATACAGCGACACGGACCACAGCGCCCTCGTGTGGTGGATGACCAACTCCATGACAGTACAGTGCTGCGTTCAAGTGCTGTCCAAGCAATACACAACTACTAGTTTCATCTGTAAAAAAAGTCATAATATTACCTGACAGTTGGAACACTTGGGAAATAAAAAAAACACAGAATAAATAAAAATACTAAATAAATAAATACTGTCATTTCATCAGAATAAAGTCGAAATATCAAGAGAAAAAAACACCCTATTCCAACTAAAGTGTCACGATTTTAGGAGAATAAATTTGGCATATTATGAGAAAAATACATAATATTTTACTACTATAGAAACGACGAAATCATGTTGGAATATTCAGAAAATTACATTCTATTATTACAAAAATATAATTTGAAAAACAAACCATTGAATTGAACAATTGAAAAACAATTCCTCGTATTAGGGGAATAAAGTCCTCGTATTAGGGGAATAAACTCCTCGTATTAGGGGAATAAAGTTGTGTTTGTGGAATAAAGTCAAAGTAGCTGAAAGATGAAAAAACTACAAATGGAAGAAAAAAAGCATGTGTAGTAATAAAAGCTGTATTCTATGAGAATGATAGGATATGATGAAGACGAGATAGTCCAAATGATGAAGGTAGGGTCCAAGGCAGGGCACGCAGCCATCACAGCTCAGTCCTGGTGGGCGGGGGCAGGATGTGCGAGTAGTGTGGGCGTCTTTTGGGGCGGTAGGCCAGCAGGCGGCCGAAGCGGGTGAGGAGCGTCTCCCAGTAGCAGGAGACGTCTCGCATCTGCAGGTGCTCCCAGACGAAGCGGGCGCCTCTGTGGAGAGAAGGAAGATGTCGGCCGTGAGAGACTCCACGCGTCGCCCGGGGAAACATTACCTGATGGCGATCTCTTCTGCAATGGCGTCGTTCTCCTGCACGAACTCTAAGAGTTCTCTGGAAACACATTTAAACTTGGCAGAGTCACGGCGTGAGGGTGGAAGTACCGCATGATTGAACCGGCAGAGTCACCTGACGTCGGAGAGGTCCTGCTTGACGGGGACGTAGTGGACCCAGGGCTTGAGCTGAGGGTAGAAGAACTCTTGCCATTGGTCGCCCACATGAAACACCAAGGAGCCGCACAGGAACAGATGCTTGAAGCGAAAACTGGCCGCCACGCCTCGGAAGTTAAATAAATATCTTCAAAGGAAAGAAAACATTTGATGCTCGTTGGGTTGTTGTTTCTGTTATTGTGTTAGCATGTTAGCATTCTAACATTAGCATGAGATGAGCTGGAATGTGTGAGCTAAAGCGTACTTGTACTTGCAGTGGTCCACCAGTGGGATTTCTTTGGCCGGTGCTCTCCCGAGTGTGTCCTACAATCATCATGAAGGAAAAGAAGATCCTGGTCAGGGTGGCGTGCAAATGAAGGTTTGGACACACGGAAAGAAGCAAGACCTCTGACCTTGTCTGACTTCCAGGCCTGGTTCTTTGTGTATTCTGCATCAACCAGATCTGGCATCTCCCTAGACAGGACGACCAGAGGGTCACGCTCTGAACTGGTCCTACCAGGAAAAAAGGGGAGGATGAGGTCGCCACAATGCTCTACGGAGGATAAGAAACACCTCTATGATTCTAAATAATAATGCTTAGGCTTAAACTAGGGCTGGGCGATGTATCGATATATTTTTTTATCTGCAAGGATGTTAGCCAAACAGCCAGGAGGCTAGCCAGGCTAACAGGAAGTTGGTCAAACTAGCAGGAAATTAGCCAGGAGCGCCAGATGTTCGTCAGGTTGTCAGGATGCTCGCCATGCTAGCAAGAGGTTAGCCAGGTTAGCAGGAAGCTAGCCCGGCTAGCAGGAAGTTGTTCAAACTAGCAGGAAATTAGCCAGGAGCGCCAGATGTTCAGGATGCTGGCCAGGCTAGCAAGAGGTTAGCCAGGTTAGCAGGAAGCTAGCCAGGCTAGTCGGACGTTTGCCAAAATGGATGGACGCTAGCCAGGTTAGCAGGAAGCTAGCGCGGCTAGCAGGAAGAGGTTAGCCAGGTTAGCAGGAAGCTAGCCAGGCTAGTCGGACGTTTGCCAAAATAGATGGACGCTAGCCAGGTTAGCAGGAAGCTAGCGCGGCTAGCAGGAAGTTGGTCAAACTAGCAGGAAATTAGCCAGGAGCGCCAGATGTTCGCCAGGTTAGCAGGAAGCTAGCCCGGCTAGCAGGAAGTTGCGCAAACTAGCAGGAAATTAGTCAGGAAAGCCAGACATTCGCCAGGGTATAAGGATGCTCGCCAGGCTAGCAAGAGGTTAGCCAGGTTAGCAGGAAGCTAGCCAGGCTAGTCGGACGTTTGCCATGATAGATGGAAGCTAGCCAGGTTAGCAGGAAGTTGCTCAAACTAGCAGGAAATTAGCCAGGCGCGCCAGATGTTCACCAGGTTATCAGGATGCTCGCCAGGCTAGCAGGAAGCTAAGAAGTTTAGTTGTGATGCACATAAGCACTAACCTGGATCCTCTGAAGAACCCTTTGGACTCTTTGTTCTTCCACGGCCACCGAGCAGCAGATCTAAAATATACACTTTATGCATCACGACGATATCATGATATTGTGATGATATCTTTGCACCCTGTTTAGGCCTTACTTTTTAAGATCGTCCCTCATAAGGTCCCATCTTCCTAGTCCTGTAGGATATATGGGCCACACAGCAGGACCACCCTCCCAGAAGGTCCATGCTGGGTACATGATGTCCTGGTAGTCTGATGTCTTCTCACACAAACACACACACGCACACACCACAACGTATTAGTGTGCAGTGTAAGCAGCACATCACAGGAAGTTGACCAAAAACAAGCAGAACGTGACAGGAAGTTGACCAAAAACAAGCAGAACGTGACAGGAAGTTGACCAAAAACAAGCACAACGTGACAGGAAGTTGACCAAAAACAAGCAAAACGGTACAGGAAGTTGACCAAAAACAAGCAAAACGGTACAGGAAGTTGACCAAAAACAAGCAGAACGTTACAGGAAGTTGACCAAAAACAAGCAGAACGGTACAGGAAGTTGACCAAAAACAAGCAGAAGTGACAGGAAGTTGACCAAAAACAAGCAGAAGTGACAGGAAGTTGACCAAAAACAAGCAGAAGTGACAGGAAGTTGACCAAAACAAGTAGAACGTGACAGGAAGTTGACCAAAAACAAGCAGAACATTACAGGAAGTTGACCAAAAACAAGCGGAACATTACAGGAAGTTGACCAAAAACAAGCGGAACATTACAGGAAGTTGACCAAAAACAAGCAGAACATTACAGGAATTTGACCAAAAACAAGCAGAACATTACAGGAAGTTGACCAAAAACAAGCAGAACAGTACAGGAAGTTGACCAAAAACAAGTAGAACTAAATAGTCAAAGTAGCGCACACACTAACCTTACTAAAGGAGAAAACCGGGAGGGTCGGCTGCACCCAGTTTGGCACTTGAGGATAATCTCTGACATTGACCACCATCTCCACATCAGGTAACCTGTCAATCAGCTCTAACAGGAAGTGCTCCACCCCGCTGCACCTGAACACACCAAAAGGGGAAATGACCGGCACCATAAACGCTTCTGCTGGCTTGCGCTTAGTTCCCGTTGCTAGGCAGAACAGACCTGGCAGGGAACATGCACTGGCGCTCCCGGTACAACTTATGGTCAATGATCTGGTAGTGGGTGCCCACCCCTCTTTCTACCGTCTGAGTCATGACATCCTGGGAGATACCACCTCGAAAGGGAGCCAAGTCTTCTTCTAGGACCCTAAAGTACACATTCATATAGAAATCACAGCAAAAATACAGTACTGTTCATCTGCAGTACATGTCACTTTTAAGATGACGAGGAAAAATAATGTTTAGTAGCATAGAGAAGATATAGTTGCAAAAATATAAAATAATAACCAGCAGAAATTGAAAAGAAAGTGCTGTAATTTTACAAGGTATTGTCCAAGAAAAGTATAGTGTTCATTTGTGTGTATCACTCTGAGCAAATACAACAATACAGTGATCGATATGTTCATATAATTATTAGTGCTGATGAGGACATTTACCTAAGGTGGCAGCTACAGTTGGCAGAGTTGCACTGACGATATACTTTAACCGCCTCTGAGATCCTGTCCTTCACTTCCTGTTGTCCTGGAGAAACAAAAACTTAAGAGTTAAATCCCCCCACATGTCGTGTAACTGTTGCTATTACTTCACGTAACGACGCAAATAATAATCATGTAGCTAAACCACTTATAAGAAAGGAAATTGCTTGTGAAATCGCTAGTGCAAACATTTAAACGTGAATCGGCGCGTTGTGTTACTTTATATTGTTCAAGTCGGAGCTAGCTTGCCGGCTAATGAATGAAAAGAGCACAGTGTGTTAGCAAAATATAGCCGAGACGATCGCGTTCGGTATCGTTTTAAGAATATCCATCGAAACACAAATACCTGCTTCACAGGGCGAACACAAAACAAACACTTGCAACACAAACAGAAAAGTCCACACGCAAGAACGCTCCATTTGTCCTCAATCGTCAAGCTTTGACTATCTCGGCACACAGAGGAAGACGTGAGAGTCATGAACGAGTCGTTCAAACTCGCGAGTTTTTTTTAAACTGTGTAGAGACTCACGGCTACTCGTCTCCGTCTACTTAGCAGAAGATTCACTTCAGTGGGTGACTCATAAGACTTCTATCAATTCAGTCAATTAAAAAAAAAACAACCGAGTTCTCCCATCTCTACAATGAAGACACTTGTTGCTGATCAGGGATCGGCTACTTATGTCTGAGTGTAGTCATTACGGTAATGCGCACCACAACCGTTCAGTACAGTACCGTAATGGTGGAATAATTGCCTCAAAGGTGCATAACATGAAATTTGATTTTGTGTAATTTATAAATATAATAAATATTAAGAGGAAAAAAATATAATTTTAGTAGTTTATGTTAAAATATTTATAATTAAAATATTAATAGAAACAAAAAAGTTGGTTTTTAATTAGTTCACGGACCATATGCTGGTAGACAGCCTGCTAACCTGGTAAAGATCAAAGATTATCTAATAGCGAGAGGATCGCTCACTCTTACGGTCACCAAACGATGCTTTTCAGAGAAGATATCTTACTTTTAGCTTTTTAACCATTTGTACTATATTTCTAAACATATTTATTGAGCGACTATGAACCTGTTGACTATTTTACATCAACCTCTTTCTAGGTCATGTAGATTAGTTTTTTTGTGTGAGGAAGGAGAAGGAAGAGGAGGAGGAGGAGGAAAGTGTCTCCTGTGAGATGTGACATGAAGTGATGGAGAGAGAAAGAAACAAAGGAAAGGTGAAGCCCAAGCAGGAGTAGGAGTACAGACGAGTCAGACGAAGAGAAAAGTAGATCATTCCATACTTCCACGCCTTCAGCAACAATGCGGCCTGTGTCCTTGTCCTTGGTTTGGACCTTCTGCCTCCACCTGCTTTGCTTTTGTGCCGCAGAGGAAGGTCTGGAGTTCCCCAACTTTGACGGCAAAGACCGGGTGCTGGACATAAATGAGCACAGCTACAAGAAGGCGCTGAGGAGCTTTGAGCTGCTGTGCGTCTTCTACCACCAGCCGCTTCCCACCAGCAAGGGCCTGCAGAAGCGCTTCCAGATGACTGAGCTGGTCCTGGAGGTGAGATCTTCTTCTTTTACAGGAAGAAAGTTGAAAAAAATGCTGTAATTTTACAAGGATAAAGTCAAAATATTAAGAGAAAATAAGTTTTAAGGCAATAAAGTGTGTGTGTGTGAACACCATCCAGCTGAGTGCTCAGGTCCTGGAGGACAAAGACATCGGCTTCGGGATGGTGGACTCTGAGAAGGATGCCAAAGTAGCCAAGAAGCTCGGTGAGATGCTATCACATAGATGACGTAGATGTTATGGCGTTGGTGCCAATGGTGTTGGACCCTGCCCTTGCAGGTCTGGAGGAGGTGGGCAGCCTGTACGTCTTCAAGGACCAGCGCATCATCGAGTTTGACGGACAGCTCTCAGCAGACACGCTGGTGGAGTTCCTGTTGGATGTGAGTGGACCACCAACATAACGTGATTGTGAATATTGTTGGGAAGAATAAAAGTATTCAACTGCTGATGCTGCTCCCAAAATGGCAGGCTTGCATCAGGAAGCATTTGGTGTAAAAAAAAATTTAAAGTAAAAAAAAAAACAGCTCAACATGACAGGAAATTCCCCCAAATTCCGCCTTCATGGACATTTTGACGCGCTATTACAGTGCTTACGTCCTGTTTGACCCTCGGCAGACGCCGTAGTTGTCACTATGTTAATACAAGCGGGAGCAAACATTGAGCAGATACGGAGGAAGAAATTGATATTGTTAAATTTAGCTTAAAAGCCCTGACCGATAGCTCTGGCAACAAGAACAAAGTTATTTTTATCTACCGTCGCTGGGATTTGTTTCATCAAGGACCAGGTCGTCATCTGCTGACTTGAGAGATCCGGGTAAGTACTCAATACACTGCCTGTATTTTTAAATTGACATCCCCGCAGTCGTATTAAAGAAAACGAGTCTCACAATTAATTAGTGTTTTCTAAGAAAACTCACATTAATTTAGACATATTTTTTATTTTTTTTGCTTGAACCTGCGAGGTAAAATCTGCATACGAGCCGTTGGTTAACAGCAGGCATAGCCGAGGACCGCTATGCTGGGTCTTGTCATTGAGCGGGAGCGTTAGCTAGAATTAGCAGTACAGAACTAGTCGTCAACACACACAAAAACAATAAAAACTAGTCGTCAACACAGCAATAAAACAGAGGTACAATATAGCGATAATGGTGTAAAACTAGATGAAATGAATAGCACAATATAAACACAGGTAGACTTGTCAAATAGGTTGTGTACCACAAATATATACCACATCAGGCAGAGAGAACTGATGAAGGTGCGTTTAAGGACGGTGAAAAAAAGTGGGACAAATGGTCTCATGACTTATTTTGGAATAAAATATTTAAAGAAACAACTTAAAAGCAATGGCTAGTTTTTATGAAATGTATTGATGTTTTGGCTTGACCTTGCCGGTCCTGGCTGGCTTGCAGGTTCTGGAGGAGCCAGTGGAAGTGATCAACAACGCCATGGAGCTGCGGGCCTTCGAGAGGATGGAGGAAGACATCCGCCTGATTGGCTACTTCAAAGGAGAGGATTTATGTTAGTGCTTGACTGTCTCAGGAGAGCATGGAAATAGAAATAGCATCTAGTTCAGCAGCAATCAGGGCAAACCCAATGAGATTCACCTCACTCCTGCTCCTTCTTCTTCTTCTTTTTCAGACTACAAAGCCTTCCAGGAGGCGTCGGAACGTTTCCAACCTTACATCAAGTTCTTTGCTATATTTGATAAATCCGTAAGTGCTCAAGTTTTTTAGCGTACAAAAACAGTCCTAATATGAGAAACAAATGTGTCATTTTTGATGGTGTGTTTGTATAAGGGGATGATAAATCCATAAATCTATGATACTTCCTCTCTCTTGACCTTGGGCTGGGCGTCAGGTGGCCAAACATCTCTCCCTGAAGATGAACCAGGTCCATTTCTTCGAGCCCTTCATGGAGGAGGCGGCCGTCTTGCCCGGCAGAGCTCTGTCCGAGATGGACATCGTGGATTTTGTCAAGCAACACAGGAGGTTGGATGCTCTTCATTCCCCACGTTCTTCCATTCCGCCCTGTTGCAACTCTGGCTGTTTGTCTCGCAGGGCCACTCTGAGGAAGCTGCGGGCGGAGAACATGTTTGAGACGTGGGTACGTGGCGGAGCGGTGTGCTGGCATGTTGCTCCATCACTCGCTCACTCCTCTTCTTCTTCTTCTTCTACAGGAGGACCACATGGACGGAATACACATTGTTGCCTTTGCCGAAGAGGAGGACCCAGGTCTGACAAATCTGTTCTCTCCTTCACGTCCAGCTACTCTTACATCTTGACGCCCCCCCCCCTCCCAGATGGCTACGAGTTCCTGGAAATCTTAAAGGACGTAGCCAGAGACAACACCAACAACCCGGATCTCAGTATCATCTGGATTGATCCCGACGACTTCCCTCTGGTGGGATTCATTCACTTCATATTCTATCTATTTCTTATCATAAGGTACATACTAGGCACCCCCAGCCCCCACCAACAGCAGCACCTTACCTCACTTGCTTCTGGAAATAAAGTCATTGGTATTCCCATAATATGATGACTTTATTCGATAAAGAGTATATACTATAAGTGTGATGAAGCTAAACAGGAAGTAGCCGAGGTAGAGGATGGGAGGTGAGAAAGGTTGTGTGGTGTTTTACAGCTGACCACGTACTGGGAGAAAACCTTCAAGCTGGACTTGTTCCGCCCTCAGATCGGCGTGGTCAACGTGACAGACGTAAGTCAGCATACGCATGCCGCCGTCTGCATCACATTCATACTGGTTGGTGTCCTTTCCACCCCCCCGACCCCCCACACAGGCGGACAGCGTCTGGTTGGACATGTCTGACGACGAGGACCTGCCCACTGCCGAGGAGCTGGAGGACTGGATCGAGGATGTCCTGTCGGGCAGGGTCAACACCGAGGACGACGACGACGACGACGATGATGATGATGATGACGCTGCCCTTGATGATCACCACCTCACCCATGATGATGATGATGATGATGATGACTACTAGACCTTTATTGGACTATTATTATTATCGTCCCTTTACTTATGCATCATTCATACAGAAAAGCTACTGCATCATCATTGTTATTATTATAATTAGTGAAGGAGTGTACTAGCCTTGTGTAAGAAGCCTGTACAGTATGTTCACTATACATACTTTCTTTCTTCTGTCATTGGTTTGTGGTAAAAGTAAGGAGCTCACATGTTGACGCATAACAGAGCATAAAAGTGCTAAAATATGGCGCAATGTTCATTATAATCTCACTAAACACCATTCTTATACAATCAATCTTAATATAGCGTCTGACTTCTGTAGTAGTCTTCGATACCGCCCCAAGATGGCAGCAGTGTGACGCCATGACTGATAGATGCCGTAGAACCACCGTCGAAGAAGAAAAGGCGGAAGTCAGCAACGCTTGGAGATAAAGCACCACCGCGGCAAAATGCAATCGTGTTTAAAATAAAAAACATTCAAAGTGCTGAAATAGTTAGCAAAGCAGCGACTAATGGCGGCACCCGGTGAAATATTAACGATGGAGTCGTACGAAGAGGAACTTATATGCCACACAACGGAGGAGCAACCGGAAGCTGTCAGCAAGACTCGAATTGTGCTACACGTTGAAGGTTTGTTTACATGTTTGCTAGCCGATGAATAGTCGACACCAAAATGAATCCAACAGGTAAATTCGTAGACGGGTTGTTATGGGCGTCATCGCGCATGCGTGTCCGCACTGCCTCACCTCAGTAAGAAAATTATTTATTGGCTGCCCCTGTAGAAGT
This sequence comes from Doryrhamphus excisus, assembly GCF_037039965.1. NCBI lineage: Eukaryota > Metazoa > Chordata > Actinopteri > Syngnathiformes > Syngnathidae > Doryrhamphus > Doryrhamphus excisus. The sequence continues at coordinate 2,745,340 of NC_136373.1, read as the reverse complement.
ACGTAGATAACTTCATTGGCTAATTCGCCTATAATGTTGTTACAGGTACTGTACGGAAAAAAGGCATAGCACCTAAATTAGGTTGAGACTATTGGTACATAGTTACTATTGGTACATAGTTACTATTGGTACATAGTTACTATTGGTACATAGTTACTATTGGTACATAGTTACTATTGGTACATAGTTACTATTGGTACATAGTTACTATTGGTACATAATTACTATTGGTACATAGTTACTATTGGTACATAGTTACTATTGGTACATAGTTACTATTGGTACATAGTTACTATTGGTACATAGTTACTATTGGTACATAGTTACTATTGGTACATAATTACTATTGGTATATAGTTACTATTGGTCAAGCATCCTTCTTCCATCACACGCTCCGGCACACCGCCAGGCAGGTGTCCGAGTCTTGACTTCTACCAAAAGCTACTTTCACTTTCACTTTTCTGCCCTGCAGACGTCTGTAAAGAAGATCTTCCTCAGCAGCAGGAGGAGGAGGAGGAAAAAGAGGAGCCGCAGTTCCCCCACAGTAAGGAGAAGGAGTGGGAGCAACAGCCCCCCCGCATCAAGAAGGAAGAATGGGAGCCACAGCCCCCCTACATGAAAGAGGAAGAGGAGGATCACAGCAACAAGCGTTTCGAAGGAGTGGAGGAGCTCCCAGTGGTTGTGGTCCAGGTGAAGAGTGAAGATGAGGAGGAGGAGCCTCAAAGCGGCAATGAAGACGACCTCTCGGCGACGCCGTCAAACGGCAACGATGCATGGTCACGCTCCCCGGACACCGATGATGACACCGCATGTCGGAAATGCTCCCGGTGCGGCGAGACCTTTGTCAACAAGTCCACCCTGGAAAGGCACGTGAGAACCCACACAGGAGAGAAACCCTTCGTGTGCTCAGTGTGCGGTAAAGCTTTCACTCAGAAAGGCAGTTTGACGACACACGCAAGAATACACACCGGAGAAAAACCTTTCACTTGTTCCGTGTGCGGCGTGAGTTGCCGGCGAAATCAGGATTTGAAAATCCACTCGAGGACGCACACCGGAGAGAAGCCTTTTACGTGTTCGGTGTGCGGTAAAAGTTTCTCTCAAAAGTCCAATTTAACCACGCACATGAGAATACACACCGGAGAGAAACCATATTCCTGCTCCATCTGCAATAGAGGCTCTTATGACCGAACGACTCTTGTGAGACACATGAAGACACACACAGGGGAGAAAGCATTTTCCTGTCCGGTGTGCCGTGTGGCCTTTGTACAGAACCACAGTTTGAAAAAACACATGAGGGTCCACACCGGAGAAAAACCCTTCGTGTGCTCAGTTTGTGACAAAACCTTCTCGGAAAAGTCCAATTTGACAGCGCACAGGAGGATACACAGCGGAGAGAAACCCTTTCCCTGCTCAGTGTGCGGCGCATCTTTCGTGCAAAACGATACTTTGAAAACACACATGAGGAAACACACCGGCGAGAAACCTTTCAACTGCTCCGTCTGCGGCAAAGCGTTCAGACGAAATCAGTATTTGAAAAGACACACGCAACGACACAGCGAGGAGAGAAATGGAAACGAACACTTCGCTTGATTCTCATCGTATTGCCCAACCTAAGTCATCATATTGCAACATTCAAAAATGTTCAAAAATCATCTTCTTGTAAAATGGCCGCCATTTCTCCGTTGTTGTTGTTGCTTTTTACATTTTTTTAAATTTAATTAATTAAAACATTTTCTAAATAGTTTGACCTCACTTCTTGTGAATTTATTAATGACTTTATTCCTAGAATATTTGGACTTGATTCTCATAATATTCTAACTTTTTGCCCAACCAAATTTTTCCAAAAATGACAACTTGATTGTGTTTTGTTTAGTTTCTCATCATAATCCAACCCTGAAAAATCACCTTTTTACAAATAAAAATACTTTTTACACTACTTTTTCTTGTAAAATGGCCATTTCCCCCTGTTGTTGTTGTTGCTTTGAATTTGTTTTATTTAATTAATTTTAATTAAAAAAAAAATAGTTTGACCTCACTTCTTGTGCATTTATTAATGACTTTATTCCTAAAATATTTGGACTTGATTCTCATAATATTCTAACTATTTGCCCAACCAAAAATGACAACTTGATTGTGTTTTGTTTAGTTTCTCGTCATAATCAATCATCTTTTTACAAATAAAGACTTTTTACACTACTTTTATTTGTAAAATGGCCGCCATTTCCCCCTGTTGTTAATTTTACATTTTTTTTAAATAGTTTGACCTCACTTCTTGTGAATTTATTAATGACTTTATTCCTAGAATATTTGGACTTGATTCTCATAATATTCTAACTTTTTGCCCAACCAAATTTTCCACAATGACAACTTGATTGTGTTTTGTTTTGTTTTGTTTCCTGAAAAATCATCTTTTTACAAATAAAAAGACTTTTTACACGATGTAACCTTCTCTGCTAAAAGGTTTGTGTTCAAAGACCGGATTGAAGAAATCCACGCGTCACCATGGACGATCATATTCATTCAGCGTCGGCGGCGGGGACTCCAGACGAACCGACAGCGAAGTTTGGCGGGACCAGGAGACAAAGAGGAATCCAATCAGAGCGGAGATGAAGCAGCGGGAGACGCATCCGTCGGCACGGATCCGAGTCATTACCAAAGAAATAGGAGAGGACAAGCTTTCCATTTGCATGCAAATGTTCATTTCCCTCCCTCGGCCTCAACCCGGACCTGCACGGGACCACCGAGGCGACGACAGATGAGGGGCGACAGGCGCACCGTCGAGTGATGGGCTTCGTTTCCCCGTCGGTTTGAGGTCCAAACGCGTTGTTACGACAAGGCACTGAACCGGGGGCCGTTTACAGCCCGCAGCTTATTGCCGATTGGCCCATGATATCGTCTACAAATATGGAAGCAAAACCGGAAATGGACCAAATACCCAAATACCCCCCCGCCCCGCAAAATATGGTCCGGATCCCACCTTTACGTCTTGGTTTTTTTTTCTTCCATGAACATAGAAGGAAAGTCAAACATCAACAAACATCCTTTATTCTCCTGATAAACTATTTTGGGGGTTCTGGGACCCCCAAAAGGAGAGTTTCTGTTCATGTTCCGTGCCTACCAGGAGGTGGTATAATCTTTCATACGCAAGCTTATTTTTTGTTTTTTTGGTTTGAATTTTTTAGCTTGTAAAAATATTTTTATAACTTTCTTCTGGTAAAATGACCCCCCCCCCATTTTTGCATTTTTTAAAATTAAAATGTTCCAACTATTGCAACTTTCTTCTCCTGATATTTTGACTTTATTCCCAAAATATTCAAACTCTATTTGTTGTTTTGTTTCTCATAATGTTACATTAAAAATATAATTTTTTCTTTTTCTATTTCAAATTTATGCTAATCAAATGACATTTTTCCTCAAAATATCACAAAGTTATTGTCGTACAATTCTGCTTGGTCGTTAGCGAGCTTTTTTTTCTCTTTGAATATTGACCACCATATTGATCATTTTGGTGAAAATGACAGCAGACGTCTGTAGAAGTCCTACACATCTCCCTGCCACCGTGGTGCGTTCAAGGACCGTAATGGGTGAGGAAAAAGCGTTGCCAGCGAAGAAAAAAGATGTTGAAATTGCATAACAATCCAGCATGGATTCCCACAAGTTGGGGTAAAAAGTGTGCAGCTGCATAAAAAGTAAGAAAAAAAATGTAGCTATACCGAGGTTTCGGACTGCAGGCGCAGGACAAACTTGTGGGACTTGGGGTCGACGTACTCCTCCGACATGCGGATGTAGGGGATCTCCTTGACGCTCACCACCAGGCTGAAGTCCACGCACCTGAGCAGGAAGACGGTGCCGTCCTTCAGGCCGCCGGTGACCGACGCCTCGCTGAGTAGTGTCCAGCGGCACGTGGGGCGGCCGTCCTGAGCGTACCGCAGGACGGGGCCCGGCGTCAGGTAGCTCTCCAGGAAGGCCTGCGTCAAGAAAGGACAGGAGTGACGCCAGGAGCGGGGGGGTGGGGGGGGGCGTGGGTGAGACCTACCTGGGGGGACATGTTGTTGCGGATGCAGAAGGCCAGGTGCTGCTGGATGGTCTCCATGCTGTGGCAGTGCTGCTGCTCGGTGCTCCTCAGGTACTTCTGCAGGGCCCGTGCCATGGACGGGAAGATGGCTTGGGCCGCCTCTCGCGGGTCCATCGTGTCTCCCGGAGCTTTCTTCTTCTTCTCCTCCTCCTCTTCCTCTTCCTGCACCTGCTTGATGTGAGTGAAGGCCTCTTCTACGGCCACCACCAGCCTGGGCGCCGACACGTACGCGTCATGAACGCAACACGCTCACATTCGTATACAGTCACAGCTGGTTTTTCCATATGTATCACATATGCCATATATCAATAACACATATGGAATATATACATATATATGTAACACATATGGCATATATCAATAACACATATGGAATATATATAACACATATGGAATATATATATGTATCACATATGCCATATATCAACAACACATATGGAATATATACATATATATGTAACACATATGGCATATATCAATAACACATATGGAATATATATATATATATATGTAACACATATGGCATATATCAACAACACATATGGAATATATATATATATATATATATACACATATATGTAACACATATACCATATATCAATAACACATATGGAATATATATATATGTATCACATATGGCATATACCAATAATACATATGGAATAGATATCTATATGTAACACATAGGCCATATATCAATAACACATATGAAATGAATATATATATAACAATAGGCACAAATATGCCATATATAAATAACAAATATGATAAATATGATATATATATATATATATATATATATATATATATATATATATATATATATATATATATATATATATATATATATATATATATATATATATATATATATATATATATATATATATATATATATATATATATATATATATATGAGGCGCCTCCCCCCTCACCTGGCTCTACGTTTGCGTACACGCCTCTCATGCTCCGCCTCCTCATAGTAGAGCTCGTTGTGACCGGCGTCACGGTGGCGGGCGGCGGCAGCGATCATGGCCCTGGACTGGGAGTGTCCCAGTCCTGCTCTGGCGTTATTCCCTGGTGGGCCTGGATGGGACACACGTGAAAAACACGTCTGCTTTGCTCATGGAATCAACCCACTCATTCATCCATTCACCTTAGCACGTATTTTAGCGTCTACGTTTAGCATATGTAGCATCTTTGAGGTAGAGGTCGGGGACACGAGAAAGGGGCGCACCTTCAGCGGAGGCGGCTGGGAAGTCTCCATCCACGTCGTACACCTTAAGACCGGCCAGGTGTTTGGCGGTGCGGGACTTGGAAGCGGCGATCCGAGTCGGGTTGTGGACGGGGAAATGGGAATAGTAGCGCTCCAGGACGGCCGAGGCCGCTCGCTGGATGCTGCGTACGTGAGGAGCAGCGGTCAGCAGAAGACTTAAAAGCGCCACGGCGTACTTTCCGCCGCCGTCTCTCACCTGAGCCGGCCCAGGTCGTAGTGTCGGGTGTGGCCGTCGGTGGAGCGCGTGACGCACACGGAGAAACATGGCCGCAGCTGGCGGAGCTCCAGCAGCACCACAGCCAGGTAGTGGATGAAGAGCAGAGCGTCCACCAGCGAAACGGCGAACTGGACAATACCCCGGTAGTCCTCATCCTGCGTGTTTAGCGCATCTTTTACTTACATACGTATGTACGTACGTATGTATGTACATATGTATGTACGTGCATATCCAGCTAGCATTGTGATGGTCTGACCTGCGAGTGGAGGATCCTTACGGCGTAGAACAACCAGTAGCAGAGCACCAACAGCAGCACGAGGACGGCGAGGAGGGCACGCAGCACGAAGAGGCGCGGGAGGCCGGCACGCGGCGGTCGGAAGAAGAGGGCCCAGACGGCGATCATCAGGATGAGCATCTTGAAGGCCACGGAGATGAAGAGGCCCTCGCAGGCCGTGCCGCAGCTCCGCAGCCTCTCAGGCCACAGCAGGTGAGGCAGCGCCAGGAAGGCGGGTGGCGTGAGGAACACCAGGACCCCCAGGACGGCGGCGAGGGCCAGCGTTGAGCAGCGGCGACAGTCCAGCCCCACGCTGTCCTCCAGATCCTTGGCGATGCGCGCCACGTCCTCCCGGGACAGGCTGCGCTCCGACGTGACGGCTGTGGTGGTCTCGCCCCACGTGTCATCCTGCCGGCACACGTTGGCGCAAGGTCACTTTGCTCATAATCATAGGGGGCGGAGCTTGTGTGCTGATGGAAGGAAGCTGATGAGCAGTGATTGTGTAATGTTCGCCACCTGAACGTGCTCTCCTCGAGCGCCAGCATCACCCAACAACGGATCCCCGGGCGCCGGCTGGATTGTTACTGATTTATCCAACTGGCCATCTTTGCTGCGTGACTTGTGGCGGTCCCGACTTCTCTCTCTGAGGAGAAACATAACAACCACAAAGTCAATGTCGACGTCAAAACCACCATTTTGGTCATTTGTGGATAATTAGGTTGTGGAAAATGTTACAATTTTATCCAAATGAAGTGTGAATAAGTGTAAAGGTGACTATAGGGGTGTTATGTCATGTCTAGAGGGCTCTAATGTTAAAAAGTGTATTTAGTAGGTGGTAAACAGTTTTATTATGCCTAATATGTCTTATTTTCTCTTATGATGTCTACTATATTGGGTAATAAGAGTGTAAATGTGAATATAGGGGTGTTATGTCATGTCTAGACGGCTCTAATGATGTTAAAAAGTGTATTTAGAAGGTGGTAAACATCTTTATTATGCCTAAAGTGTTTTATTTCCTCTTATGATGTCTACTATATTGGGCAATAGGAGTGTAAAGGTGACTATAGGGGTGTTATGTCATGTCTAGAGGGCTCTAATGATGTTAAAAATTGTATTTAGAAGGTGGTAAACAGGTTTATTATGCCTAATATGTCATATTATCTCTTAAGATGTCTACTATATTGGGTAATAGGAGTTTAAAGGCGACTATAGGGATGTTATTTCATGTCTAGAAGCTCTAATTATGTTTAAAAAAGTGTATGGAGAAGGCGGTAAACAGGTTTTTGCCTAAAATCAATTTCAAAATCAATCAAAATTTAATAGGTGGTAAACAGGTTCAATATGCCTAATATGTCTTATTTTCTCTTATGGTGTCTACTATATTGGGTAATAAGAGTGTAAAGGTGAATATAGGGGTGTTACGTCATGTCTCGAGGGCTCTAATGATGTTAAAAAGTGTATTTAGTAGGTGGTAAACAGGTTCATTATGCCTAATATGTCTTATTTTCTCTTATAATGTCTACTATATTGGGCAATAGGAGTGTAATGGTGGCTATAGGGGTGTTATGTCATGTCTCGAGGGCTCTAATGATGTTAAAAAGTGTATGTAGAAGGTGGTAAACAGGCATCTGTGCTGGCTCAGTAAGAGAGAGAGGGTGTAATATGATGAAGGTGTATAGTTGCATGAGAATAGTTCCAGGACGTCCTGGTGGGGGAAGAATGAGAGGAAAGAGGCAGTGGGCGACAGTGTAGCGATTGCTGTGTTTTGATTGCAGGGTGTGCTTTCCGCTTCCCTTTGAGTGTGGACATGGCCAGAATGTTACACACTAACTCCTGATACATACAGTTTGGGGCCATGTGTGAAAGGTCAAGCAGGGGTGCCAAGTAGAACACCTCCTGACTAATGTTGCTGTGTGAAATGCACACACACACACATGCCATGTCTCCTGAGGAAGACTGTGGGGAGGTCAGAGGTCTCACCCGTGCCGATGGTCCCGCGAGCGCTCCGAATGGCAGGAATATCCCGAGTAGGTGGACTGCGTGTCCATGGAGGCGCCGTCCAAGGGAATCAGCAAACTATAGAAACCATACAATAGTCCAAACTTTTAATCATGACATTGATTAGTTTTTCATTATTCTGAAAATAACCTTTTATATTAGTAAAAAAATATATACAACATAAAATATTTCTGACACTTTGAATATCATTTATAGAAATATTTCTATATTGATTCCAATGTTGTTATTGTGCGACCATAATGAATGATGATGGATGTGGTTGCTGTTGTTGTATTCTTTCCTTGTCAAAGGTATCTTGAGAATGTGGGTGGGTTGATGCAAGACAGCTCACAAGCGAGCAGCCCCGCATTCCTGCTCTTGGCAAACCTGTAAGCTTTGTTGGAATGGCGGAGGGGCGGAATATCTCCTCCACCTGCAGTACAAAACCCTTCCTCACACACCATCCTCTCCAGCATAGACTATGAGCATGTGAAATCATGTGAGCATGTTTATGTATGCGTCTAGGGATGAACATTTATTTTAAAAATGCTATGCTAGCAATGCTAACATGCTAATCTGAGCATATTAGCACATAGCATAATCACATGTTTAGATGCTAGTCTAGCTATAAAAAATCTTACTATGCTAATATCAGCATGCTAGCAATGTCAACATGCTAAGGTTAGCAATCTAACATGATAGTGTTTATGTACTGTATATCTAACTTTGATAAACTTTTGATAAAAATGCTACTATGCTAATGTTAGCATGCTAGCAAATGACCCATTAACAGACGTTTCATGTGGCGGCAATTTTTTTGACGCCTGTTTGACCCTTGACCCACACCATAGTTTGATTGAAGCCACAAACTGGAACAAATATTGAGCAGAAATTGAGAAAAAAAATAATATTTTGATTGGTAAAGTTAGCTTCAAAGCCCTGGAACATGGCTCTTGCGGCAAGACTAAAGTTATGATATGATAATGGATTGCAAGTGTTACTATACTACATGAGCATGCTAGCAATGCTAAAATGCTAACACCTAGCATCATAGTGTCTATGTATATATGAAAATAGCTAAAAATGCTAGTGTGTAGCTATGCAAATGGGTAAAAATGTTACTATTCTAATGTTAGCATGCTAGCAATACTAACACCTCCCATAATAGTGCTAAGCGCTTATGTATTTAAGTCCTTGAAAATAGCTAAATGTCCCAAATGAGTCAAAAATTTTGACTTTGAAACGGTCTGAATTGGTTGAGAATTGTGTCAGACATAATGAATCTTCCTGAAAATGTCATCCAAGTACATAAAAAATTTTCAAACAGTCAACTAGTGTCACGAAGAACAAACGATTCATCTGCGCGCAGGGATATCCTTCAGTATCCTTCCGCTGTGTGGAGCTGACCGCCGTGTAGCCCTCCGCTTCCGCATCGCCAAACCAACTCACTACCCACTACAACAAAGACGCTTTCTCCAAGTGTCCATACGCTGAACAACATGGCCGTCACGTGACACGCGTCAAAAAAAACAAAACACAACACGGATACCGCCGAATGACTTCCTGGGCTTCGGTTAAAAAATAGTGCGTCTGTGTACAGGTAGACGACAACAGGGCGTGACTGTAATACACTACCGTAACTTTCATGTTGTTATGACCGTGTCATGTCATTTATGTGGGACATACATGTAATATACACACGAGACCACACGCAGTATTTGAGCGAAGCAGCAACGGAGCACAGCCTCCACTGAATGAAGTGGAGTAAAACTCACCTGCTGCCATTATTCCTGCTGCTCGGCCGCCACGTCGAGGTAGCCGAAGACGGACGAGTTGTGTTGTTCGAATGATGAAAGGAGTTGTGTTACGATGATTATTCCAAGAGTTGGTGGAGTGGAGTGGAGTGGAGTGGAGTGGCAGCAGCCTTGCTAACAAGCAGGAGTCGCGGACAGTTTGGAATGTTCACACTGCTCGCTAGCATGCTAGGCTGCAGTGCCTCACGCGCCCGCAAGGGGGCGGCGTTAAGTCATCTATTTTCAACCTGATGTTTTTCCTCAATATTTCTACTCTATGCTACTACAATTAGTTATTTCCCTCATAATATTACCAGTTAATTCTCAAAAAACTACAACCATTTTTCTTGTGAAAATACATTTGCTCAGAATGCTTTATTATCATATTTTCCCGACTGAAATAAAGTAAAAATATTGAGAGATGAGAGATATACTTTTATATACAAAAAAAGATAATATCGTTATAGTAGCATAGTGTAATAAGACTTGCAAAATGAACAAAAAAAAACAGCAACCATGGAAAAAGCCAACAGATGCCTCCGGCAGTAACGTGGAGGATGCATGCCGACAAATCAATAGTTGTACTTCAACACACACGCACACACACACACACACACACACACACACACACACAATGCAGGTCAGTGCTGGTGCACGACCTAGCGCTATCTCCTCAGGGAGTCCAAAGAATAAACATTCTTGTTTTTCATCATTTTTACCACAAACAGGCTAACATTTATGCTAACCTTTAAATTCATATTCATATTCTTATTCATAGCTACATTTTTATTCATATTCATATTCACGTCATTCAATCACGTCAGAAATTCTGCCACCTGCTGATGCTTTTTTGCTACTACATTTCTTTGAACATCACATTCATCTTTGTAAATATTCTTCTCTTCATATCACCACTTTATTCCCATAATATCACCACTTTATTCCCATAATTTCACCACTTTATTATCCTAATATCACCACTTTATTCCCATAATATCAGTTTATTCCCCTAATAACACCACTTTGTTCCCATATCACCACTTTATTCCCATAATATCACCACTTTATTCCCATAATATAACCTATTATTCCCGTAATATGATGACTTTATTCAAATTAAATGATAGTATGTATATGAAGTATTGTAGTATTTATTATACACAAGGAAGAAGACGTGGTGGCGTGTTGACATGGAGTGTCCTCATGTTTGATGGGAAGCACGTGCTGTCACGTGACTTTTCAAAGCGGGAAGCCCACACAGATGGCGCCAATTGGGAAGTCCCCCTGCCCCCCCAACACACAATGGAATTAGTTGCGGTGAAGATGGATGTCTTCCTCCCCAAAGAGACACTTTATGACCTCATAAGGCTTTTTGCTAAATTGGGAGCAAAAGTGAAAGTGTGTCAATATGAAGACGAGGAAACCTGCAATGAGGATTCTTGACTTACATGTGGAATCGTTTCATAATAAACATGTTTACCACCTTCAAAATACACTTTAGAACATCATTGGAGCCCTCTAGACATGATATAACACCCCTATAGTCACCTTACACTCCTATTACCCAACATAGTAGACACCGTAAGAGAAAATAAGACATAATAGGCACAATAAACATGTTTACCACCTTCTAAATACACTTTTTAACATCATTAGAGCCCTCTAGACATGACATAACACCCCTATATTCAACTTTACACTCTTATTACCCAATATAGTAGACATCATAAGAGAAAATAAGACATATTAGGCATAATAGAGCTGTTTACCACCTTCTAAATACACTTTTTAACATCATTAGAGCCCTCTAGACATGACATAACACCCCTATAGTCACCTTTACACTCCTATGACCCAATATGGTAGACATCATAAAAGAAAATAAGACATAATAGGCATAATAAACCTGTTTGCCAAATTCTAAATACACTTATAACATTATTAGAGCCCTCTAGACATGACATAACACCCCTATATTCAATTTTACACTCTTATTACCCAATATAGGAGACATCATAAGAGAAAATAAGACATATTAGGCATAATAAAGCTGTTTACCACCTTCTAAATACACTTTTTAACATCATTAGAGCCCTCTAGACATGACATAACACCCCTATATTCACCTTTACACTCCTATTACCCAATATAGTAGACATTCATTTTCTACCTCTTATCCTCTCGAGGGTCGCAGGGGTGCTGGAGCCTATCCCAGCTGTCTTCAGGTGAGAGGCAGGTTACTCCCTGGACTGGTGGCCAGCCAATCACAGGGCACATATAGACAAACAACCATTCACACTCACATTCATACCTATGGGCAATTTGGAGTTGCCGATTAACCTAGCATGTTTTTGTAATGTGGGAGGAAACCGGAGAAAACGGGGGAGAACATGCATGGCCAAAGGTGGAATTGAACTCAGGTCTCCTAGCTGTGTGGCCTGCACGCTAACCACTCACGCCGTGCAGCCTTAAAGTCATCATATAATGGGAATAAAGTCATCATACAATGCAAATAAAGTCATTATTTGGGAATAAAGTCATCATATTATGGGAATAAAGCTCTCATGTTATGGGAATAAAGTCATCATATGATGGGAATAAAGTCATCATATTATGGGAATAAAGTTCTCATGTTATGGGAATAAAGTCATCATATGATGGGAATAAAGTCACAATATTATGGGAATAAAGTCATCATATTATGGCGATAAAGTCGTCATATTATGGGAATAAAGTCATCATATTATGGGAATAAAGTCATCATATTATGGGAATAAAGTCATCATATTATGGGAATAAAGTTCTCATGTTATGGGAATAAAGTCATCATATGATGGGAATAAAGTCACAATATTATGGGAATAAAGTCATCATATTATGGCAATAAAATCGTCATATTATGGGAATAAAGCCATCATATTATGGGAATAAAGTCATTATCAAATGATTAAAAAATGACAAGAATAAAGTTAAAAAAAACAACAAAACGTAAACATGTAGAATGCGTGTGTGTCCAGATTGCGTATTGTAAAAGTGCTGATTGTGCGTGTCCAGATTGTGTGTGTAATGTATGCACACACACCTCATGATAGGCCGTGTACAGATGGTGCGAGCGTGCGTCTGAATGAGGAGGGAAGCGTGACGCATTGTGTGTGTGTTGGGGGGGGGGTGAGGGGGGGTCTTCAATACCGCCTCTAATGAGAACAGACTGGCCCTTTCTCAACCCCTCCCCACACACACACACTCTGATTCTCCATTTCTTCTCTTCGCCCATTCCCATCTGTTTGGAGACAAAGGACACGAGCCAGCCCGGGCCCCGGGACCCTGCTGGTGAAGTAGGCCCCCATAATACCTCTCATCCCCAGGGCTGCATTTCAACACATGGACAACTTCTTTGTAGCGCTCTACCTGGCTGGCTCGCCAGCGAGCAGCGAGCTCGCTGGACATCAGCTGCCACACACACTACACACACACACACACACACGTGTCACATGCACATCACGTAACGTACAAAGATGACAGCTCTCTCAGATTGGCAACATATGGTTGCTTGCTTCTCCGGCACATCTCCTTTGCACATTACACTCCATTAGTGCACTTAGTACACTTAACTACATTCACCGGTGCATACTTAATACACCCCATGCTCACCTTTATTCTCCTGTTACCCCTTAAAGTACACACCATCAGAGAAAATACCACATATCTCTATAACCTCTATATCACCTTCTGAATACACTTTAACGTCATTAGAATCATCTAGACATGATATAACACCCCTATAGTCACCTCCATTACGCAATATAGTAGACATCATCAGCAATAATAAGACATAATAGGCATAATAAACCTGTTTACCACCTTCTAAATACACTTTTTAACATCATTAGAGCCCTCTAGATATGACATAACACCCCTACAGTCACATTTCCACTCCTATTACCCAATATAATAGACATCATAAGAGAAAATAAGACATATTAGGCATAATAAAGCTGTTTACCACCTTCTAAATACACTTTTTAACATCATTAGAGCCCTCTAGACATGACATAACACCCCTATAGTCACCTTTACATTCCTATTACCCAAAATAGTAAACACCCTAAGAGAAGATAAGACCTATAAGGCATAATACAGCTGTTTACCACCTTCTAAATACACTTTTAACATCATTAGAGCTCTCTAGACATGGCATAACACCCCTATAGTCACCTTTGCACTCCTATTACCCAATATAGTAGACATCTTAAGAGAAAATAAGACATAATAGGCATAATAAACCTGTTTATTACCTTCTAAATACACTTTTAACATCATTAGAGCCCTCTAGACATGACATAACATCCCTATAGTCACATTTACACTCTTATTGCCCAATATAATAGACATCGTAAGAGAAAATAAGACATATTAGGCATAATAAACATGTTTCCCACCTACTAAATACACATTTTAACATCATTAGAGCCCTCTAGACATGATATAACACCCCTATAATTACCTTTACAGTCCCATTACCCAATATAGTAGACATCATAAGAGAAAATAAGACATATTAGGCATAATAAACATGTTTCCCACCTACTAAATACACATTTTAACATCATTAGAGCCCTCTAGACATGATATAACACCCCTATAGTCACCTTTACACTCCTATTACCCAATATAGTAGACATTATAAGAGAAAATAAGACATAATAAGCATAATAAACTTTTTTACCACCTTCTAAATACACTTTTAACATCATTAGAGCCCTCTAGACATGCCATAACACCCCTATAGTCACCTTTACACTCCTATTACCCAATATAGTAGACATCTTAAAAGAAATAAGACATATTAGGCATAATAAACCTGTTTACCACCTTCTAAATACACTTTTTAGCATCATTAGAGCCCTCTAGACATGACATAACACCCCTATAGTCACCTTTTCACTCCTGTTACCCAACATAGGAGGCATAATAACAGAATAAATGGTAGAATCACAGCTGTAGCAAAAAGGCGGGGCCTGGGTGTGGTCAAGGTTGGTAGTCGTCAAGATTGGGGTTTTTTGGTGTCAGTGTTTGGGCAAAAAGACAGCGGGGCCCGCTGACGTATTTGCACGTCTCCCGTCCGTCCCTGCGCTCGCCGGCTTTCCCACGGGAGGTGCCAGACGGCCAGTAATTTGGTTGTCTTGGCTCGTCTGGAGTAACACCTGCCCCCTCTCTGGGGAGGGCCGGAGCCTTTCAGCCAGCAGCGGCACAAATGGACCCGCCCGACACGGCCTTAAGCTCCTCACCTCTCTCTCTCTCTCTCTCTCTCTCTCTCTCTCTCTCTCGCTCTGTGTGAAGACGCACGCGTGCACGCGTCGCTCGCCACGCGTCCACACGCACCAGCGTGACGTCACCCTGACTTTTACACAGGACGTCCCTGAAGTACACACTGGAATATCATACACGTACTGTATCATATACTCTAGATATCATATACTGTATTATACACATTATAACACAGTATTATATCATCATTATGCAATGCAGTCAGTTAAAACACATATTCATTCTTTAGATTAGTATTCGTAATATCGGCTATATTTCAGTTTGGCACATGATCATGCAGTATATTGATATTCATAATTACTGTATCTTATTATTTTTACAATACATTTTTAGATTTTTAATATAATATTTATGTGCATTATTACGGGCCAATGCAGTATATGTTACATATATTTAAAGTATATTTCATTTGCTGCACTATTACAATATCACATCAAGCTCATAAAATACGATCAATAAAAATATCAATAAATAAAACTATAGGGGTGTTATGTCATGTCTAGAGGGCTCTAATGATGTTAAAAAGTGTATTTAGAAGGTGCTAAACAGGTTTATTATGCCTAATATGTTTTGTTTTCTGGTATGATGTCTACTATATTGGGTCATAGGCGTGTACAGGTGACTATAGGGGTGTTATGTCACGTCTAGAGGGCTCTAATGATGTTCAAAATTGTATTTAGAAGTTGGTAAACAGCTTTATTATGCCTAATGTGTTTTATTTCCTCTAATGATGTCTACTATATTGGGCAATAGGAGTGTAAAGGTGACTATAGGGTTGTTATGTCATGTCTAGAGGGCTCTAATGATGTTAAAAATTGTTTTTAGAAGTTGGTAAACAGCTTTATTATGCCTAATGTGTTTTATTTCCTCTTATGATGTCTACTATATTGGGTAATAGGAGTGTAAAGGTGACTATAGGGGTGTTATGTCATGTCTAGAGGGCTCTAATGATGTTAAAAAGTATATTTAGAAGGTGGTATACAGGTTTATTATGCCTAATATGTCATATTTTCCTCTTAAGATGTCTACTATATTGGGAATAGGAGTTTAAAGGCGACTATAGGGATGTTATTTCATGTCTAGAAGCTCTAATTATGTTTAAAAAAGCGTATGTAGAAGGCGGTAAACAGGTTTTTGCCTAAAATCAATAATAATCATCAGTAAATCAGTAAGTATGAATTTAAAAAATGATCGACAAGAGAAAACCTTTCCCGATATGTCCATTTTTAATTGAAAATATGAAAAGTGTGTCCTTTAGAAAGCAAGAATATCTGGACTAGAAAAGGATGTGCACGACCCTGAAGAGACAAACAGATCTTTGGATATTACTAGAAAAACCAGACAAAAACACATCATCACAACCACACCCAAATATGATGATGATGATGATGATATGATATAATCAGCAAAAACGTCGCGTCCCAAATGAAATGGCGTGTACCACATCTTCAAGTGCTTATCGTTGCTACTGAGGGACGACGGAGCGGAAAGCATAATGATCATAAATACGCACGTCAAGACAGAGAACAGAAAGTGCCATCGGAAAGAGATAGAAACATAAATACATAAATAAGAACTCTTCATAAATAGCAAGACAGGAGGAAACACGACCAAGAACAATAAGGTGACATTTTCATACGTCATAAGTGGCACTTACTGTATGCGTTTTTCGTCTAAGCTAGAAGTCTAAAGCAGCGCTAGATGGTCCCCTTTGCCAACACAGCCCGGCCCTCCACGCCGACAAATCAACAGAACAAACGAGAAAAGGTGCAGGGTATGTCAGAACAGCACGTCAAAAGCAGGGAAGTTGGGATAAATCATGTCATAACAAGCGTCGTGAAGACTTTAGGGGGACTTTTATTGTGTTTGTTCGGAGGGCCGACGGGAAAGCGACGGCGGGCTGCACGTGGCCCCGGGCCGCACGCGGAGCACGGTGTAGAAATACTGCTGATGAGCACGTGAAGGCCTCACGTGGAGGGCGGTCTAGACGTCCAGCACGTGGTTCAGGTAGGAGATGTAACAGATTGCCAGTCTGAGGATCTCGATCTTGGACAGTTTCTTGTCGGGGGGCAAAGTGGGCAGCAGTTTGCGGAGCTCCGCGAAGGCCACGTTGAACGCCTCCACCCGGATCCGCTCCCGGGTGGCGTGGGCCGAGCGGTACTTTGCCGTGGCCCGCCGCCGCCGCCGCTTCTCCTCGCGGCTGAGCGGCTGCTCGGCCCGGTGCTTTCCGGCGGACCGCTCCTCGCCCTCCTCGGCCGGATCCTCCGACGAGCAGCCGGCCGACTTCAGGCCGCTCAGCAGCGTCTCCGGGTCGGATTGAGTCCACGAGAGGTCCGCCTCGGCCTGGTCCGGACTGAGCATCATCTTGAAAATTCTCTCTTTGGACTCAGCTTCCTGCAGGAGGGAAACAAACACCATTTAGGGCTCCACTTTTTTCATTTTTCCGCATTTTTAAACTCTATTGAATTGAATGAAAAAATCATTTATCTTTGATCACCTCTACAAACGCACTAACATGATAACGTAGCTGTTGGCCCTCATGATAAACAATATTTACGTATGACATGTATCTTTTTCATTTTAGAAAGGATTCACACATGAAATCATGTTTAAACATTGGACATTTTTCAAAAATACATATATGCTTTCAGCTTTTAATCACATGTTGACTTGACTCATTAGCTTTTTCATGACATGCAGGAATAAATATGAATTATTCTGTGGAATAATTACAAAATGCACACCTGGTACAAACAATCAAGTAGTATTTATTACTGTCATACATGCATCAAGTAGTATTTATTACTGTCATACATGCATCAAGTAGTATTTATTACTGTCATACATGCATCAAGTAGTATTTATTACTGTCATACATGCATCAAGTAGTATTTATTGCTGTCATACATGCATCAAGTAGTATTTATTACTGTCATACGTGCATCAGGTAGTATTAATACTATCATACATGCATCAAATAGAATTTCTTACTGTCATAAGTGCATCAAGTAGTATTTCTTACTGTCATACATGCGTCAGGTAGTATTTCTTACTGTCATACGTGCATCAAGTAGTATTTATTACTGTCATAAGTGCATTAAGTAGAATTTATTACTGTCATACATGCATCAAGTAGTATTTATGAATGTCATACATGCATCAAATAGTATTTTTTACAGTCATACATGCATGAAGTAGTATTTAATCCAGTCATACATTCACAAAGTAGTATTTATTATTGTAATACATGCACAAAGTTGTATTTATTTGGACTCGCACATGCATGAAGTATAGTATTTATTGCAGTCAGAAAACATTTTTATTGTCGTCATACGTGCATGGTAGTATACGTATATTGTGGTCATACATGCGTGTAGTAGTATTTGTAGCAGTGTTAGAGGTATGAAGTAGTATTTCCCGAAATACTAGAGGTATGAAGAGTATTTGTAGCAGTGCCAGAGGTATGAAGTAGTATTTCCTAATTTGCTGGAGTGCTAAAAGTATGAAGTACTATTTCCTGCAGTGCTAGAGGTATGAAGTACTATTTGCCGGAGTGCGAGAGGTGTGAAGTAATATTTGCCGGAGTGCTATAGGTATGAAGTAGTATTTGCCGGAGTGCGAGAGGTATGAAGTCGTATTTGCCGGAGTGCTAGAGGTATGAAGTAGTATTTGCCGGAGTGTTTTGGTACTCACCTTGTCAGTATTTTGGAGTAAAAGTCTTTATGCTCCAGCAGACGTCATTTTCCTGCCGGATGTTGCAGCTTCAGCACCAACTTTGTGGGCCAAGTGGTACGGCATGGAGATGAGGAACGGCACGGCGGATGGTTTGAGGAGGAGGAGGAAGAGGAGGAGGAGGAGATCCTGGATGGGGAGACAATGGAGGAGGACGGCTGCTAGCGGTCCATCGGAGGATGGAGATGGTGGAGATGAAGGACAGGAAGATAATCCACTTCCTTTCCACCTCACTTGGGGAGATAAGATGCAAACAGCAGCGTCACATGAAGAATGACTTCACGGATGGAGGGGATGGAATTTATTTCAGCAAACCTATTGTCTCTCTCTCTCTCTCTCCCTCTCTCTCGCTGGCTCTCTCTCTCTCTCTCTCTCTCTCTCTCTCCCTCTTCTCCCCTGGGAGAGTCAAGATAGAAGATGAAAAAGCACCTATTCGCGTCTTCAAAGGTTCATCTGGCAAACTTTCATAACATTCCTAAATATATAGTCATGATATATGAAGAAATATCCCGACTTTTGCGGAGGGGACACCCCGGACCCACAGGGTTGATTCGTTGGACACACATTGTGCCCTTCATTGCTCTTCCTGTCAGGAGGAGAAGGTGCTGCCAGACAGCCGAGCCAGGTGATTGCAATTAGGACGCGGCAGTGGTGGCGGCGGCCTGCAGGGTGACGGACACACGCTGCACTGTCAAGTGAGTCTGTATGACATGACGGACGGACAGGTCGCCCTGGGCTGTGTGTGTGTTGGTGAGACACTGCCTCACAGCAGGGCGTATCAGAGACACGTCAGGACCGGGAGACAGAGGCCTCCTGACAGCTGGAGCCCATGGACACACACACACACACACACACACACTAATTGCTTGAAGAAGCAGAGATGGTGCGTGCTTGGTCATGTGTGATGTCGTGATGCCCAGACCTCGCCCCAGTGTGTGAAGCCCCTGGCCAAAGCTTGACAAAGCTGCTGTGACTGAACGTGGCCGAATCTACACCGTCTGAAATGCACTTCACTCCGCATCCCGCCAATACAGGCAAGCATCTGCTACTTTAAATCAGGACAAAAACTCACAGCTAGCATGCTAGCATCCAGCTAAGTACTACAAGTACAAGTTGGTACATTATTTTAGATCATGCCATGTAGCTATATGCTATGTAACATGCATAAAGTAATAAAAATGCCAACATGCTAACAGTTAGCATGACAGCACCTAGCGAGATAGCACTAATTACCAAAGGGTGCTAATGCGGTTCCATAGTTGTGTTACATCATGCCATGTAGCTATGTGCTATATAACATGAGTAAACAAAAATGCTAACATGCTAACAGTTAGCATGAAAGCACTTAACTCTACTGTTTACATTAGTAAAATGTCATGACAGCACCTAGCGAGATAGTACTAATTAGCAAAAGGTGCTAATGCGGTTCCATAGTTGTATTACATCATGAGATGTAGCTATATGCTATATAATATGAGTAAAGAAAAATGCTAACAGTTAGCATGAAAGCACTTAACTCTACTGTTTACATTAGTAAAATGGCCAACATGCTAACAGTTTACATGCAAGCGGCTAGAGCTATAGCACTAAGTACAAAAAGTAGTGAGGGAGAGCTCCACTGACTTCATTCCATGTAGCAAAAAAACTAAACAATGCTAACATGCTAGTTAGCATTCTAGCGGCTAGCGAGATAGCACAAAGTAAGCGACAGCTAAGGTGGTCCGACAGTCATTTTTCCATCATGCCTTGTCGGCGTGTCTGTCCCGTTTCAAATGCGAGTGGCTAAAATGCTAACGGCTAGCATGCTGAGGCGACACGTGATTCCCAAGGCGAAACGAGGGAGATTAGTCACTCTGTCACCTCGTCAGCCTCCTCTCACCTGGATGGAGAGCCACGGGGGCGGTAGGAGACAAGAAAGATGACATCACGGGGGAGAAGCATCACACAAAGACACGACGGGAGAAGAAATAACATGTCCTCAAAAAAAACATGTCAAGATTGAAATCATACATTCAATACAATTATAAAAATTCATTATCGTATATCAAAGAAATCATTTTAGACAGAAATGTAAATATATGGCATCGTAATGACATGTGTGTGTGTGAGAACAGGAGGTGTGGGATGCAGAAAGCTGGGGGGGTCCCATGTGAAAACATGGCCATCGCCTGCACCATCTGTGCCCCCCCCCACCATAGAGACTGTCATATGGACACACAAAGGTGCTCCCTTTCTCTTTCCCTACCATCAACACAAACACACACGCACTTGCCAAGTAGAGAGGATGATGATGATGATGATGACATCACTGAGGAATGTGAGAACAATGAGTCAGCAATCTGACTTTCTAAACACATCTTTTACACTTTGATTTCATAAAATACACCCAACAGCTGGTGGAATTGTAACATTTGACACCCCCTTAAAGCATTACAGTTGTTATATGGATCTAAAATGAGCTTTTGTGGCAAAAAAATCTTTTGGAAATGAGCTAGCTTACCTGTCACACCGCCATTGTGACACACAATAGCTTCTTATGACTTAAGGCTAAAAGCTAGCTAGCTTCCGTAGTTAGTTTTCGATGAAATCATTCAAGAAATATAGTAAGAAGAGTTGAATTGTAAAATTTTACACCCTATTAAAGCGTTGAAATTGTCAAATGGATTTGAAATGAGCTTTTGTGAAAAAAAAATCTTTTGGAAATGAGCTAGCTTACCTGTCACACTGCCTTTGTGACACACAATAGCTTCTTATGACTTAAGGCTAAAAGCTAACTAGCTTCTGTAGTTAGTTTTCGATGAAATCATTCAAGAAATATAGTAAGAAGAGTTGAATTGTAAAATTTTACACCAGATTAAAGCGTAGAAATTGTTAAATGGATCTGAAATTAGCTTTTGTGGCAAAAAAATAATCTTTTGGATTTGAGTTAGCTTACTTGACAACCGCCATTTTGGGGACACACATCATCATGACTTCTTAGCTAGTAGCTAAGTAGCTAAGCTTCTGTCGCTTGTTTTCTATGAAATAATTCGATAAATATAGTAAGTAAGTATTAGCATTAGTAAGAATTACAGTTGTTAAATGGATTTAAAATGAGCTATCATGATAGAAAAATCATCTTTTGGAAATGAGCTACTTTGGCAGACAAGCTGCCATTTTGGGGACAGGCCATGGCTTGTTATGAGTAAAGCTAAGCTAGCTCATTTCCAAAAGTTTACTTTTATATCATTAAGGCTCATTTGAGATCCATTTATCAATTGTAAAGTTTTTAACAGGGTGTCAGACATTTGAATTCAACACTTGTCACTATACTTCAATGAATTTATAAGAAACAAGCTACAGGAACTAGCTAGCTTTTAGTCTTTGTCCAACATAGCAGTGTATCAGAAAGTAAACTATCTCTTTTCCAAACACATATTGAGGTCAGTTGGAATGCTTTAATAGGATCACCAACATTATAGTTGTATATTTATTTCATAAATTAATAGAAAACAAGCTACAGAAACTAGCAAGCTCTTATAACCTTACCCCATAGAAAATATGATGTGTCCCCAAAATGGCAGCATCTCAGCAGGCAAGCTAGCTCATTTCCAAATGCTGATTTCACGCCGTGAAATCTCATTTTAAATCAATTTAAGAGACTGTCAAACACTACAATTGGACTCTTACGATATTTTTTCAATGAATTCATGCAGAAGAAGCGAGGAAAATAATGCTAACAAGTGCCAAATTAAATGCTAATGTTAAGTCCATCAAGATATGTTCTTTACTCCAATTGAAAGTACATTAGTACTACATAAAAAGCGGCAACAATCACACATCTGTCACGTCAGAGTATTTTTGGTCAAAACATTCTGCTCTGTCCTACACGCTCGCCTTCACAGGTCAAACCGGGTCGGGGTCTCGGCGGATGGGCTCAGGTGGAGCCTCAGCTGGAGCAAACGGGGGGAGGGGCGGAGCTTTGACTCCTACGAGAGCCAGTGTGTCAAAAAAATGAAAAAAGAAAACAAACGTGCGAGTAAAAAAAAAAAAAAAAAAAAGAAAGAAATAAAAACCCCACAGCTTTGTCCCTTTGGCCTCTTTCCACACCTCCCCCATCATCTGTCCCCCCTGTCTCCTGGGACGAGCGGGGCCTGGACGCCATCTGCTGCATAATGTAACGGGATGGAAGTCCAAATCCTTCATTACCGCTCACTGCCTGTCACGCACGCGCACCCTGCACCCAGCACCCTGCACCCTGCACCCTGCACCCAGCACCCAGCACCCAGCACCCAGTACCCTGCACCCCCTTCCCAATAAACTCTGGTCTTCAGTACGTCAGGATTACAAACTTTGCCACATATCGAGAAATTAAAAAATACATAAATAAATATATATATACACACACTAGAGCTGTCAATCAATTAAAATATTTGATCGCGATTAATCAAATTTTTTTGTCCATAGTTAACTCAAAATTAATCACATTTAATCGCAAATAGAAATACATTTTCATTCATAAAATATCTTTGTGATAAACGATTCAATGTGCAGCTAAAACAATAATTACATCAATTTACATCAATTTTGGAATTATATTTGTCTATTTTTTGATTGTTAGCATATGAGCTTTTGAACTCGTCCACAAACGTTCAGCAAATACAAAATTTGAGCTAAAAGAATGATAATTATATTATATTAATTATAATTATTATTAGCACGCAGGCCTCACAGCTAGGAGACCCGAGTGTGATTCCACCCTCTTTCTTGGGAAACATGTACAGACCCACAAGGCATGCTGGGTAACCTCCAGTATAAGATGAGCATAAAATGGTATGTTTTTTTTATTTGCCTTGACAAGTTGATGCAGTGGCACCCCCCCTCACCCCTCCTGCTGGAGGTGCAAAGACCTGCCCTCCTGGTGGATGGATATAAATAGCAGGGGGGGCATCTGTGTTGGGCTAATAAGCCTTCTTCTCTCCTTCTTCATCCTCCTGTTTCTCCATCCTCTCCTTCGCAGGGAAGGGCAGCTAGCCCATCCACAACACTCGCAGAAAAATATCAAGGTGTCGCACTTTGAACCCCCCCCCCCCCCCCCCGGCAAGCTGGATGACATAAAGTGAAAGTGACACACCCCGCCTCACGAGCGACTTCCTCTTCATGCTAAGATATGCTAACATCCACTATGTATCAATGTCCTATTTCTCTTAGCGTAGCATAATACTATTGTAGAGTACTACATACTATACTGTATGTACAATACTACTCCTATAATCAACTTTACTATACTGTATGTACAATACTCCTCATATAATTAACTTTACTGTACTGTATGGGCAATATTCCTCCTGGTATCAACTTTACTATACTGTATGTACAATACTACTCCTATAATCAACTTTACTGTACTGTAAGGGCAATATTCCTCCTGGTATCAACTTTACTATACTCTATGGCCAATACAATACAAGACTTCCCCAAATTTATGACTTTATTCCATAACATGATTACTTTATTCCATAACATGATTACTTTATTCCATAATATGAATACTTTATTCCATAACAGGATGACTTTATTCCATAACGCGCTGCCTTTATTCCATAATATGATTTAATTCAATAACATGAAGACTTTATTCCAAAGCATGATGACTTTATTCCATAATATGAAGACTTAGTTCCATCACATAAAAATGCTATTCCATAACGCGATGCCTTTCTTCATTAAGATGATGCCTTTATTCCATAATATGAAGACTTTGTTCCATCACATTAAGATGCTATTCCATAATATGAAGACTTCATTCCATAACATGATGACTTTATTCATTAATATGAAGACTTTATTCCATAATGTGATGACTTGATTCCATAATAAGTTGTTGGACAAGATAATTTTCCAAGACTTTGATGTGTTTATTCTTTCATATATGAAGTTTATTCTCCTTTGATGATATTATTTTCCTCACGTGTTATGAAGTTATTCTGGTTTTGTGGTCATATCTTGTCTTAATTGTTGTGAAATAGCTGCTGATATTTGGGTATATTTGAGTTGTCGTGATATGAATGATATTAATATATGGTATTAGTCATATGAATGATATTGTGACATAATAAAGGCTTTGGACAGCACTGCTGTACATGTGGGAATACGGCCATTGATCTTTGGCCATGGATTGATCAGAATTGTTGCTATGGTTACACAATGATGTGATGGAGCAGGCGAAGGTGGCTTGAGGCCACACACACACACACACACACACACACACAGGCTGGCCTTGAGTGGTACACAGAGCTGCCCTGTTCAAACTGTGCAGAGGTGTTGAGTACAAAAGTGTTTGTCTGCTTGCACACACACACACACACACACACACACACAGAGTTGGAGAGAGAGAGAGCGAGAGAGAAAGAGAGAGGGAGGGAGGGAGAGAGAAGGTGGCCGTGCATGACAGCATCCATGCGTCTTGTGATATTGTTGATTATGTAGCATGATGTGATTTGTGTGCGTGTGGGGCCCAGCTGAGTGTTATTTGATGATCCGGCGTCCTCTTCCCTCTGCATCTCATTCCGCTGCCATCCAGCAGCGATCAATATCCCAGCCTTGCAAAATAAGAGCGCACCGCTGCTGTCTGCGACTATTAATACCCCCCCCAGCCCCCTACCATACTTAGCATATGCTAGCATGTGCTCAACTTGGCTGCAAGTAGCTCATGTCCTGACTGCAACCTGACCGACGCTGGGACGTCCTTAAAATATTATTTCATAATCATATTTTTAAAAACAATAAATAATCTACAATTGTTTTAGAGAAAATAATTTCAAAATATTATGGAAATAAAGTCATCATATTATGGGGAAAAAGTCATATTATGGCAAGAAAGTCATATTACTATGGGAATAAAGTAATCATATTATGGGAATAAAGGGATAATATTAATGGAATAAAGTCATAATTTTATGGGAATAAAGTCATCATATTATGGGAATAAGGGGATAATATTAATTGAATAAAGTCATCAGATTATGGCAATAAAGTCATAGTACTATGGGAATAAAGTCATCATATTATGGGAATAAAAGGATAATATTAATGGAATAAAGTCATAATTTGATGGGAATAAAGTAATCATATTATGGCAATAAGGGGATAATATTAATTGAATAAAGTCATCATTTTATGAGAATAAAGTCATCATATGACGGGAATAAAGTCATCATATTATGGGAATAATGTGATAATATTAATGGAATAAAGTCATCATAAGATGGGAATAAAGTCTTCATATTATGGAATAAAGTATTCAGAGATTTTAGAAAAATAAATTGGACTGATTCCGCCTCCAGCTGGTATGTACAGTATATAATGTACATGTACAGTATGTATGCATACGTGTATACATATGTGGATGTGTGGTTGAAGTGGGGATGAATAGAGGCACGGGGGGGGGGCTTAGATTGATGTCCATGTGGGTGGGGGTAGGAGGATGGGGTGGGTTCAAGCACGGGCAAACCCTGGAGGAAGGAAGGAAGGCCCCCACTGCCAGCTGCCAGCTGGAATCAAGCAACCCCACTGCACCATCACTACATCTAATGTGGCATCTTCCCTCCTATCATACTAGCCAAATATCATATACTTACTCCATATACTCCAACTACTAGCCAAATATCATATACTTAAGTTAATGCTTTTGAAAAATAGCACAAATATTTAACATGCTCGCTGTTAGCATGCTAATAGGAAACATGGCAACACTATGGAAGTTGATGCCTTTGAAAAATAGCGCAAACATCGGGGGTGCTCGCTGTTAGCATGCTAATAGCAATGAATGTACGGTGTAAAAGTACATATGCTGCCTTAATCATCCAATGTGAGTGCAGTGTAGTGGTCTTCCTATCAATCAGGGAAGGAATGAAAGATTTATAGGTGACATTATCCAAGCTGCTGTGCCGTCAGGAAGACGCTCAGCAGGCCTGATGAGCTCAAGCAATTCCGTTTGTATGAATATGAATATTTGATCGCATACTCCGCCCCTTCCTTCCTTCCTTCCTTCCTTCCTTCCTTCCATCCATCTGTCCATCCTTCCTTCCACCCTTCCTTCCTTTCTTCCGTCCATCCTTCCTTCCTTCTTCCTTCCTTTATCCATCCTTCCGTCCGTCCTTCCTTCCTTCCACCCTTCAGCCTTCCTTCCTTCCTTCTGTCCGTCTTCATTTCTTCCTTCCTTTCTTCTGTCCTTCCATCCTTCCTTCCACCCTTCATCCTTCCTTCCTTTCTTCCATCCTTCTTTCCTTCCTTGCATCCTTCCTTCCATCCTCCCTTCCTTCCATCCATCTATCCTTCCTTCCTTCCTTCTGTCCTTTCATCCTTCCTTGCACCCTTCTTTCCTTCCTTCCATCCTTCCTTCTGTCCTTCAATGCTTCCTTCCATCCTTTCTTCCTTCCCTCCTTCCTTCCTTCCTGTCCGTCTGTCCATCCGTCCGTCCTTCCTTCCATCCTTCCTTTCTTCCGTCCGTCCTTCCTTCAACCCTTCATCTTTCCTTCCTTCCTTCTGTCCGTCCTTCCTTTCTTCTGTCCTTCCATTCTTCCTTCCTTCCGTCCTTCCTTCCATCCTTCTTTCCTTCCTTGCATCCTTCCTTCCATCCTCCCTTCCTTCCATCCATCTATCCTTCCTTCCTTTCTTCCATCCTTCTTTCCTTCCTTCCATCCTCTCTTCCTTCCATCCATCTATCCTTCCTTCCATTCTGTCTGTCCTTCCATCCTTTCTTCCTTCTGTCCTTGCATCCTTCTTTCCTTCCTTCTGTCCTTCAATGCTTCCTTCCATCCTTTCTTCCTTCCCTCCTTCCTTCCTTCCTGTCCGTCTGTCCATCCGTCCGTCCTTCCTTCCATCCTTCCTTTCTTCCATCCGTCCTTCCTTCAACCCTTCATCTTTCCTTCCTTCCTTCTGTCCGTCCTTCCTTTCTTCTGTCCTTCCATTCTTCCTTCCTTCCGTCCTTCCTTCCACCCTTCCTTCCTTTCTTCCATCCTTCTTTCCTTCCTTCCATCCTCCCTTCCTTCCATCCATCTATCCTTCCTTCCTTTCTTCCATCCTTCTTTCCTTCCTTCCATCCTCTCTTCCTTCCATCCATCTATCCTTCCTTCCATTCTTTCTGTCCTTCCATCCTTTCTTCCTTCTGTCCTTGCATCCTTCTTTCCTTCCTTCCATCCTTCAATGCTTCCTTCCATTCTTTCTTCCTTCCGTCCTTCTTTCCTTCCATCCTTCTTTCCTTCCTCCTCGCAGCACCACAGAGCGTCTGGACAGTCCGTCCTACAGCGGCTCTATTTCTGCCTGTCCTGCCTGAGGGTGCAGGAGAGCTGGTGTTTGTCCTGAGGAGGCGTGCACGGACACACATGACACCCCGACATGACACCCCCGCCCCGGCTAGCCATCCTCACCTTCAGGGCGTCCCTGCTAGGCCGCCTCCCTAACGAGGAGTGACAGGCGTCCAGAGGAAGCGCTGTGAGAAGGCGCCACGGACTGCTCAGGCCCGTGCCGGGCAGCCATCACGCACTTCACTCATCCTTCACATTAGCATGGCATCCTCTGATCCATGCCCGTCCAGGATGGCCGCTGTTGGGGCGCAACATCAAAGCCGCACCTCCTCAGGCTGCAGTCACCCGACGTATGGCTTCAACTCTTCTCCTCATTTCTGACGCCTTTGCTTTTCGCTTCTCGGCCTCTGCGCTAACAGCACGTGGCGTCATGGCCGCCGTCGATGTTGTGACTTTACTCCCTGAATGTTCCAGTGTAGCGTGAAGTGGGCAAGAAACGTGAAACAGGTGTGTGTGTTAAGTAGGCCATCGTGTGAGGTGTGATGAGCACATACCTGATGCCATTAAATGCGATTTCCCTGGCGTGTCAGGCGAGCCATTTGTCAGCTGCTAACACTGCACGCTTTATTAAAAAGCTCATCCGCTTCAATTAACCGCACTCGCAAAGCACTTTAACTCTGCTCTAATCCTGTCAAGACGCTTAAACGGGGCCTATCCTTCTATTCCATCTATTCCATCTATTCCATCTATTCCATCTATTCCATATGCCACCCTCCACGCCGGGTTTCTAGTGCCGCATTCATGTAGCCAGAAAACGGCAGCCATACAATTGGTAAAAAATAATAATAATAAAACAGCTGTACATGTTTGAGTAGAAAGTCCAAAAAACAAGAATAAACTGGTAATATTAGGAACAAATGTTATTTCACTTTCGCAATATACGCTTGAAATACTCAAGAAAAAAAAGACATTTGCTTTTCTTTAGAGCCGTAGTGTTATGAAAAACATCAGCAGAATAACTTTAAGTCACTATATTATGGGAATAAAGTTAAAATGTTACTGGAATAAAGTCAGACTATTATGGGAATAAAGTTGTAATGTTACAGGGAAAAAGTCCAAATATTATGGGAATAAAATGATAATATTACCGCAATAAAGTGATGATATTAGTGGAATAAAGCGATGATAGTAGTGGAATATTAGTAGAATGAAATGCTAATATTCATGGAATAAAGTTATACTTATTAGTTGAATAAAGTGATGATATTAACAATACAAGGTAATGTTTATTAGTGGAATAAAGTGATATTAGTGGAATGAAGTGATGATATTAATGAAATAAAGTTATGCTTTTTAGTCAAATAAAGTGATGATCTTAGTGGAATAAAGTGATGCTTATTAGTGGAATAAAGTGATGATATTAGTGGAATGAAGTGATGATATTAATGAAATAAAGTTATGCTTGTTAGTTGAATAAAGTGATGATGTTAGTGGAATAATGTGATGATTATTAGTGGAATAAAGTGATTACATTAGTGGAACAAAGTGATGTTGAATTAAAGGAGAGGATGTGATTGTCCTTCACGGATGCTAACATACTGACCATGTGGATGATGATGATGATGATGATGATGGGACAGTGGGTGCTAAGGGTGAGTGAGCAGGTGTGATGCTAACAGGAACCAATTGCAATTAGATCAGGAGGGGGCGGGAGGTGTGTTTTTAATGCAAGCTTTTAGCGTCTGTCATGTCACATGACACCGACATGCTATCTTTCTATGCTAATCTTATTTCTACATACTCATTCAACACCTCCACTTACACTCACTCACTCACTCACCGCTACACCAAGACTCACATGGACTTTTACTGACTCACGGCCCTTGGGCCAAGACTCGCGTTCCACTCATTCACGGCTGCTCGACAAAGACTCAACTTTCACTGACTCATTTGTGCTCTTACTAACTCATGGCCGCTCATGGAAGACTCGAATTTCACTGACTCACAGGCACCCGCTTTGGATTCACTGTGACTCACGGGTGCTCGATTAGGACTCAAGTTTCACTGACTGGTGCTTTCAGTGATTGACAGGTGCCCAATGAAGACTTAGTGTGTATTATCATGATGAATGAGGTGAACAATAATAATAATAATAATAATAATAGGCACAAGTTCGATTTCCACCCTCGGCCATCTCTGCGTGAAGTTTGCATGTTCACCCCGTTTTCTCCGGGTACTCCGATTTCCTCCCACATTTCAAAAACATGCGAGGTTAATTAGCGACTCCAAATTGTCCATAGGTATGAATGTGAGTGTGAATGGTTGTTTGTCTATATGTGCCCTGTGATTGGCTGGCCACCAGTCCAGGGTGTACCCCGCCTCTCGCCCCGAAGACAGCTGGGATAGGTTCCAGCACCCCTGCGACCCTCATGAGGATAAGCGGCAGAAAATGAATTAATAATAATAATAATAATACTTGTAATGGAAAGACAAACATTGGCGTATTTTCCACCCCAGTCAAATATTGTCATGAAGGTTATTGCAGTGTGTGTGTGTGTGTGTGTGTGTGTGTGTGTGTGTGTGTGGTCAGTGTAGCGTATGCTAACGGAGCACAGCTGCATAGTTCCCTGGAGGCTTTGTCACACGGATGTGTTCTGCTTTACGAGCTTTTCATCCGTCCGTCTTCTCCATACTCATTCTTGGCTGCCGCAAACGTGCACCAGTGCATGCCATCCATGCACACGCACACACACACACACACACACACACACACGGGATCACTGACCAGTGTTTGTTTTTCATCCATTATCCTTCTATTAACATTCATTAATTCATTCATTTTCTACTGCTTATCCTCACGAGGGTCGTGGGGTGCTGGAGCCTATCCCAGCTGTCTTCTTCGGGTGAGAAGCGGGGTACACCCTGGACTGGTGGCCAGCCAATCACAGGGCACATATAGACAAACAACCATTCACACTCACATTCATACCTATGGACAATTTGGAGTCGCCAATTAAGCTAGCACCTTACTTTATTCCACTCATGTTATCACTTAATCCACCTGCTTTATCACTTGATTCCACACACTTTTATCCACTTTGTTCCACTAATTTTATTCCACTACTGGAAAAATGTAATTCCACAAATGTTCTGATTTAATTCCACTAATTCTACCAATAATTATGATTTTATTCCACTACTGTTATGGCTGTATTCCACTAATATTATGACATTATTCCACGATTAATAGGATTGAATTCCTCTAATATTAATTTTTATATTATTTTATATTATATATATTTATGTTATACTTTATTCCACTGCTATGATTTTATTCCACTAATATGACTGTATTCCACTATTATTATGACTTTATTCCACTGTTATGTTTTATGTTATGACTATTTTATATTATTAGGATTTTATTCCACTAATATTATAACTTTATACAATTAATGTTGTGACTTATACCTCTAAAATTGCTATGACTTTTAGTGTCTACAGTGTGGTATATAGTGTATAGTGGTACTGTATGTTGTGGTATATACTGTATAGTAGTATTGTACGTTGTGGTATATACTGTATAGTAGTATTGTACGGTGTGGAATATAGCAGTAAGCACTCAGAGCTTCCTGTCAATCAAATGGCGTTTCCTCCGAGTGGCTTTTCCATCCGTGGAGGGTCAGGAAGAGCAGGAACGAGAGGCGTTGTCACCCCCCCCCCCCCCCCACCGCCACCCCACCCCAACGGTGCTCCTCTGAGGTGTATCTCCACCTTGTGCGTCGTGTCTGGGCATGACCTGTTGCTAGGTAACCCTGGGTCACAGCTGCTCGCTACCACAAATGCTTTTTTTTATTTATCAGACTGTTATGGAGGGGCGGGGGCGGGGGGGCTGTAATTTATTAGCGGGATATTGGACGGCCGGAGCAAGTTTCAGATGGTAAAGAGAAGGATCACATCATTAGAAATTCATTTTTTTTCTTTTTTTCAAGCATCCCTGACAACAAAGCCAAGGGTAATGCACCTTCCATGCTGGTAATTGAACAGATGCTCCCTCGCCATCACTCATCCATCCTGGACCCTTCCTGCCGCCTCAGTCCACGCCCACATTCCTCCTAGCTCACCGCGCTACGTCATCACGTACGCTACGGTAGCGTGATACTATCATTTCCTCCTTCTTTCTCTTCATATTTGGACTTTTTTCCAACTGGTTCAACTTTTTTTCCTGCCAAATATTAGCATTTTATTCCCACAATATTCCCAATTTAATATTCTAAAAATTCTCTACTTTTTGTGTGTTTTTTAGAATATTATAACTGAAATGATAAAAGTTCATTTTGTGCGGCTAAAATGTTATTACATCTCATAATATTACAATAAAATTTTCTCATTAGATTACTTTTTTTCCCCAATATTTTGAATTTATTCTTGTAAAATTACAGCATTTTTTCTTGTAAACTTTGCCAAATATTCAGATTTATTTTACCCATCATATTTGGACTTTTCCCCCAAAATAATAATAATAATAATAATAATAATAATGATTCTCCGCTTGGATGGAGTGTGAACGGTTGTTTGTCTCTGTGTCCTGTGATTGGTTGGCGACCAGTACAGGGTGTACCCCGCCGCTCGCCTGCTGGGATAGGCTCCAGCATACCTGTGACCCTACTGAGGATAAGCATAGAAAAAGGATGGATGGATAATAATTATAAATGTTCTTGTTTTTGCTGCTCTTACTTTTCTTGCTCCATGAGATATTTAGAGTCTTTGTTGTTGGTGCCACCTAGCGGCCAGCGTGCAATACTACATGACCTCTGTCACTGCGTCTTCTCAATGGCGTCTTTATGCTGCATTGAGGGCCCCAGAAGCTGTCACATGAGCTGCAATGTGCATTTTTGTGGCGTACGAATAGAGTTTGAAGCGTGGATGGGGAGTACAGGCCGGGCGGGGCTCAGTGTGGCAAGGCGGGGCTGGGCGCTTTAGGGACGCACCCCGACATGAGCGTGGCGAGCAGGCGCCCCCGACTGAAGTCTCATCCCGCTTTGTCGGCGCTCGTGATGAAACTCGTTCACGCGCTTCCTCCTCCGGGCCGTATCTGATCAAAACAAACGCACCTGCACTCGGAACGCCCCCCTCTCCCCCCGCCCCCACAAGCGCAACTCCTCTGGGACGGGTAAAAATGGACTCCCCGGCTTCCTCCGCCAGGCAATTACGTGCCATCTGTTCCCATCTTGGTTGTTCCAGCTCGTTTTGTTTCTGTGATTGTTGCTCTAATATCACGGGCCTGACGGCGAGCGGGGAAGCGGGGGCGAATGGGGGGGGCGCGGGCTAGCCAAATGAGGAGTGGCGTGAAGAGGAATTAATGGAATGGAGAGCGGGAGGCGAGATGAAGACCATTAGCATATTCATCACCTCATATTACCTTCCGGATGCAACCTTGCTAAGCGCTTCTTATTGTTTGCTAGCAACAGGTCCGCTCGCTAGCATGCTAATAAGCAGGCATTAGCCTGGCTGCCATGTAGCGGCGTCACAGATATCACACGTTTATTGTTTCCTCCATGAAGCCGCCTCATTCGATTACACTCACCGGCATATCACCATCGCACCATCGTCATCGTCAGGCACTGCATCGCTTGGACTCCATCCTGGTCTTGTACAGGTCTACACACTTGCTGGTGGACTTGTAGCTCATTCTGGTCTTGTACAGGTCTACCTTCTTGCTGGTGGACTTGTAGCATATTAGTCTTGTGCAGGTCTACAGTCTTACTGGTGGACTTGTAGCTTATTCTGGTCTTGTACGGGTCTACATTCTTGCTGGTGGACTTGTAGCATATTAGTCTTGTGCAGGTCTACAGTCTTACTGGTGGACTAGTAGCTCATTCCGGTCTTGTACAGGTCTACATTCTTACTGTTGGACTTGTAGCATATTAGTCTTGTGCAGGTCTACAGTCTTACTGGTGGACTAGTAGCTCATTCTGGTCTTGTACAGGTTTACATTCTTGCTGGTGAACTTGTAGCATATTAGTCTTGTGCAGGTCTACAGTCTTACTAGTGGACTTGTAGACCATTCCAGTCTTGTACAGGCCTACATTCTTACTGTTGGACTTGTAGCATATTACAGTCTTGTACAGGTCTAGTCTTACTGGTGGACTTGTAGCATATTACAGTCTTGTACAGGTCTACATTCTTACTGTTGGACTTGTAGCATATTACAGTCTTGTACAGGTCTAGTCTTACTGGTGGACTTGTAGCATATTACAGTCTTGTACAGGTCTACAGTCTTACTGGTGGACTTGTATCTCATTCTGGTCTTGTGCAGGTCTACTTTCTTGCTGTTGGACTTGAAGCGTATTCCCGTTTTGTGCAGGTCTACATTCTTGCTGGTGGACTTGTGGCCCATTCCAGTCTTGTGCATGTCTACATTCTTGCTGGTGGACTTGTAGCATATTCCGGTCTTGTCCAGGTCTACAGTCTTATTGGTGGACTTGTAGCTGATTCTGGTGCAGGTCTCCAGAGGTGAGCTCTTTGGTCTTGCCCGTAGTGGTGTGTTTTTGCCACGTGGGTCTCCTGTCAAAATAAAGCATGAAATGAATCATACAAGATGAGAAGGACAGCAATCAGCATGGAATGACTACAAGAGCGCCCCCCTGAGGTGGAGCGTCGTTAGAGGTGCAAAGATGAATGTGTGTGTGTGGAAAGCAGCTGGGACGACACAGCTTGCTTCCGCCAATCAGGGAGAAATATTGGATGAAAACACGTGCTGCTAAATAAAGCATGTGTGACGGCTTCATTGGCTCCTCAATCTGCTCGGCTGCTGTCCTGCCACGCCGGGGAAAAAGCCACACAAATCTTCTTGAATGGAAGTTGCGAGCAGTCGTCTACTGACCTCTATGGGCGGCTCAATGCGTGACACTTAATGGTGACCGGAAGACATTTCCTCAATTATACAGGGTGTGTGGACACAAAGGCAAAAAAATTGTTGGACTTAGTATAATTATACAATATTAATACCAAGTTTTAAAAAACTATATTTATTTAAGACATCTATTTACAAACGTCTTGTTTATTGCTATCGCTATTGTGTTGACCACGATAACATGACAATGACTGGGGCATTCCTAGCTTCGCCACGAGAGGGCAGTGGAACGATCACCCCTCGCGAGAAGACTGACGTCACGTGACTTCCGCATTCATTTATCCCGTTTTAACTAGTGGGTGTCCATTAAAGTGTCACTACATGTATATACTACTAATAATGGCTGTTTTGTGACGTCAAATTGAAGTGGTTTTGTGTCTATATTTGAACAGTCTAACATTTCCGTTTTTTCTTTCTGATGCTCCTTGCCCAAAATGGCGGCTCCCGCTTGTTCGCTGGGTCTGTTTTGTTCACGTCTTATACAGAGATGACAATTTACATACAGTGAGTGTAATAAAGTGTAAATACATAACATATTTAAACACTTATATGACATTTGCCAAGGATTTGCCAAGAAGTTGCAGAAGAAAGTGAGTTCATATGAAAACACTTGCAGTGCCCAAAATGGCCGCTAGATGACGCGGAATTTGGAGCAACAGTGACATATAAGGCTTAAAGGGGTTAAAGGTTGAAAACATAGCGTAACATACCTTTATATTAGATTAAGTAGAATAAAGTAGAATTGGAAGCTAGTGTAACCTGTCATTTTCATTTCTTTCTGCGTTGTTGTAAAGAGAGAGTCTTCAAAGGTTTTCACAGGGTTTTTATTTTCGTCCACATCTGCGTAGAGCAACAAAAAACAAAGGTGTGCGAGCTCCCGCCTCTCCTGGAACCGGAAGAACACGCTAAATAGGATGCCTGACGCGAATGAACAGGCCGCTAGCCGACCCATGCTAACGGAGCTAGCCTCCGCCTACAGGTTATCGTCACTGATTATCGTTATCGTTACAGAAACAAACACAGGCGGAAACTCTCACGAAACACAATACCACACACACAAACTCAACAATCGTTACACGCAATTTTACAGAGACAAAAAAATGTGTCTTACCTCGTCCACGTCTGCGACGTGAGTGGACGAGGGCACGCGCGTAGCAACGTGATGACGTCACCGTACGTCGCACCATAGAATAACTCTACATATCCTATTTACATATTTACACATACAAAGTAGAAAAAATAATAGTTTAAATGATTTTGTGAAATAAAAAGACATTTTAAACTCATTACACTATCATCAGTGTTAATATCATTCAGCTAGCATATTTGTTATGTTTGAATTGATTTCTTTGATGTTGTATGTCATTTAATTTAAATAAATGGGGGAAAGTGTATTCTTTTCACATGGCATCCAATGACAGAGCGGGGGGAGGGGGGGAGTGAGTGATGAACAGGAAGCTGGGAGAAAGAGGTGGGGAGCAGATCTCCTTGCACGCAGGTCCAGGTAGGTCCTGTCTACATCTTTTACCCATTTTATTCTTGCAAAGCGCTTGTTGCCTTGTTCCTCTTCACCATCTTGTGACTCGTTCAACTTGAATGTTGTGTAACCCGAGAGCAGCATCACACGAGATATAATAAGATAATAATGACATAATAAGGAGATAATGTGTTTTTGCAGCTACATGTCAAAGCTGAGGTGGTTCTATAGATTTATAGATATGACATATGAGACACAATATGAAGACAGATGACATCATAATGTGTGGAAGGTATCACGGTGACCCCCCACCCCCCTACCCTGCTTTGGCGATGGATGAATGAACGGCTGAGGTGTCGGGTTCTCGTCTGGAAACATGACCTCCGTAGCCAAGAATTCACACGCTCACAGCAGAAGAAAGAAAACAGGATTTGGTTCAAAAGTTATTGTACGAGAATAAAGTCCAAATAATTGTCACCTAAGGAGAAAGTCATGTGAGAAAGAGTGCGGGGAGGGCAGAATCAGGGAAGCAGGTCAGCGCTTTGGCGGGTCCTGTGAGAAAGGGAATATTGTGCCGAAGATGAAGGCGATGGATAAAGTTACATAGTGCCGATGCTGCGTCCCAGTTTTGAGAAGGGGTGGAGGGGAATGAAGTCACATGATCCTCGGTGGCTTCCTGTGTCCCGTGCACGGAGATCCAAGAGAAGCACTAGAAGACCACGCAGTTTATTCAAGCTGTCTAAGCTTTTTTCTCCTGTGTCTTTCTAGACAGAAGATGATGGGAAACCTCATTTGGCAGAAGAATTGACCGTACCGCCACAGTCCAGAATGTTGCTCCGCTCCCATTCAGAAAGAAGACCCCTGCTTGGGTTTTCCGCCTTATTAACGCAACAAAGACCACTTGGATCTACAGTACGTCCACCTTTGTCCGCAAAGGAGTCCGTCCTGACATTGCAGTCTCTTACGCCGCCACCTCCGTGGGTAACACAGGCCGTTTCCCGTATCGACCGAGGAGAACGAGAACTGCAAAGACTCAGGGAGCGACAGCAGGCAGAAGCGGATGAGGTGAACCGGGAGTTGGACAGCGCAGTCATTGACGCGCAAAAGGAAGAACGCCGCCTTCTTGAGGAAGTCGAACGCGACCACAGAGAAATCCAGCAGCTTCTGACTCAGGTGAGGAGGGAGAACGCCGCGGCAGTGAGAGTCGTTCAGTCCCTCGTCGATCGGCAACTCCAGAAAATGGGTCGACTGAAGGAGCAGATACAGAGGTGGGACAGCGCCACCGGGGGTTCCGAGAAGCTGCATCAGCTGCAAAGAGGCGTAGAGGAGGTCACGAAACCGTGGGAAATCTGTCTCACGCTGAAAAGAGTCAGCTTCCTACCAAACAGCACGTCTGAAACATCAAACATCTCCAACCAGGTAGCTGTTCATGAGCAAGGTATGACTTATCCAATTGGGGTCTGCGGTGTCCAAGGACAGAAGTGTGCTTTGCACGCAGGAGAGTCAACATTTTCAAACATCACCCCTGTGGAAATACGTAAAGAACCTCAAGAGAGCATCAAGACCAAGAGTGTCCGAAAACTCCATCTGTTGAATCCTCCAGAGAATGAAGATCAATTTGTATCGCCAACGTCGCTCACACCGAGATATCGTGGGGTATCAGAGTCCTCTCAGGAGGAGGAACCAGCCTCGGTGTGTTCAGATGCCCATAGTCAAGACCTCTTCCTCTCTATTCCAGTAATCTCCAGCCAAGGAGAATCTGAGGATGATGGATTTGAGGGCAGAAGGTGCGTGACCAAGAAGCGATTTACGCTTAAGGGAAAGAAAAAGCAAAAGTCCCAAATCTTGGTATCATGTGAAGAACAATTTTGTCCCCCAGAAAAATGTGAGGATTCATCTTGCCAACCTGGTCCTGGATCCCTTTCTACGAGAGGTCATTCCTTGAGAAATACCTCAAATGAATCATCAAAGGACGTCGGGAGCCCCGCCTCTCCAGGAAACAGGGACGATCCATCCAATATGAACCCTGACGATGTCGATGGATCCATCAAGCAGAAGAATCCGTCAAGGTCTACGGTCCATGCTGACAAGGGAGACTGTGGAGCCATCAGGAAGGTGAACAGAATGCTCCTGGCATCTGAACCTTCACCGCTTGAACAAGGTCGAGGACTTGGATCAGAAAGGAACGCTACAAGCGCGGATGAGCGACATTCAAGATCACATTCTTCTGTTTCATATGATTTTGGTTTCAACTTTGGGAGAAAATCTGTGTCCATGTCGGCCATTGGAGGAACCGAGTGGGAGCAAGGCAACACCGGCAGGGAATCTAGGGATGAAGGAGGAGGTTCAAGTGCACTGGACTCGGCTTATCTGGTGAAGCAGTTTGGGAAACAAGGATCAGGTCGCACAGACTTCAACCTGCCAAGCGGTCTCCATGCGACTGTTACCGGGCAGCTATTTGTGGTGGATTGTGGGAATGCACGCATTCAGGTGACCGACGGCCAGAAGAACGTTGTGCAGCAGGTTTCTACTTCAGGAACGGAGAGATCGTCCCGTATCTGCAACTACTTTGACGTGGCTGTGAACTCAAAGGGTCTCATTGCTTTGACCTGCGCTGCCGAACGAGCCGTGTTGGTGTTCAGTCGCCACGGACGCCTCCTGCAAACATTTGGAGGCGTGGCGAGTGGCGCCACTAACGAAGAGCTGGACGCTCCCAGGGGGGTGACTCTGACCCGTCAAGATGAGTTCCTGATTGCGGACATCAAACGTGGCACCTTAACTGCCCTGAAGCTGGACCCCAAAAGCGGTGCCAGGTTAGAGCGCACCGTGGTGACCGGGTACCATCGGCCCTACATGGTGGCAGCCTGTCTCGTCACTGGTCTCATCGCCGTGTCGGAACGAGGGAGCGAATCGGGCCGTGTGCCATGTATTCGGGTCCTGGAGCCTGGATGGACCACAATCCGTATCCTTGGGGTCTGCTCTGGTCTTGGACCTGTCCTTTCCTGCCCTTGGGGCCTTTGTATCGACAGCGACGGGGATGTTCTGGTGGTCGACTGGGGAAAGCAGCGCCATCAGGTTCTCCTCTACCCGTCCAAGGGTGCAGGCTGGCCGCTGGTAACTGATCATCTGAACAGCCCGAGAGGTCTGGCGCTGCTCCCTGATGGACACATGGCCATGTCGGACAGCATGAATCATTCCATCAAGATCTACCGCTACAAATGAGGAACGTTGTACTTCCTGTGTTTGAATCAGACTTTATACCACCGATGTTTGAATCGGACCATGCACCATGTTTGAATCTGACCTTGTACTGCCCATGTTTGAATCGGACCTTGTACTGCCCACTTTTGATTCCGACTTTGTTCCGCCCAGGTTTGAATCTGACCTTGTACTTCCAAGTTTGAATCGGACCTCGTACTGCCCACTTTTGATTCTGACCTTGTTCCGCCTTTGTTTGAATCAGACCTTGGACTTCCCATATATGAATTGGACCTTGTACCGCCCATGTTTGAATCAGATCTTGTTCTTCCCAAGTTTGAATCGGACCTCGTACTGCCCACATTTGATTCTGACCTTATTCTGCCTATGTTTGAATCAGACCTTGGACTTACCAAGTTTGAATCGGACCTTGTACCACCCACATTTGATTCGGACCTTGCTCCGCCCATGTTTGAATCTGACCTTGTATCGCCCATGTTTGAATCAGATCTTGGACTTCCCAAGTTTGAATCAGACCTCATACTGTCCAATGTTGATTCTGACCTTGTTCCGCCTATGTTTGAGTCAGACCTTGGACTTCCCAAGTTTGACTCGGACCTTGTTCCGCCTATGTTTGAATCAGACCTTGTACCGCCCACATTGGATTCTGACCTTGTACCGTCCATGTTTCAATCAGACCTTGTTTTTCGCATTTTGAATCGGACCTTGTACCGCCCATGTTTGATTCTGACCTTGTTCCGCCTATTTTTGAATTGGACCTTGTACCGCCCATGTTTGAATCAGACTGACCTCATTCTGCTCATGTTTGAATCTCGTAAAATTACTGCTTTCGTTTCTGCTGTTTTTATTTCCACTTTGTAGAGTAAATATTCTTCCCATAATATTATGACTTTTTCATGTTATTTTGTTAGTTTGTTTCTTTGTGTACTTTTTTTACTTGAAAAAATATATGTTTTCTTTAACCTTACACCCATCGTTTTTCTATACCGATTATCTATACTATGGTCGCAGGTATGCTGGAGCCTATCCCAGCTGTCTTTGGACGAGAGGTGGAAATCAAAATCACGCCATCATCATCATCAGGACACATATAGACAAACAACCATTCACACTCACAATTCACACATTTTTGGAATGTGGAACGAAACCGGAGAACATGGAAACTAAGCGGAGAATCTAACCCATGTTTTCCCAATCTCACGACTGTGTGGTCCAAGTGCTAAACACTCGACCACCGTGCGGCCTCTTTCAGCACTGTGTCCCTATATGAATATTATGACTGTATAAAAAATAAAAATAAATCCAAAATGTTATTTTTTTATTATCAATGTCAGTTTTCATCAGACCAAAGCTTTGTTTTTTTTCAATGTTTTTCAGCATGAAATTCCCGCTTTTGACGTCTTACTGCCCTTACTGTAGATGGATTGGCAGTGTGCAA
This sequence comes from Doryrhamphus excisus, assembly GCF_037039965.1. NCBI lineage: Eukaryota > Metazoa > Chordata > Actinopteri > Syngnathiformes > Syngnathidae > Doryrhamphus > Doryrhamphus excisus. The sequence continues at coordinate 2,704,310 of NC_136373.1, read as the reverse complement.
ACTAAACTGTGCAAACAAAAGTTTGACCTCAATGGTGTTGCTCCAATTATTAAAAAGGAGGACATAAAGAAAAGAAAATGTTTAGAGACACTCTGTCATATAATAACATAACAAAGTGTCTACAAATATTTGGAGAAATCTTTTTGGAGACACCCTCTCATGAAAATACACGGTCGCGTGTCTCCAAACCTTTGAGCAAGCGCTTGAACCAGTGACCCCGTGGTCATGAGTCACCTGTGCAAACATGCAAAGGGCGCAATTTAGCAAGTATAAAAGCGCATGTGTACGGGAGAGCGAGCCATCGGGATCGCTCAGCATGAAGACGCTCGTCGCTCTTTGCTTCTTGGGCCTCGCGCTCCACCTGACCGCCGCCGCGTCGGTGTAAGCCATCCCACTTTTGGGTTCTTATTCTTAATATAGCTCGTCTGAAATGTTGTCGTATCGTATAACTCCACTTGTTATGTTATTCATCTTCGGGTCCTGCACACACACAATACTTCAATGAGAGTACATGTTCATAATGCTGAATATCATAATATAATAATGTCTAGCGGTTAGCGCGCAGGGTTCACCAGGGTTCAATTCCACCCTCGGCCATCTCTGTGTGGAGTTTGCATGTTCTCCCCGTGCATGCGTGGGTTTTCTCCGGGTACTCCGGTTTCCTCCCACATCCCAAAAACATGCTAGGTTAATTAGCGACTCCAAATTGTCCATAGGTATGAATGTGAGTGTGAATGGTTGTTTGTCTATATGTGCCCTGTGATTGGCTGGGATAGGCTCCAGCACCCCTGCGACCCTCGTGAGGAAAAAGCGGTAGAAAATGAATGAATGAATAATATAATAATAATAATTCTGTGTTTGCTGTCAAAAATAATGAATCGGAATTTAAGTGTTTTTCACTTTTCTGTGCAGTGGACATTGATTGATTGTTCACTTTTGTTGACAAAGCAGTTCGATTGCGCAAATATTAGTCGTGCTTAGATGCTGATTCAACCTCTCTTGACCTGAGATAATAACTTTTGGAACATTGCAACACTCTTCTTGTTCTGTTTATCTTTTCTTTTTTGTTAACAGGCACCTTGCAGCTCACACGGCAGGAGGTGGGTACAAGAAAACCATCATGGGACTGGAATAAGAACCCACATATACAGTTTTTTGACAGCTCCTCTTCCCATTGGGCTAGGGGGTTAGGGTTAGAGTTAGGGGTTATGGTTAGAGTTAGGGGTTAGGGTGAAGGTTGTGACAATGTTTGTGTCTTCCACTTTCCTCAGATGAACGTCACTGTGAGCATCACAGGGACAGTGTCCAGACCACCAGTCCAGAAGGTTATCCTATACTGGGAGCTTTTGTACCTCAGTGTGATGCTAATGGACAATACACACCTCAACAGGTACATACTACAAGATTAAAAACACCATTGTGTCTTTACTATATGATATGTTTTATTAAAGGGTATTGTATTTTATAGTGTCATGGTTCCAGTGGACATTGTTGGTGTGTGGACAGTCAAGGACAGGAAAGACCAGGAACCAGAACTCCTCCTGGTACAACACCAACAGACTGTGATAAACCAGGTGAGCTTAAGCTAAATCTTTGTATATTTGGTCATATTATCAGGTCATGTATAATTCTGAAATGTACTTGACAGAAGGTCCTAAAAGCCATTGTGAGCATCACAGGGACAGTGTCCAGACCACCAGTCCAGAAGGTTATCCTATACTGGGAGCTTTTGTACCTCAGTGTGATGCTAATGGACAATACACACCTCAACAGGTACATACTACAAGTGCCATGGATGGTCTTTTCTATGTATTGGTTCACTCAAACCTAATTTGTATTTCAGTGTCATGGTTCCAGTGGACATTGTTGGTGTGTGGACAGTCAAGGCCAGGAAAGACCAGGAACCAGAACTCCTCCTGGTACAGCACGAACTGTCTGTGATAAACCAGGTGAGATTAAGATAAATATTTTTAAAATGTATTAATATTATCAGGTCATGTATAACTGCGAAATGTACTTGACAGAAGGTCCCAAAAGCCATTGTGAGCATCACAGGGACAGTGTCCAGACCACCAGTCCAGAAGGTTATCCTATAGTAGGAGCTTTTGTACCTCAGTGTGATGCTAATGGACAATACACATCTCAACAGGTACATACTACAAGTGTGGTATATCTTTCATATATAGTATCATGTACAGTAGATGACTAAAGTACATTTCAGTGTCATGGTTCCAGTGGACATTGTTGGTGTGTGGACAGTCAAGGCCAGGAAAGACCAGGATCCAGAACTCCTCCTGGTACAACACGAACAGTCTGTGATAACCCAGGTGAGCTTAAGGCTAAATATTTCTTCTTATGAGAATCCATCTTCTTCAAATAGTACAGATGCAGTATTTGCTTTAAGAATATCAATAGAGAAGTACAGAGAAGGTCAGATGATGAGAAAGCCTATGACGGGGTGCCTGGAGAGGAACTGTGGTATTGTATGAGGAAGTCTGGAGAGACAGAAGTATGTTCAAGTGGTGCAGAACATGTATGAGGACGGTAAGACAGTGGTCAGATGTGCTGTAGGTGTGACAGAAGAGTTCAAGGTGGAGGTGGGACTGCATCAGGGATGCTGAGGTTCTCATCATTGGGAGTGACCAGGATGGATAGGATCAGGGAGGAGGGACATTACATGTTAGAGGCCTTGGAGATAAAGTCCTTTAGGCCAGACTGATATGGTTGGATGTCCAGAGGAGAGATAGTAAATATTTTGGTAGAAGGATGTTGCCAGGTAGGAGGTGTAGAGGAAGACCAAAGAGGAAGGTTTATGGACGTAGTGAAGAAGAAGAGTATACTGTAGTATAATATGGCGTATGTGGTGTGTTGATTTCCTACTCAGTGCCGGACCGATGTGATGGGATAGAATTTGACGCCATCACGCCAGACGAGAAAGGAAACACTCTCTTCTTCAAAGGTGACTTCTTCTCACATCCACGCCACATTCACCTCCCTTTCCCGCCTTACTCATGACGCTGTCACACATGACCTCTTCAACCCCGTGTTGTTACGGTAACCACACTTGTATCAGTATACACATGCTATACGCCCACATAACGCCCCCCCCCCTTTTTTTACAACTATTTAAACTTTCTACAAGTCAACATTCTTCTTCTGATGCTATAACTTTTTCCCATCTTATGACTTTATTCCCATAATATAATGACTTTATTCCCATAAGATGACTTTATTTACATAAAATTGACTTAATTCCCATATATTATGACTTTATTCCCATATTTTGACTTTATTCCCAAAATATGACTTTATTCCCTTAATATGACTTTATTCTCATCATATTTTTACTTTATTCCCATACGACTTTATTCCCAAAATATGATGACTTAATTCCCACAATATTTTTACTTTATTCCCATAATATGACTTTATTCCCAAAATATGATGACTTAATTCCCACAATATTTTTACTTTATTCCCATAATATGACTTTATTCCCAAAATATGTTGATTTCATTCTCTTAATATGACTTTATTCAAATAATATTTTGACTTTATTCCCGTCATATTATGAATTTAGTCCCATATAACATTACTTTATTCCATAATATGACTTTATTCCCATATGATTAATTTATTCCCATATATTATTACTTCATTCTCATAATATTATGACTTTATTCCCAAAATATGACTTTATTCCCTTAATATGACTTTATTCTCATAATATTTTTACTTTATTCCCATATGACTTTATTCCCAAAATATGACTTAATTCCCATAACATTTTGACTTTATTCTCATATTTTTACTTTATTCCCATATGACTATTCCCTTAATATGACGACTTTATTCAAATATTTTGACTTTATTCCCATCATATTATGAATTTAGTTCCATATAACATTACTTTATTCCATAATATAATGACTTTATTCCCATAATATGATTAATTTAGTCCCATATATCATGATTATATTCCCATTTATCATGAACATATTGCCATAAGTGATATTTTTGGAATGTGCCGGCGGCCATGAAAACCCAGCGGTGGGTTGCAAATGGCCGCCGCCCGTCTGCACTTTGGACGGCCATTCTCTTTAACATGGGAGGAGAAGTCATGAAATTCAAATGTCTAAGACATGTACCTGATGATCCTGGCAGGTGGCCACCTATGGGAGGGCTTCCACGGTCCAGCCCGGCTCTCCAGTGAGTCCTTCAAGGAGCTGGGCGCTCATGTGGATGCCGCCCTCCGCATGCACGACACGGAGAAACCGGACCACCACGACCACATCTATTTCTTCCTGGTAAGACCTGACAGGCCTTTGCAAGCTTCCATCATCACCGCTGCCTTGTGTCCTCCAGGGAGACAAGGTGCTCCGCTACTACGACCGTTCTCTGGAGGACGGCTACCCCAAACCCATACAGGATGACTTCCCCGGAGTCCCGTCACACCTGGACGCCGCCGTGGAGTGTCCCAAAGGAGAATGCACCTCCGACTCTGTTCTCTTCTTCAAGGGTGAGGAAACTACTACACTATCTCACAGTTAAACAACTCAACGGTATGGGAATAATGTCACAATACTAGGGGAATAACATCTTCATATTATGGGAATAAAGTCATCCTATTATGGGAATAAAGTCTTTATACAATGGGAATAAAGTCATATTATGGGAATAAAGTCATATTATGGAAAAAGTCTTTATATAATAAGAATAAAGCGATGATATCATGGGAATAAAGTAATCATATTATGGGAATAAACCGATGATATTAAGGGAATAAAGTCACCATACTAGGGAAATAACATCTTCATATTATGGGAATAAACCAATGATGTTATGGAATAAAGCGATGATATTATGGGAATAACATCATATTATGGGAATAAAGTCGGCACATTATGGGAATAAAATCTTCACATTATGGGAATAAAGTCGGCCCATTATGGGAATAAAGTCGGCACATTATGGGAATAAAGTTGGCACATTATGGCACCACTGAAGAAAGACAGGATCCACTCGATGCTCTACTGTCATTTGCTTTATTTAGCGAGTCGCAGGTCTCATCATAGCATGGTACTGCACGGCACAGCACGGCATGGCACAGCACAGCAAGGCACAGCAAGGCATGGCACGGCACAGCACCGCACGGCTGAAAACCTTTAAATACAAAAGGGAAAGTGTATAAGCATATACAATATACATACTATATATATATATATATATATATATATATATATATATATATATATATATATATATATACACACATAATATATATATATATATATAACAATAATATATACATATAAAGTATATAAAGGTATATAAATCAGTGCCATGTTGTTCAGCAGTTCATTAACCATTATACATTTTTTGACAACAGCTGTAAATATCCTCATCCCCTTTAGCTGCATTTGTTAACCTGCTTGGGCGAGTCAAGCCACAGCGCTAACATTAATAGGAATTTCACTTCCTTACCGGCTGCCTCTTCAGCGTTGGAACTCCAGCTTGCCCAAGGTTTTGGGCCGCAGCTCCGGCTACCTTTTTGATCCCACCTGTCTGCAGCCTTACCTGCAAAAGGGGGGGGGGGGGGGGGGGAGTCCGATTTTGTCCACGCTGCATCATTGGGGCGGTCATTAACCAGATTGCCGCCAACTGAAGTACCGCCTGGAACACACTAGGGGGCAACCCAGGGCAGAGCTGGCCTTCTTGACGATCTTGTCCAGTCTCTTCCTGTCCGCAGCCGAAATGCTGACTACTCCCTGTGGTGAAAAGGGTGAAAAGGAACGAAGCCAGGGCTGTTCCCTGCGGGGTCCCCGTACTGCAGACAACCGTGTCAGACACACAGTCCCGTGTCCTCACATACTGTGGACGTTTGGTGAGGTAGTCCAGTACCCACAATGTGAGGTGCAGGTCCACCCGTGTTCTCCAGCTTGTCCCTAAAAAGTGCTGGCTGGATGGTGTTGAATGCACTGGAGAAATCAAACAACATGACACCTGACACCCCGGTGCCAGGTTGATAGACGAACTGAAGCGGGTCCATCGAAGGACCCACCAGGGGGTGGAGATGGGCAAAGATCAGCCACGCCAGGGTCTTCATCAGATGGGATGTTAATGGCACCAGAATGTAGCTGCGGAGGTCATTGGGGTGCGGCGTCTTGGGGACAGGAACCACGCAGGATGTCTTCCACAGCTGTGGCACCCTCCCCAGCTTCAGGCTCAGATTGAAGATGTGCTCGACAATCCCGCGTAGCTCGTCAGCGCAGGACTTCAGGAGCCTGGAGCTGGTCCCGCCGCCTGGTCCCGCCGCCTGGTCCTGCTGCCTTCCGCTGCTGGTTTCTCACCTGGGACGTTGCGAGGGTCAGGTTGGAGCAGGAGGGATGTTGGTGAGGAGGTTGGGCTGATTAGCTGGGCTGAAATTTCAGTCCTCTCAGACCCCCGACATTTACAACAATTAAACTAGATGAAATGATTAACAGTGTGAGCAGTATAAACAGACATGAGGTATATGTAACAATAGAGCAAATGAGCATGGCTAAAGTCAAGTGTGCAGTCCTGAGTCAAGTCAAAGTCACGGGCCCAGAGTCAATGGTGTGGGAGCCAGCAGGGGGAATTGGTGGCAAAGCAGCGAGGCTTTGAAGATGTCCGTGAAGACATCTGTGAGCTCCTCTGCACAGTCTCTCGGGACCCAACCAGGAATATCATCAGGACCCAGGGCCTTCCTTTGCGTTGGTCCTTCTGAATGATGTTCTCACCCTGTCCGGAGAAAGCAACAGCACCTGGTCATAGGGAGGTGGAGGGATCTTCTGTGCTGGGGTGTTGTTGTCTGCCTCAAAGCGAGACAAGAAGTCATTCAACTGATTCAGCAGAGTTAGAGAGTTGTCGCAGGTTTGTGGAAGGGGCTTGTAGTCCGTGATGGTCTGAATCCCCCGCCACAGTTTCCTGGTATCTCCGCTGTCGTTGAAGCGGTCAGCGATCCTCCCGGAGTACCGTCTCTTGGCCGCTCTGATACCCAGTGGCAGGTTGGACCTGGCTTTCCTTAGGCTGACCTTGTCCCCAACTGTGAAGGCAGTGTTCCGAGCCTTCAGGAGCCTGAGGTACTGATTGGCCCGAATGGTGAAGGTTTTGGAAACTGTGACGTCATCCATGCTCTCATTTAACCATGTTTCCACAAAGACAAAGACACAACACTCACAGTCTTGGAAGATGTCCGGATTAAACGGATATAGTCCAGTATATTGTCCAGCGAGCATACGTTGGCTAGGGTGATGGTAGAGATAGCCGGCCGGTGTGGCTAAACTAACCCGGATACCTCCGCACTAACTCCTCTTTTGCTTTTTCATGTTCCGCCCATGGCACCTCCACTGTGGGCTTGACACAGGAGTGGGGTTCCGGGGTCAAGCAGGCATCCGGACCAAACCGCAGGCACGTAGCTGTTCCTCGTCCGCTGGATTTATGTCTGTGTATTTAGTTCCGCGGATGCTAAGCAGAAACCCAGGGGAATTAGTGCGCCTTGAGGTGGCAAGTCTCCCATCACTTGCTGGCATTTTACCGCCTTTGCTTTCCTGCAAAGAACGCAACCATCAACAACCTTTTGGGATATTCTCCTTCCCTTGATTACCCATGCCTTCCGTCTCATTTTAAGCACGGTACCAGCTACGCTTCATGACCTTCACTGTGGGCTTCCCGAGCAAGTAACGTGGACACCCAAGCTCCATACGGCAGGAGAGGTACAGCACTTTTGTCCTCTTTGAAGATCTGTACACGTCCGCCACAAAGCAGCAACCCAGTGTTTGTCTTTGTAGACCACTAACCTGTTGGTGGTAGTATCCGGGAACGTAGCACCCTCTTGTGCCGTGAGAAATATGACTCGGGTGTAGTAGATGTCCAGTATGGGGGGTCAGAGAGACACCAATGATTTTCTCAGCTGCTTTCCCAGTGCGCTGCAGGCTCTTGGGGCAGGAGATGGTGCTGGCACCGTACCACACGGTGATGCATCTGGTCAGGATGCTCTCCATGGCGCCTCTATAAAAAGAGTACATTATGGGGGTCGGGGCTCCTGCTCTTCTCAGTTTCCACAGGAAGTAGAGTCGCTGTTGTGCTTTCTTGGCCAGAGATGTGGTGCTGATGTTCCAGGACAGGTCTTGGGAGATATGTACACCCAGGAACTTGGCGCTGCTCACCTCCTCCACTGCAGCACCATTGATGGTTAATGGAGAGTTCCTGGCGTGCTCCCTCCTGAAGTCCACTACAATCTCCTTTGTCTTCTTCACATTCAGGTGGAGATGGTTGTCCTTACACCACGTTGCCAGGCGACTCACCTCACTCCTGCAGATTGTCTCTTCGTTGTTGTTGATGAGACCCTCATCACAGGTTTGAGCTGGATGAGGGTGTGCAGTAGTGGGTCAATAGAGTGAAGAGGAGGGGGCTCAACACACATCCTTGGGGGGCCCCTGTGTTCAGCGTGATGGTGCTGGAGGTGGTGCTGCCAACCCGGACTGCCTGTGGTCTCCCCATCAGAAAGTCCAACAGCCAGTTGCACAGGGAGGTGTTGAGTCCCAGCCGGACCAGTTTGAGGATGAGCTGCTGGGGGACGATCGTGTTGAATGCTGAGCTGAAGTCCATGAACAGCATTCTGACATGTGGGTCTTTGGTCTCCAGGTGAGTGAGGGCTGAATGGAGGGCAGTGGAGATAACATATCGATCTAACCGCTCGACCAAAGATGCTAACTGGTAGGGGTCCGGTGCAAGATGGAGGGTAGATTTGATGTGGTGCATGACTAACCGTTCAAAGCCTTTCATAATGATGGGAGTGAGTTCCACCGGGCGGTAGTCATCGTAACAGGAGGGAGACGGCTTCTTCAGGACCGGAATGATGGTGGTGGCATTGAGGCACGTCGGGACAACAGCTTGACTCAGCGAGGTGTTGAAGATGTCCGTGAAAACATCTGTGAGCTCCTCAGCACAGTCTCTCAGGACCCGACCAGGAATATCATCAGGACCCAGGGCCTTCCTTGCGTTGGTCCTTCTGAGTGATCTTCTCACCCTGTCCGGAGACAGCAACAGCACCTGGTCATTGGGAGGAGGAGGAATCTTCACTCAGTCTTGGAAGATGTCCGGGGTAAACGGATATAGTCCAGTATTGTCCAGCGAGCGTACGTTGGCTAGGGTGATGGTAGGGATAGCAGGCCGGTGTGGCGTAGCGGCTAATCTAGCCCGGATACATCCACGCTTACCCCTGTTCGACTTTCCTCGTCAGAAAGTCCAACAGCCAGTTGCACAGGGAAGTGTTGAGTCCTAGCCGGACCAGTTTGAGGATGAGCTGCTGGGGGACGATCGTGTTGAACGCTGAGCTGAAGTCCATGAACAGCATTCTGACATGTGGGTCTTTAGTCTCCAGGTGAGTGAGGGCAGTGGAGATAGCATCTTTGGTTGAGCGGTTGGACCGAAATGATCTTCTCACCCTGTCCAGAGAAAGCAACAGCACCTGGTCATTTGGAGGTGGAGGGATCTTCTGTGCTGGGGTGTTGTTGTCTGCCTCAAAGCAAGACAAGAAGTCATTCACAACTGATTCAGCAGAGTTAGAGAGTTGCCGCAGGTTTGTAGTAGGGGCTTGTAGTCCGTGATGGTCTGGATCCCCGCCAAAGGTTCCTGGTATATCCGCTGTCGTTGAAGCGGTCAGCGATCCTCCTGGAGTACTGTCTCTTGGCCTCTCTGATACCCGGTGACAGGTTGGACCTGGCTTTCATTAGGCTGACCTTGTCCCCAACTCTGAAGGCAGTGTTCCGAGCCTTCAGGATCCTGTGAACTTTCCCTGTCAACCATGGTTTCTGATTGGCCTGAATGGAGATGGTTTTGGAAACTGACGTCATCCATGCTCTCATTTAGCCATGTTTCCACAAAGACAAAGACACAACACTGACAGTCTTGGAAGAAGTCCGGAGTAAACGGATATAGTCCAGTTTATTGTCCAGCGAGCGTACGTTGGCTAGGGTGGTGCCGGCCGGTGTGGCGTTGCGGCTAATCTAGCCCTGATACCTCCGCGCTTACCCCTCCTTTTGCTTCCTCATGTTCCGCCCATGGCACCTCCACTGTGGGCTAGACACAAAGGTGGGGTTCCGGGGTCGAGCAGGCATTTGGACCAAACCGCAGGCACGTAGCTGTTCCTCGTCCGCTGGATTTATGTCTGTGTATTTAGTTCCGCGGATGCTAAGCAGAAACCCAGGGGAATTAGTGCGCCTTGAGGTGGCAAGTCTCCCATCACTTGCTGGCATTTTACCGCCTTTGCTTTCCTGCAAAGAACGCAACCATCAACAACCTTTTGGGCTATTCTCCTTCCCTTGATTACCCATGCCTTCCGTCTCATTTTAAGCACGGTACCAGCTACGCCTTCATGACCTTCACTGTGGGCTTCCCGAGCAAGTAACGTGGACACCCAAGCTCCATACGGCAGGAGGGGTACAGCACCTTTGTCCTTTTTGAAGATCTGTACACGTCCGCCACAAAGCAGCAACCCAGTGTTTGTCTTTGTAGACCACTAACCTGTTGGTGGTAGTATCCGGGAACGTAGCACCCTCTTGTGCCGTGAGAAATATGACTCGGGTGTAGTAGATGTCCAGTATGGGGGGGGTCAGAGAGACACCAATGATTTTCTCAGCTGCTTTCCCAGTGCGCTGCAGGCTCTTGGGGCAGGAGATGGTGCTGGCACCGTACCACACGGTGATGCAGCTGGTCAGGATGCTCTCGATGGTGCCTCTATAAAAAGAGTACATAATGGGGGTTGGGGCTCCTGCTCTTCTCAGTTTCCACAGGAAGTAGAGTCGCTGTTGTGCTTTCTTGGCCAGAGATGTGGTGCTGATGTTCCAGGACAGGTCTTTGGAGATATGTACACCCAGGAACTTGGCGCTGCTCACCTCCTGAATGTGAAGACGAAGGAGATTGTAGTGGACTTCAGGAGGGAGCACGCCCAGAACTCTCCATTAACCGTTGATGGTTAACCATGTTTCCACAAAGACAAAGACACAACACTCACAGTCTTGGAAGATGTCCGGATTAAACGGATATAGTCCAGTATATTGTCCAGCGAGCATACGTTGGCTAGGCTGATCGTAGAGATAGCCGGCCGGTGTGGCGTTGCGGCTAATCTAACCCTGATACCTCCGCGCTTACCCCTCTTTTGCTTCCTCATGTTCCGCCCATGGCACCTCCACTGTGGGCTTGACACAAAGGTGGGGTTCCGGGGTCGAGCAGGCATCCGGACCAAACCGTAGCTGTTCCTCGTCCGCTGGATTTATGTCTGTGTATTTAGTTCCGTGGATGCTAAGCAGAAACCCAGGGGAATTAGTGCGCCTTGAGGTGGCAAGTCTCCCATCACTTGCTGGCATTTTACCGCCTTTGCTTTCCTGCAAAGAACGCAACCATCAACAACCTTTTGGGCTATTCTCCTTCCCTTGATTACCCATGCCTTCCGTCTCATTTTAAGCACGGTACCAGCTACGCCTTCATGACCTTCACTGTGGGCTTCCCGAGCAAGTAACGTGGACACCCAAGCTCCATACGGCAGGAGGGGTACAGCACTTTGAAGATCTGTACACGTCCGCCACAGAGCAGCAGCCCCGTGTTTCTCTTTGTAGACCACTTACCTGTTGGTGGTAGTATCCGGGAACGTAGCGCCCTTGTGTGCCGTGAGAAATATGACTCTTAGGGTTCCTCCTCCGCTGGATTTAAGTCTGTGTATTCAGTTCCGTGGATGTTAAGCAGAAACCCAGGGGAATTAGTGCGCCTTGAGATGTGAAAGCACGACGAGGACGACCAGTCACACACGAAAACACCGTTCTGTTAGGACAGAGAGGAGTCGCTGCGTATGCACATGCCGCCATCTTGGGGAAGAAAAACAAAGATCCAGGAGTTAATTTTGCCTTGGACTCCACTCGTCTGATGATTGGACAAGGCCTGGATTCCCACCTTAGGTAGAGTACTGCTCCGTAAGTGTGCTCACTTCCAATCAGAGAACGTAATCGCCAGCGGTTACCCAGACACGCCGGGGTTGAGTTAGTGCTCTTGGGAATTTCATCCTGCTGAGTCTTGAATATTCCTCAAAGAGATGAACTACATCTTCTCCGAGACAATCTGAAAGTGCCAGGCCCCATGTCAGCTTGACGCGGCAACTGTCATTCCGCACCTTTCTGCTTAGCTAGTGTGACTCAGCCAAGCCGCTCATGGAAGCTCGACACCTGGCTGAGCAGCTCTCTTCTGGTCCGAGGTTTGGTGTCTCAGCTGGTCATTGGGAGGTGAAGGGATCTTCTGTGCTGGGGTGTTGTTGTCTGCCTCAAAGCGAGACAAAAAGTCATTCAACTGATTCAGCAGAGTTAGAGAGTTGTCGCAGGTTTGTAGTCCGTGATGGTCTGGATCCCCCGCCACAGGTTCCTGGTATCTCCGCTGTTGTTGAAGCGGTCAGCGATCCTACTGGAGTACCGTCTCTTGGCCTCTCTGATACCCAGTGACAGGTTGGACCTGGCTTTCCTTGTCCCCAACTCTGAAGGCAGTGCTCCGAGCCTTCAGGATCCTGTGGACTTTCCCTGTCAACCATGGCTTCTGATTGGCCCGAATGGAGATGGTTTTGGAAACTGTGACGTCATCCATACTCTCATTTAGCCATGTTTCCAGAAAGACTAAGACACAACACTCACAGTCTTGGAAGATGTCCGGAGTAAACGGATATAGTCCACTTTATTGTCCAGCGAGCGTACGTTGGCTAGGGTGGTGCCGGCCGGTGTGGCGTTGCCCCTAATCTAGACCTGATACCTCCGTGCTTACCCCTCCTTTTGCTTCCTCATGTTCCGCCCATGGCACCTCCACTGTGGGCTAGACACAGGGGTGGGGTTCTGGGGTCGAGCAGGCCTCCAGAGCAAACCGCAGGCACGTAGCTGTTCCTCGTCCGCTGGATTTATGTCTGTGTATTTAGTTCCGTGGATGTTAAGCAGGGCACTTTTGTCCTCTTTGAAGATCTGTACACGTCCGCCACAAAGCAGCAACCCAGTGTTTGTCTTTGTAGACCACTAACCTGTTGGTGGTAGTATCCGGGAACGTAGCACCCTCTTGTGCCGTGAGAAATATGACTCGGGTGTAGTAGATGTCCAGTATGGGGGGTCAGAGAGACCCCAATGATTTTCTCAGCTGCTTTCCCAGTGCGCTGCAGGCTCTTGGGGCAGGAGATGGTGCTGGCACCGTACCACACGGTGATGCAGCTGGTCAGGATGCTCTCGATGGTGCCTCTATAAAAAAAAGAGTACATTATGGGGGTCGGGGCTCCTGCTCTTCTCAGTTTCCACAGGAAGTAGAGTCGCTGTTGTGCTTTCTTGGCCAGAGATGTGGTGCTGATGTTCCAGGACAGGTCTTTGGAGATATGTACACCCAGGAACTTGGCGCTGCTCACCTCCTGAATGTGAAGACGAAGGAGATTGTAGTGGACTTCAGGAGGGAGCACGCCCAGAACTCTCCATTAACCGTTGATGGTTAACCATGTTTCCACAAAGACAAAGACACAACACTCACAGTCTTGGAAGATGTCCGGATTAAACGGATATAGTCCAGTTTATTGTCCAGCGAGCATACGTTGGCTAGGATGATGGTAGAGATAGCCGGCCGGTGTGGCGTTGCGGCTAATCTAACCCTGATACCTCCGCGCTTACCCCTCTTTTGCTTCCTCATGTTCCGCCCATGGCACCTCCACTGTGGGCTTCACACAAAGGTGGGGTTCCGGGGTCGAGCAGGCATCCGGACCAAACTGTAGCTGTTCCCCGTCCGCTGGATTTATGTCTGTGTATTTAGTTCCGTGGATGCTAAGCAGAAACCCAGGGGAATTAGTGCGCCTTGAGGTGGCAAGTCTCCCATCACTTGCTGGCATTTTACCGCCTTTGCTTTCCTGCAAAGAACGCAACCATCAACAACCTTTTGGGCTATTCTCCTTCCCTTGATTACCCATGCCTTCCGTCTCATTTTAAGCACGGTACCAGCTACGCCTTCATGACCTTCACTGTGGGCTTCCCGAGCAAGTAACGTGGACACCCAAGCTCCATATGGCAGGAGGGGTACAGCACTTTGAAGATCTGTACACGTCCGCCACAGAGCAGCAGCCCCGTGTTTCTCTTTGTAGACCACTTACCTGTTGGTGGTAGTATCCGGGAACGTAGCGCCCTTGTGTGCCGTGAGGAATATGACTCTTAGGGTTCCTCCTCCGCTGGATTTAAGTCTGTGTATTCAGTTCCGTGGATGTTAAGCAGAAACCCAGGGGAATTAGTGCGCCTTGAGATGTGAAAGCCCGACGAGGACGACCAGTCACACACGAAAACATCGTTCTGTTAGGACAGAGAGGAGCCGCTGCGTATGCACATGCCGCCATCTTGGGGAAGAAAAACAAAGATCCAGGAGTTAATTTTGCCTCGGACTCCACTCGTCTGATGATTGGACAAGGCCTGGATTCCCACCTTAGGTAGCGTACTGCTCCGTAAGTGTGCTCACTTCCAATCAGAGAACGTAATCGCCAGCGGTTACCCAGACACGCCGGGGTTGAGTTAGTGCTCTTGGGAATTTCATCCTGCTGAGTCTTGAATATTCCTCAAAGAGATGAACTACATCTTCTCCGAGACAATCTGAAAGTGCCAGGCCCCATGTCAGCTTGACGCGGCAACTGTCATTCCGCACCTTTCTGCTTAGCTAGTGTGACTCAGCCTAGCCGCTCATGGAAGCTCGACACCTGGCTGAGCAGCTCTCTTCCGGTCCGAGGTTTGGTGTCTCAGCTGGTCATTGGGAGGTGAAAGGGATCTTCTGTGCTGGGGTGTTGTTGTCTGCCTCAAAGCGAGACAAAAAGTCATTCAACTGATTCAGCAGAGTTAGAGAGTTGTCGCAGGTTTGTAGTCCGTGATGGTCTGGATCCCCCGCCACAGGTTCCTGGTATCTCCGCTGTTGTTGAAGCGGTCAGTGATCCTACTGGAGTACTGTCTCTTGGCCTCTCTGATACCCGGTGACAGGTTGGACCTGGCTTTCCTTGTCCCCAACTCTGAAGGCAGTGCTCCGAGCCTTCAGGATCCTGTGGACTTTCCCTGTCAACCATGGCTTCTGATTGGCCCGAATGGAGATGGTTTTGGAAACTGTGACGTCATCCATACTCTCATTTAACCATGTTTCCAGAAAGACTAAGACACAACACTCACAGTCTTGGAAGATGTCCGGAGTAAACGGATATAGTCCACTTTATTGTTCAGCGAGCGTACGTTGGCTAGGCTGATCGTAGAGATAGCCGGCCGGTGTGGCGTTGCGGCTAATCTAACCCTGATACCTCCGTGCTTACCCCTCCTTTTGCTTCCTCATGTTCCGCCCATGGCACCTCCACTGTGGGCTAGACACAAGGGTGGGGTTCCACGGTCAAGCAGGCCTCCAGAGCAAACCGCAGGCACGTAGCTGTTCCTCGTCCGCTGGATTTATGTCTGTGTATTTAGTTCCGTGGATGCTAAGCAGAGCACTTTTGTCCTCTTTGAAGATCTGTACACGTCCGCCACAAAGCAGCAACCCAGTGTTTGTCTTTGTAGACCACTAACCTGTTGGTGGTAGTATCCGGGAACGTAGCACCCTCTTGTGCCGTGAGAAATATCACTCGGTGGAGTAGATGTCCAGTATGGGGGGGTCAGAGAGACACCAATGATTTTCTCAGCTGCTTTCCCAGTGCGCTGCAGGCTCTTGGGGCAGGAGATGGTGCTGGCACCGTACCACACGGTGATGCAGCTGGTCAGGATGCTCTCGATGGTGCCTCTATAAAAAGAGTACATAATGGGGGTTGGGGCTCCTGCTCTTCTCAGTTTCCACAGGAAGTAGAGTCGCTGTTGTGCTTTCTTGGCCAGAGATGTGGTGCTGATGTTCCAGGACAGGTCTTTGGAGATATGTACACCCAGGAACTTGGCGCTGCTCACCTCCTGAATGTGAAGACGAAGGAGATTGTAGTGGACTTCAGGAGGGAGCACGCCCAGAACTCTCCATTAACCGTTGATGGTTAACCATGTTTCCACAAAGACAAAGACACAACACTCACAGTCTTGGAAGATGTCCGGATTAAACGGATATAGTCCAGTTTATTGTCCAGCGAGCATACGTTGGCTAGGCTGATCGTAGAGATAGCCGGCCGGTGTGGCGTTGCGGCTAATCTAACCCTGATACCTCCGCGCTTACCCCTCTTTTGCTTCCTCATGTTCCGCCCATGGCACCTCCACTGTGGGCTTGACACAAAGGTGGGGTTCCGGGGTCAAGCAGGCATCCGGACCAAACCGTAGCTGTTCCTCGTCCGCTGGATTTATGTCTGTGTATTTAGTTCCGTGGATGCTAAGCAGAAACCCAGGGGAATTAGTGCGCCTTGAGGTGGCAAGTCTCCCATCACTTGCTGGCATTTTACCGCCTTTGCTTTCCTGCAAAGAACGCAACCATCAACAACCTTTTGGGCTATTCTCCTTCCCTTGATTACCCATGCCTTCCGTCTCATTTTAAGCACGGTACCAGCTACGCCTTCATGACCTTCACTGTGGGCTTCCCGAGCAAGTAACGTGGACACCCAAGCTCCATACGGCAGGAGGGGTACAGCACTTTGAAGATCTGTACACGTCCGCCACAGAGCAGCAGCCCCGTGTTTCTCTTTGTAGACCACTTACCTGTTGGTGGTAGTATCCGGGAACGTAGCACCCTCTTGTGCCGTGAGGAATATGACTCTTAGGGTTCCTCCTCCGCTGGATTTAAGTCTGTGTATTCAGTTCCGTGGATGTTAAGCAGAAACCCAGGGGAATTAGTGCGCCTTGAGATGTGAAAGCACGACGAGGACGACCAGTCACACACGAAAACACCGTTCTGTTAGGACAGAGAGGAGCCGCTGCGTATGCACATGCCGCCATCTTGGGGAAGAAAAACAAAGATCCAGGAGTTAATTTTGCCTTGGACTCCACTCGTCTGATGATTGGACAAGGCCTGGATTCCCACCTTAGGTAGAGTACTGCTCCGTAAGTGTGCTCACTTCCAATCAGAGAACGTAATCGCCAGCGGTTACCCAGACACGCCGGGGTTGAGTTAGTGCTCTTGGGAATTTCATCCTGCTGAGTCTTGAATATTCCTCAAAGAGATGAACTACATCTTCTCCGAGACAATCTGAAAGTGCCAGGCCCCATGTCAGCTTGACGCGGCAACTGTCATTCCGCACCTTTCTGCTTAGCTAGTGTGACTCAGCCTAGCCGCTCATGGAAGCTCGACACCTGGCTGAGCAGCTCTCTTCTGGTCCGAGGTTTGGTGTCTCAGCTTTAATTTGCTCAGGAAGAAGGTTTTGGCCGAGTCTCATTTTTTTCCTCCTCTTTGAGAAGTTGATGCCCATCATCACGTGCAGTTCTGCAGTCTTCCTCCACCAGGTAGCCCAAACCAAGGGCCTTGTTGTCATCATCTCGCATCTGATTTGGCAACACCGTGGTCTCCACGGTGCTCGCCTCCGTGCCTCACACTTTGACCCCAGAAAGACCCAGGGCTTCAGGTCAAATCCTCCTGCCTTCAAGATCTTCTGAGGATGTCGTCAACGTAGCTGTCTTTATGGAGTACCTGCTGCTCCTCTTTGAGGTGAGTGCGTATTCCTCGAGTTCCTCATTCTCCGAGTCACGCCAAAGGAATCGGTGTAGGTGTACTTCCTGGTCCTCCAGCCAGACGGAGTTATACGTCTTTTTAATGTCTCCTGGAGCGGCATAAACTCCACACCTGAATCTGAGGAGGTCAGCATGGATTTGATTTAGAACGTCTGGGCCTTTCTTCAGCAGGTCATTGAGGCTCCTGCCCCAAAATATCTGTTGTTACAGAGTGGGGGTTTGGTGCATTGAGATGGCTTACGTACCAGACGGGCCCAGACCAAGTCAGGATCTCTTCTCTGGATAACTCCATTGCAGCTTTGCTGGCGACCATCTCATGCTCCTGTTCAGCATACGCAGCCTTCCATTCGAGTTCTTTTGCCAATATTTTCTCTGTTCCAAGAAAGATAGCTTCAACAGCGCTCTTGTTGGTGGGTTCCTTGCTGTGGTCATCCCCTTTGATGTCGGTGAGGCCTGCTTTCACAACTTTCTGTTCCCTTTCCTCAGCAAGAGTCATTTCTTTGCCACCCGGTTGGCAGTTTCCACAGCGACAGCCTCCACATTTTGGTTGGCAAGCTGCACCAATGCTGTCCCACTTCCACCAGTTCAGGAAGTCAGAAATACAGCTTTGGTCCGCCTTGTTCTGGGATCTCTTTTGAGGCTCCTCCTCTCGTGGCAACTCCAGTCGCTCACGCATGGACTCCTGTGCCCTTAGGAATAACAACTGACAGTCAAATCTTCTCGTCGGAGTTACACCATTCCCTCCATCAGCTGCGTACACAAGCTCTGAAGTGCTTCCCAAGGGTTGTAGGGTGCCTTGGCCTTTCTGCATCTTCTTCACATTTAGCTTGGAGCAAGTGTGCCTTCCTGGAGTTGAGCTTTGGAACATGGAGCTCCAGCCTCTTTGGCTGGCTGAGGAAATCTGTCATGCCTTCTGGTGGGATCCAAATATTCCACTGACCATTGGCTTCTTTGGATGAGCTGGGCAGCTGGCGAAGAGGACAGGCGGCGCGGCGCGGCTCGGCTCGGCGCGGCTCGGCATGGCCCGGCATGGCTCGGCGCGGCTCAGCGCGGCTCGGCACGGCTCGACACGGCGCGGCGCGGCACGGCTCGGCACGGCCCGGCTCAGGCACGGCTCAGGCACGGCACAGGCAGGGCACAGGCACGGCACAGGCACGGCACAGGCAGGACACAGGAACCGGCACGGCTCCGGCACGGCTCCGGCACGGCACCAACACGGCACCGGCACGGCTCCGGCGCAGCTCCGGCGCAGCTCCGGCACGGCTCGGCACGGCACGGCACGGCTCGGCCTTGGCACGGCTCTGCACGGCTCAGCTCGGCACGGCTTTGCACGGCTCAGCTCGGCACGGCTCGGCACGGCACGGCACAGCACGGCATTCACAGCTTCCAGTTCCTTTTCATCAGTCATTCCAGTCATAATTTTCATCGTTTCTTCGCCACCTGGTCGGTAGTTTCCAGAGCGACAGCCTCCACCTTTTGGTTCACAAGGCTCTCCCGCTTCCACCAGTTTAGGAAATGGCGTCTACTTGTTGAAGCTTCTTGACATCTTCTGGCTTAGCAGAAATTCTCTGTGGAGCCCTCCAACCATGTCCTCGTACTTCATACCGGCTGTTCTCATCCACCACGCAAAATGTGTCTTGGACATGTGGGTAGGTCTTCATGTTCTGGATGAGTTCCCCCAATTGTCTTTCCGAGTGGTCCGTCCCACAATACAAGATCTCCCACAAGGAGGTTTAAGTCTTCGGGTCTCCTCAATTCTTCGAGTGAGGTGTCTGGGAAGAACGTTTGCAGTTGTTTGGGGGTCACTGTTTTATGAACATCGCCAATGGTGTCCAAACCATCTGGTGTTATTTGACCGTGCCTCTTGTGGTGTTGACGCTGATTTTTAGGAGGTATCTTCTTGTCTCAACATGCACTTTCATTCATCCAACGCCACGCACAACAAGGGTGATTTCCTCGCTTCGGAGGTTTAGTTGACTGGGAGCTCTGGCAAACCACTTTCCGACAGAAGACCCAGACGACCTGGTCATCACTATCTGCTTCGATCTGGGATCTCTTCTGTGAGGCTCCTCCTCTTGTAGCAATGAGGAATGCCGTCAAATCTTCTCGCTGGAGTTACACCATTCCCCCCATCAGCTGCGTACACAAGCCGTTCCCTGGCTTTGAAGTGCTTCCCAATCTTTTCTCCACCTGGTGAAATCCCGTTTCTTACCTGAGAATTTGGGAAGGGATGTCGGCCTCAATCTGATTGCCTGCATGGGGTACCTGGGGTTGGAGGGTGCCTTGGCTTGGATGAAGTCTTCCTTTGGAACATGGAGCTCCATCGCCTTGAGCTGGCTTTGGAGATCCATCACGCCTTCTGGTGGGATCCAACGCTTCCACTCACCATAGGCTTCTTTTGATGACTTCACCAGCTGTTGAAGATGGCCGAGTATGTAATCATATGTCTCAAGGTTAGCAACACGTTCATACTCCGCTTCCGCCACTTGAAAGGCTGTGGACATCTCCTCACATCCATAGTTTGACCAAAGAGTCTTTCGGATCAGGCGTCTGACTTCCTTCAGTTCTGCCTCACATTCACTTGCAGTTTTTTTGCTGTTCGGGTAATGCGACTTCCTCATCTGTCCCAAGCTCCGCCTCCAGCTCTGCAATAAGTCCGGCTTCCACGTCATCATTTCGTCATCACTTTCAGCCTCTTGTGTGATCTTATCGAAATCGCACTTCGGCTCTTCTTCTGACATGTCCTCAAAGCTTCGTGAGAATGCTCTTTTTGCCGTTGTCCTGTCCACTTCAAGTTGCTCCACGGTCTTGGTAGCAACCCGATCGGCCATTTTGATCTTCCTTACAATTTATTTGTTCCTGATGCAGTCTTAATTTTTCTTACCTGATCGTTCCAGAAACACACAGAGGTCAAGCAGTCCTGGTTTTTTAGCTCACTGGTGCGGTTTTCACTGTCAGGTTCCTCCTTGTGCTTCCCTTGAACTTGAAAAAGGGGGGCCGAGTAGCCACGCTGAAAGACTGGATCCAGTAGATGCTTTGCTCGCTTGTTTTATTTAGCGAGGCGCGAGTCTCGTCACGTCACGTCAGTGTATGGAGTCTTTTAGTCACTGCAAATAATCAGTTCCTCTTAGCCAGAACCTCTTATTTTAAATCTTGCTTTCAGACATTAAACAGATCAAATAACCAAAAATCACATTGGAATCATTGCTATGAAAATAATCTCAATTATTTACAGAGAAACAGTACATAGGCAAGTCTCATACAACCTTGATCGGGTATTCAACCATGTAAACAAAAACAATCGGTGTGTAAACAAAACAAACAATCTGTGGGCCCACACACACACACACACACAAAAGCCGGCAAATACTCGCAAAAGTCCCTCTCGTTGCAGGCCTGATGCGACGCTTGTGTACGGTGAGGCCGAAACCTGTGCGGTCGCTTCACTGAAAATGAAGTAAATAAATAAATGTAGTACCTTATTTCCCCAGTGAAGTCCAGTTGGCGGTAGGAAGCCTCTCAAACCAGCTGGCGAGGGTGCGGTGATCTCTGGTGAGAATGATGATGATGATGATGATGCCCGCCAGGATCGTCCTCGGTCGTAGGCGTGAGCAGTGCAGACCCCTCTGGATCTCTTCAGATCTTTTGGGAAAGATGAATTCCAGCCTTGTTAGTTTAGCGGAGTTTAGCGGAGTTAGCTGTACTGCGGCTAAAAGGTCAGTCACTTAGCTTAACAATGCGGTGGCTAACAGCTAATGCGCTAATAATAAATACCGTGAAAATCATACATTCGGCGTCCTATACAGTACTTTTTAACCTATTTATATCATTGCACCCTTTTTTAAAATCTCATAAAATAATTATAATATATATAATAATAATATAATAATATAATAATAATACATATATACAGTATATACACACACATTTATATATATACATACATATATATATACATACACACACACATATATACATATGTGTATATATATATATATATATACACACACACACACACATATATACATATATATATATATACACACACACACACATATATATACACATATATATATACACACACGCATATATACACATACATATACATATATACATATACACACACACATATACATATATACACATACATATACATATATACATATACACACACACATATACATATATACACATATACATACACACACACATACATACACACATATACATACATACATATATACACATATACATACATATATACACATATACATATATACACACATATACATACATATATACACATATACATATATATACATATATACACATATACATATATATACATATACATATATACACATATATACATATACAGGGAATCAAGCAACGGTATTATGGAACTAAAGTGGTGATATAAGGGGAATAAAGTGATGTATTATGGGAATAAAGTGGTGATACAAAGGGAATCAAGTGACGGTATTATGGGAATAAAGACAAAACACAATAATATATAAAACACAATAATATATACATATATAAGTATATAAGATATAAATCTGTGCCATGTTGTGAAAACCTTTAAATAAAAAAGGGAAAGTGTACAAGCATATACAATATATATATACACACACACACACACATATACACACACACTATATATATAATATATAAAATAAAATATATATAATATATACATATACAAGTATATAAAAGGTATATAAAAAGGTGAAAACCTTCAAATAAAAAATGGAAAGTGTATATTGTGTATAATATACAATTATACATTTTTGACAACGGTTGAAAATATTCTTATCCTTTTATCTGCATTTGTTAACCTACTCTTTACTTAATTTATTTCTTCATTATGACTTTATTTGATTAGATTTGCTTATTTACTTATTGACCCATTTGTCAGATAAGTACAATTATTAGAAAGGCTCCAGTTTAAGATAAGCCCACTAAACACGCAAAGGAATGAGCAAAGCATTCCTTTGGATGCCCAATTAGGGTTAATTAGGGCTAATTAAATGAACCACCAAACGCAGGCCATCGACGGCGTTCCAGATGGCCTCATTCACCCAACTCCAGCCTAATGCTTTCAACTCAATCACAATAACGGAAATCATGAGGCGAGCGTCATCGGCGGCCGTCTTATCTCCCCCCCCCAAAAAAGAGTCACGCCGTGCGTGGCACCGGAGAGTCAAATATTCATTTAGTTGATCAATTTCAGTCTCTTACCGGCTAACTCTTCAGTGTTGGAGCTCCAGCTTGGCCAAGGTTTTGGGGCTTGATTGCAGACGCCCAGGTGCGCTTGGAGATGATTCCCACTTCCGGTTCCCATTTTCTCCACCTGATCTCCCGTCTTTCATTTTTTTAATTTTTTAAACATGATAACTGCAAACGAAAAATTCGTTATTTGCTTAATTAGGGCGATGAAAAGTATTTTTATTTATTTATATTATTTTTTTTAATGGGGTCATTTATTCCTTCCTGTGATTCAAAATGGAGTTTTTCCTAATGTTCCTCTTATCGAAATTATTTTTAGATTTAACAATGGTTTCACTTGACAATATGAATAAAGTCATCATATTATGGGAATACAGCCATGATATTATGGGAATAAAGTAATCATATTGTGGGACAAAATGATGATGTAATAGGAATAAAGTCATGATATGATGGGAATAAAATGGTGATATAAGGGGAATAATTTCATGGTATGATGGGAAAAAAGTGATGATATAAGGGGAATAAAGTCATGATTATGATGGGAACAAAATAGTGATATAAGGGGAATAAATTCATGGTACGATGGGGGAAAAGTGATGATATAAGAGGAATAAAGTGATGGTATTATGGGAACAAAGTGGTGATATAAGGGGAATAAATTCATGGTACGATGGGGGAAAAGTGATGATATAAGGGGAATAAAGTGACGGTATTATGGGAATAAAGTGGTGATATCATAGGAATCAAGTGATGGTATTATGGGAATAATGTGGTGATATAAAGGCAATAAAGTGCCGGTATTATGGGAATAAAGCGGCGATATAATGGGAATAAAGTGACGGTATTATGGGAATAAAGTGGTGATATAATGGGAATAAAGTAGTGAGATAAGGGGAATAAAGTGTTGGTATTATGGGAATAAAGTGGTGATATCACAGGAATCAAGTGATGGTATTATGGGAATAAAGTGGTGATATAATGGGAATAAAGTGACGGTATTATGGGAATAAAGTGGTGATAAAATGGGAATCAAGTGATGGTATTATGGGAATAAAGTGGTGATATAATGGGAATAAAGTGACGGTATTATGGGAATAAAGTGGTGATAAAATGGGAATAAAGTGCCGTTATTATGGGAATAAAGTGTTGATATAATGGGAATAAAGTGACAAGCATGTGACGATGTTGTCCTTGACAGGCCAGGACGTGCACGTGTACGACATCAGCACGAGGTCGGTGAAGACGAAGACGTGGTCGGAGTTGCCGGCGTGCACGTCGGCATTGCGCTGGCTGGAGCACTACTACTGCTTCCACGGGAACAACTTCACCAGATTCCACCCGGTGACGGGACACGTCAACGCCTCCTACCCCAAGGATGCACGGCGATACTTCATGACCTGTCCCAACTTTGGTGAGATCCACAGGAAGAGGGCTGGTGCACCCCCTGCTGGCCTTTCCTGGAATAGCATGTATTTGGCGCCCCATCATGGGGGAAAATCCACTCATATCATAGCATATCAAACATGGTTGCCATGGTTGCGTGTTCCCTGCAGGCCACGGCGGTGATTATAAAGTGCCAAAGTGCAGCCAAGTTCAACTGGATGCCATCACCACCGACGACGAAGGCAAGAAATATGTCTTTACAGGTATGCCACGTCCATCTGTCCGTCCGTCCATCCATCCGTCCAATTGATGAAAATGTCCAGAAGTTGAAGGTGAACTACCTCCACAGGTGAAATGTACATGCGTCTGGACACCCAGCGGGACGGTTGGCACGCCTTCCCCATCAGCAGGAACTGGAAGGCCATGACGGGAAGGGTGGACGCCGTCTTCTCCTATTCCAACAAAATCTACATGATCAAGGCACGCCACACGCCACACACCACATGGCATACGTTACATGCTACATGCTACATGCTACATGCTACATGCTACATGCTACATGCTACATGCTACATGCTAAATGCTACATGCTACATGCTACATGCTACATGCTACATGCTTCATGCTTCATGCTACATGCTACATGCTACATGCTACATGCTACATGCTTCATGCTACATGCTACATGCTACATGCTACATGCTACATGCTACATGCTACATGCTACATGCTTCATGCTACATGCTACATGCTACATGCTACATGCTACATGCTACATTCTACACGCTACACACCCTCCCTCAAATACATGACATTAAAATAAATACATAATAAATGTAAAAAAATACAATTATATAAGACATTTTGCTGAAAAAAAATCCTTTTATAATTTAATATTAATACTGTTTAATATTAATTAGTGTGGATTTAATATTAAATAGTATAATCCAATGTAATAAATAATGCCAAACGATTGTAAATTAATAATAGAATATCAATAAAACAGTACAATACAAATATTAAAAAATAAAAAAAGTAAATAGAATTTTTAGAATAAATAATAGAATAAATACAATACATTTTTTACAGAAATTAAAATGTAATTATTATCAAATGTAGCAGATTTATAAAAGTAGATATAAAAGTAGGTTAGAAATATAAATAAATCCAATACATTCTATTAAAATTAATCATAAATATTTGTCATATATATTGTCACATATTTGTAAAAATTATTGAACAAATTATTCCAATGATAAATAACATAATACAATGTGGTATTTTAATAAGTAGATAGTCATGTAAAAGTAGATCAAGAAGTATAGGTTAAAAAGAAAAATAAATCAGTTCATGATGAATGCTCTTTTTAAGTATAGAATAAATTATTGTAATGCTAAATACAATGATATATTTATATGAATGAAATATGATATTAAATAATGATAATTTATTATTAATAAAAACAGATCATAAATAATAGTAAAGTTGCTTTAGTAAATACTGTCATTCATTTTTTTTAATTCATTGAAATTTCATTCTTTTTCAATGTAAGAAATATATCATGCGTGTGCGTGTGCACTTGCGTGTGTGTGTGTGTGTACACTTGTGTGTGTGTGTGTGTGTGTGTGTGTGTGTGCAGGGGGAAGAGGTGTTCATCTACAAGCGGGAGGCGCACTACACCCTGATCCAGGGCTACCCCAAATCCCTGAGGGAAGAGCTGGGCATCCAGGGCCGAGTGGACGCCGCCTTCCTGTGTCCGAACGAGCACACGGTCCACATCATCCAAGGTACCCGCCCCCCATGATGATGATGATAATGATGATGATGGTTTCATCCGGCGTGGGGGACGGTGTGTGCAGGAAGCAGAATGCTTGACGTGGACCTGGCTGCCACGCCCAGAGCCGTGACCCGAGACATCCCCCTCCCCCTGTCCGAGATCGACGCCGCCAGGTGCGGCCCCGACGGGGTGGACGTGTTCCGGGGCCACCAGTATTACCGCTACCCCAATGCCTTACTATTGGCCGTCACCAGAATCGCCCCGGTGCCGCTGGACATCACCCCCGATATGATGGGATGTCGGTCCTAGTCTGGCCTTCCTCCTGGCTGACTCGACTCATGTCCGCCTTCCCTTGCCCCTCGTGGGACCAATAAAGATTTACCTTATCTTGCCTTACCTTATCTTATCTTATATTACCTTGTCTTACCTTATCTTATATTACCTTATGTCATTTCTCACAACAGCAACACAGTCAAGGTAATGTCACCACTGACATTATATTATATTATATTATATTATATTATATTATATTATATTATATTATATTATATTATATTATATTATATTATATTATATTATATTATAATTTTAATATTTTATTATATTTGTTTATATTTTTACATTATTTATATATATATTATTTTATATATATATTTATATATATTATTTTATGTTCTATATTATTATTATTATATATTATATGTATTATTGATATATATATATATATATTGCATACATATTATATATATATTTGGATGTTATTCCCATAAAAGTATACATTTATTTCCATAATATCAACACTTTATTCCCATAATATTTGCTCTTTATTATTAATCATAATATTATACCTGTTTAATACATCTCTAATACATATATAATACACCTCTTATACATGTTTAATACATGTTTAATACACCTCTGATACATATGCAATACACCTCTTATACATGTGTAATACATCATACATGTGTGTAGTATATGTGTGGTGTATGTGTATTACATGTGTAGTAGGGGTGTGCAAAGCAGCTGGTATTTGTATTTGTTGAGATGAGAAAAGTATTTGTATTCAAGTAATTGTTCCTGAATACAAATATAAAGTATTTGTTCAAATTAATTTTTCATAAAAAAGTAATCATTCATGCCGTTGCGAATACCATATTAGGGTCCGGTGGTATGTATGGTGTATGTGAAGTACAAGTGTAGTACATAGAGTACATAGTATATGTATGAGGAGGCTATAGGAATGAGTATTGATTAGGTATGGATTAGCAAGCGTCCAATGAGTGGGCTTTGTTGTTGTTGTTGTTGTGTGTTTTTTTTAAGCCTATTTAATATTTTTTGCCACGTCCAGGTAAGCAAACTCAATTTCGGTGTGGGCGGGGCAGGTGCTGGTGAACTCCTCCCTCTGGTAGGCATTGTCCAAGTAACGGCAGAGGGCCGCCATGTCGGCCGGAATGTCAAAGCCGCGGTATTTCTTGGCTACCACCTGGAATATGAACGTGAATGAGAACCATCATCTTGCACATCATCTTCACACGTGAAGCGCCAACCTTGAGGATGTGGAGTTTGGGTAGCAGGTTGCAGTCCACCAGGGTGAGCTCGGGCCCGTCCAGGAAGTTCCTTGTGGACTCGGGGACATCTCCCGGGGCATCGGCGTCAAACTCGTCGGGGAAAGGCGTCCGCAGGAAGACGTCCAGATGGCGCAGAGACTTCAGTAAGGCTTTCTCCAAGACTGAACACAAAACAACCGTGAGACGGAGGAAGGAGGTCTTTCCAACTTCCTGTTTGAGTGCTGTGTCCCACCTTCATTGGTGTCCTTCCTGCCGTTCTTGATGTACGCAGAGAACTTGGCAAAGATGTCGATGCCCGCCGTGTTGGACTCAGCATGCTTAGCCGCCAGCCGGGGGTACCTGCCCGTACCATCGCATGTGGTACAAGTTATTACTACCATCATATACTTCATATACATGTACATGTACTTCATATTATCATTATTGTAGCAGCTTCACTTTTTTTTCCTCTTTATTTCTATTTTCTTCTTACATCATCTTCACAAATATTCTTCTCATAATATTTCACCTTATTCCCGTCATATGATCACTTTATTCCCACAATATGATCACTTTATTCCCATATTGTGATCACTATATTCCCATAATATGATCACTTTATTCCTATCATATGATCATTTTATTCCCCTAATATGATCAAATTATTCTATAATATGATCACTTTATTCCCACAATATGATCTCTTTATTCCCATAATATGATCACTTTATTCCCATATTGTGATCACTATATTCCCATAATATGATCACTTTATTCCTATCATATGATCATTTTATTCCCCTAATATGATCAAATTATTCTATAATATGATCACTTTATTCCCACAATATGATCACTTTATTCCCATAATATGATCTCTTTATTCCCATAATATGATCACTTTATTCCCATAATATGATCTCTTTATTCCCGTAATATGATCACTTCATTCTCGTGATATCATCACTTTATTCCCATAATATGATAATTTTATTCCCATATTGAGATCACTTTATTCCCATAATATGATCACTTTATTCCATCATATGATCACTTTATGCCATCATATGATCACTTTATTCCCATACATCACTTTATTCCAATCAAATAATCACTTTATTCTTATCATATGATCACTTTATTCCCATATGATCATCTTATTCCAATCAAATGATAACTTTATTCCCATAATATGATCACATTATTTCCATAATATGATGACTTTATTCCCATATTATCAATTTATTCCCATGATTACAATGACTACCCAGGATGACATTATTCCCCTAATATGATTACTTTATTCCCATAATATGATGACTTTATTCCCTAAATATTATGACTTTATTCCCATAATATAATGACTTTATTCCCATACTATCAAGAGGCTTTATCAGAGCGTACGTGTGTTTATGTACCGTGGTGGTGTCAGTTTCTCCTCCAGGAACTCCTCTATCTTGTTGACGTCCACCTTGACCTCGCCGTTGAAGATAATGAAAGGGGGGTTGGTACCAGGAGCCAGGTCCTGTAGGTCTGCAGGTTTCCTGGCGACACAGGACAAGACAAAACCACGTCATGTCAACCGACTGCAGAAGCGAACACGGCGCCACGGTTACCGCTTGAGGTCGACGGTGGTGACGTTGAAGATGACGCCTTTGAGCCAGAGGATCATGAAAAGTCGCTGGGAGAAAGGACAGTTCCCGATGCTCTCCCCGTCGCTCCCTGCCTACATATATACACACACATACATACAAATTATATCACATATACGTAAGCATCAAGTCTTGCTTTGAATAAGTAATACCTGTCAAGGTGGGCTTTTTATGTTTTTAGACCTTGTATTGATATAGTGTGGCTTCAACATGCTAACAGTTAGCATGCTAACATCGAAACTGCAGATGCTGTCCTACAGTATCCCTACATCATGCCATGTTTGTATTTGGCTTTAGATATAAGAAAATTAGCTCAAATACTAATATGCTAACAGTTAGCATGCTAGCATCAAAAGTGCCAAGGCTGTCCTCCAGTGTCCCTACATCATACCATGTCTGTATTTGACTTTAGACATAAGAAAATTAGCTCAAATGCTAACATGCTAACACTTAGCATGCTAGCATCAAAAGTGCCCAGACTGTCCTACAGTGTCCCTACATCATGCCATGTTTGTAGTTGACTTTAGACATAAGAAAATTAGCTCAAATGTTAACATGCTAACAGTTAGCATGCTAGCATCAAAAGTGCCCAGACTGTCCTACAGTGTCCCTACATCATGCCATGTTTGTATTTGACTTTAGACATAAGAAAATTAGCTCAAATGCTAACATGCTAACACTTAGCATGCTAGCATCAAAAGTGCCCAGACTGTCCTACAGTGTCCCTACATCACGCCATGTTTGTAGTTGACTTTAGACATAAGAAAATTAGCTCAAATGTTAACATGCTAACAGTTAGCATGCTAGCATCAAAAGTGCCCAGACTGTCCTACACTATCCCTACATCATGCCATGTTTGTATTTCACTTTAGACATAAGAAAATTAGCTCAAATGCTAACATGCTAACAGTTAGCATGCTAGCATCAAAAGTGCCCAGGCTGTCCTACAGTATCCCTACATCATGCCATGTCTGTATTTGACTTTAGACATAAGAAAATTAGCTCAAATGCTAACATGCTAACACTTAGCATGCTAGCATCAAACGTGCCCAGACTGTCCTACAGTGTCCCTACATCACGCCATGTTTGTAGTTGACTTTAGACATTTAGCTCAAATGTTAACATGCTAACAGTTAGCATGCTAGCATCAAAAGTGCCCAGACTGTCCTACAGTATCCCTACATCATGCCATGTCTGTATTTGACTTTAGACATAAGAAAATTAGCTCAAATGCTAACATGCTAACAGTTAGCATGCTAGCATCAAAAGTGCCCAGGCTGTCCTACAGTATCCCTACATCATGCCATGTCTGTATTTGACTTTAGACATAAGAAAATTAGCTCAAATGCTAACATGCTAACACTTAGCATGCTAGCATCAAAAGTGCCAGACTGTCCTACAGTGTCCCTACATCATGCCATGTTTGTAGTTGACTTTAGACATAAGAAAATTAGCTCAAATATTAACATGCTAACAGTTAGCATGCTAGCATCAAAGGTGCCAAGCTGTCCTACAGTATCCCTACATCATGCCATGTTTGTATATGACTTTATCATAAAACTTGACTTTAACATAAAAGGTGTATTGGATCCATGCAGGAAAGGGATCAGGAGAACAAGCCGAGTGTTGTCACATGCTGGAAAGATTTTGAGGTGCGTGTCCGTCTCACTGTTGGTTCCAGCAGCGGAAGTTTCTGGAAAAGCCTGGAATGAATTGAAGCTAAGCAGCAGCAGCTGGCTAATCAGCTTAGCCGTGGAGAATGCAAAGATTAGCTCTCTACCTCCAGGACCACAGCACTCCTACACATTCCACTCTTCATATTTTCACTGGCGGACCTGAAATGGCCCCCGGGCGGCACTTTGGACACTCCTGAGTTGGTTGCATATGTTGAAGGTTCTGTGTTGCAGATGTTTACCTTGACATAAAGGGAGATCTCATGGTCTTGGTCTGGTGGTGTTCCTGTGGTGTCTTCCTTGACAGGAAGCAAAGGTCGGTCCACAGCTTTGTTAGATGCCTCCTGCTTCTTCTCTGTGGGCTTCTCCCGTTGAGGGAAAAACGACTGGCCGTCTTCTAAAAGCACCACCCTCTTCTTCTTGGCTTGCCGCTCTCTCTTGTTGGTCAGAACCTCATTTTTGATGGCGGACTTCAGTTCCTTCATCCAAGCATCCCTCACAGGAAGACCGAGATCTTCCGTGGAAGGTTCTTGTGTTTTTAAGGAACTCTCCTTCCGGTCTTGTTGTGGTTGCTCTGTTTGAATCCACGCGTCGTCTTTTCTCCTCGTGGACAACAGCTTCACCTCGTTCCTTACTGGCTGTGGCTGAGGAGATGTTACTCCATTCTCCATGGCCTGCCTTAATTCCTTGACTCGACCATTTGTCTCCACGTCTAACTCATTCCTAACTGGCTTCTCTTCTTCTTGAAGCTCCTGATGTAGGACACATTCACCTTGAAGAGTCATCTTCAGGCCTTTGAGTTCTGCTATGTCTTCCACGTCATCATCTAAAACGGTCACAGGTTCTGCTTTCTCGTCTTGATGTAGGTCCTCTCCAAGGTCCGCATCCGTCTCCGGTCCAAGGTCGTGCTCGATTTCGTTTTGTGTCGCAGCCTCAACCTGGTGTTCAAGCTCAACCATGTGATCCGGTTCTCCATTTCCATGCGTCTCCTTGACTCCTCCTTTAGAACTTCCTTCCTCTAGTTGAGTCAAAGAAGATACCAGTGCAAGGTCAGGTGTGTCTTCAGTTTCCGGT
The DNA here is from genome assembly GCF_037039965.1 of Doryrhamphus excisus. Lineage (NCBI taxonomy): Eukaryota > Metazoa > Chordata > Actinopteri > Syngnathiformes > Syngnathidae > Doryrhamphus > Doryrhamphus excisus. Next base: position 2,672,303 of record NC_136373.1, on the reverse strand, counting down.
CTTGGTTTTGCGTCCTTGTCTGAAGCAAACGTGGAGACGTTACCACCGTCCAAAATCTCCTTATCCTGGAGCTCCTGCCTTGAGATGCTGTTGATGGTTGTCTCCGTGTTCCTCAGCTGCATGGTCTGATAATCAGGAGGTTCCATCGGTGGAACATCAGGTATGATATCCCGACTTTCAGGAAAACCGCTTCTGCCTTCTACTTCCATGGCTACCTCCGGACTAGCATCTTTCTTTAGGTCCTCTGAACTGATGCATGTCTCGGAAGTTTCCAAGTCACCACCATCATGGATGTTCAGGGTATTTGCAGCAGAGGCTGGAACATCGAGAGCATCCTCAAAGTGGTCATGAACAACAATTCCATCTGTGGTCGGTGCCCCTTCAGGAGACGCCCGGGAATTTGTATCTGAGCCTTCAACACCAGGAGCGTCCTCAACGTGGTCATGAAGAACGACTCCATCCGTGGTCGGTGACCCTTCATGGGAATTCTGGGAAATTGTATCTAAGGCTTGAACACCTGGAGTGTCCTCAATGTGGTCATGAAGAACGACTCCATCCATGGTCGGTTCCCCTTCATGGGAATGCTGGGAATTTGTATCTGAGACTTGAATGTCGTGAGCGTCTTCATCCATGGTTATCTGGTGATCTTCTAATGTTCTGGCATCTGTTGTGACTTCCTGGCCTTCACCCAATGACCTACAGTGCGAAAGACATTCGGGATCAGTATTTGTGGGGTGGGGTCTTTCCGTGGATGGCGAGCGTTCCTCATTCCCAGATGGTTTATCTAGTTGACCGTGTGCTACAGTTCCAGCTTCTTCTGCGTCCTTGTGTTGGTTTTCATCTTCTACCAGTTGGGAAACGTCACAAAAACTTGGAGTTCTGAGTTCTTCCCCGTCCGGGATTCTAACCTCCTTCTCAGTCTCTTGGTCTTGGTGGCTAATTCCATCCAGGTCATCCATGTTCTCCATTTGGACCACAGCTGAGAAACAAATCGGGTTTTCGGCGGTCCGTATCGCTTTTGTATTTGTGCGTTCTTCCTGGATAATCCCCTCCTCTCCGTCGTTTTCTAGTTTGGTCTCTGAAACCGGAATGCCGTCGCTGGTCACAACATAATCCTCAGTCCTGATGGCTGTCTGCGGTTCTTCCGTATCTTCTACAACTGTGCTCACCTGCCGTTTGTTTGTGTCTTCTGCATTACCTGACTCTTGGTTGCCCTCAACTTCCTGTTGCACACTCTGGATTTGGAAGTCGCACGGCTCACCAGTCGATGTGTGGAAAGCTTCTTCTTCACCTTTTGGTTGTGGCGGCCTTCCTGCATCCTCGTCTTGCTCCTTTGTGGCATCGCTTTGCATCAGCAGCGTCGGGAGGAGTCCTTCTTCAGCTTCCTCTGGACCTTCTGCTCCAGCAGCTCCAGCCATCAGTAGAACGTCTTCACCCACCTCCTCGGCGACTTCCACCTCCTCATCTTCTCTGTTCCCGTTTTCTCCTCCGCTGGGTGTGTTTGCATCGGAACAGAAAGCCAGCGGACTGTGAACCACGGTTGAGTTTGACAGATCCGGGTTGGGCCACAAGTCGGGCTGAGCCATTGAAAAAGTGGACTGGAGATCAGTTGGCGCTCCAGTAAAGAGTCCAGAATCCAAAGACACTCCAAGAGTTTGCTCGGTCCAGAGTTTGTGTGGCATCCAAAGTGGAACGCAAACCTTCTGAGTGGCGGAAGATCTGTGTGAAAACGCTTGTTTGGCACAAAAAGGAATGAGCTGTAGTTGCTTTCTGCCTGTTGCACACCAAACAACGTAGAACAACTTGAGAACAGTTGAACAGTCACTCTCTCTCTCTCACAACCTCAGACTCCATCTGGAGGATTAAATCCAGCCTGATCCCCACATGACTGGGAGCTTAAACCCCAGTATAACTTGACTTCAGGTCCTGCACACTCACTAATAGTGCAAGGCAAACACAAACGCAGGAAGTACGTGAACAATTGCTACAAACATAATTCCGTTTGACAATAAAATATATCCGTAATATTCCCAATGTCCTCACATTTGTCCACAGATGATCATGCTACAGTACCATTGCAACATAGGGCCGTGCATTATTGTACTACAACATAAGGTGATGGTCATGGATCAACGATGCAACCATTGCAACAGGGGGCTGTGCATTATCATGCCGCAACATGAGGTGATGCCTTTGGTTTAATAACAATTGCAACATAGGGCTGTGCATTATCATGCCGCAACATGAGGTGATGCCTTTGGTTTAATAACAATTGCAACATAGGGCTGTGCATTATCATGCCGCAACATGAGGTGATGCCTTTGGTTTAATAACAATTGCAACATGGGGCTGTGCATTATCATGCCGCAACATGAGGTGATGCCTTTGGTTTAATAACAATTGCAACAGGGGGCTGTGCATTATCATGCCGCAACATGAGGTGATGCCTTTGGTTTAATAACAATTGCAAAAGGAGGCTGTGCATTATCATGCCGCAATATGAGGTGATGCCTTTGGTTTAATAACAATTGCAAAAGGAGGCTGTGCATTATCATGCCGCAATATGAGGTGATGCCTTTGGTTTAATAACAATTGCAACAGGGGGCTGTGCATTATCATGCCGCAACATGAGGTGATGCCTTTGGTTTAATCACAATTGCAAAATGAGGCTGTGCATTATCATGCCGCAACATGAGGTGATGCCTTTGGTTTAATAACAATTGCAACAGGGGGCTGTGCATTATCATGCCGCAACATGAGGTGACAATTGTGGATGAATTGCTCAATTGAAACAGGGGGCTGTGCATTATCATGTCGCAACATGAGGTGATGCCTTTGGTTTAATAACAATTGCAACAGGGGGCTGTGCATTATCATGTCGCAACATGAGGTGATGCCTTTGGTTTAATAACAATTGCAAAATGAGGCTGTGCATTATCATGCCGCAACATGAGGTGATGCCTTTGGTTTAATAACAATTGAAACATAGGGCTGTGCATTATCATGCCGCAACATGAGGTGATGCCTTTGGTTTAATCACAATTGAAACGAGGCTGTGCATTATCATGCCGCAACATGAGGTGATGCCTTTGGTTTAATCACAATTGAAACGAGGCTGTGCATTATCATGCCGCAACATGAGGTGATGCCTTTGGTTTAATAACAATTGCAACAGGGGGCTGTGCATTATCATGCCGCAACATGAGGTGATGCCTTTGGTTTAATCACAATTGCAACATGGGGCTGTGCATTATCATGCCACAACATGAGGTGATGCCTTTGGTTTAATCACAATTGCAACATAGGGCTGTGCATTATCATGCCGCAACATGAGGTGATGCCTTTGGTTTAATAACAATTGCAAAAGGAGGCTGTGCATTATCATGCCGCAACATGAGGTGATGCCTTTGGTTTAATAACAATTGCAACAGGGGGCTGTGCATTATCATGTCGCAACATGAGGTGATGCCTTTGGTTTAATAACAATTGCAAAAGGAGGCTGTGCATTATCATGCCGCAACATGAGGTGATGCCTTTGGTTTAATAACAATTGCAACAGGGGGCTATGCATTATCATGCCGCAACATGAGGTGATGCCTTTGGTTTAATAACAATTGCAAAATGAGGCTGTGCATTATCATGCCGCAACATGAGGTGATGCCTTTGGTTTAATAACAATTGCAAAATGAGGCTGTGCATTATCATGCCGCAACATGAGGTGATGCCTTTGGTTTAATAACAATTGCAAAAGGAGGCTGTGCATTATCATGCCGCAACATGAGGTGATGCCTTTGGTTTAATAACAATTGCAAAAGGAGGCTGTGCATTATCATGCCGCAACATGAGGTGATGCCTTTGGTTTAATCACAATTGCAACAGGGGGCTGTGCATTATCATGCTGCAACAGGAAGTGACAGTTGTGGATGAATTGCTCAACTGAAACGAGGCTGTGCATTATCATGCCGCAACATGAGGTGATGCCTTTGGTTTAATCACAATTGAAACATAGGGCTGTGCATTATCATGCCGCAACATGAGGTGATGCCCTTGGTTTAATAACAATTGAAACATAGGGCTGTGCATTATCATGCCGCAACATGAGGTGATGCCTTTGGTTTAATAACAATTGAAACATAGGGCTGTGCATTATCATGCCGCAACATGAGGTGATGCCTTTGGTTTAATAACAATTGCAAAAGGAGGCTGTGCATTATCATGCCGCAACATGAGGTGATGCCTTTGGTTTAATAACAATTGCAACAGGGGGCTGTGCATTATCATGTCGCAACATGAGGTGATGCCTTTGGTTTAATAACAATTGCAAAAGGAGGCTGTGCATTATCATGCCGCAACATGAGGTGATGCCTTTGGTTTAATAACAATTGCAACAGGGGGCTATGCATTATCATGCCGCAACATGAGGTGATGCCTTTGGTTTAATAACAATTGCAAAATGAGGCTGTGCATTATCATGCCGCAACATGAGGTGATGCCTTTGGTTTAATAACAATTGCAAAATGAGGCTGTGCATTATCATGCCGCAACATGAGGTGATGCCTTTGGTTTAATAACAATTGCAAAAGGAGGCTGTGCATTATCATGCCGCAACATGAGGTGATGCCTTTGGTTTAATAACAATTGCAAAAGGAGGCTGTGCATTATCATGCCGCAACATGAGGTGATGCCTTTGGTTTAATCACAATTGCAACAGGGGGCTGTGCATTATCATGCTGCAACAGGAAGTGACAGTTGTGGATGAATTGCTCAACTGAAACGAGGCTGTGCATTATCATGCCGCAACATGAGGTGATGCCTTTGGTTTAATCACAATTGAAACATAGGGCTGTGCATTATCATGCCGCAACATGAGGTGATGCCCTTGGTTTAATAACAATTGAAACATAGGGCTGTGCATTATCATGCCGCAACATGAGGTGATGCCTTTGGTTTAATAACAATTGAAACATAGGGCTGTGCATTATCATGCCGCAACACTCAGTGGTGTGTCAAACTTTATTTCTAAACTTTATGAATCGCCACGGCACCGCACTCGTGCCGTTCAAGAGTTGCATTGAGGTCATGGCTAATCTACCATAGCAACAACCCCGGTCGGCGTGACTCGTTAAGTAGCCGTATTTTACCCACGGCCCTATTAAGGAAGTTTATTTTACAGCCGAACAGGCTGCCGAAATATATTATTTTAGATGAACCCTGGTTTGTTAGTTTTCTTACTTTTGTGGGGGGGTTTTGTTACTTTTTGATATGTGCCCAAATGACTGGGTAGTGTTGAATTGGGAATGGATGCCATTGTTGCTCCACGAAACTTAACTGAACCATTGATAATTTAATCGTAGTGTTATTGAATGTATATACGTATAATTGGACTATATTCATACCTAAAGTGCATTTTAAACTTTAAATGTGATTTGATATGATCTTGGTGACAAATACTAATGCTGTACCGATTGTAGTATGAACAATCTTACCGCTTTTCCTTCTGGATACTAAAGGGTGTTATTCCAGTCTACGGCCAGCAGGAGGCGGAAAAGGAGCGCGCAGTGAAGGTGAAAATGCTGACTTGTCAGGGTTATTGACTTCTGCTGTTGCTGCCGTGGAGGATGCTGGGAAATGTTTGTGCGTGTGTCACGTGGGGTGGAGCCATGACGTGCACTGGCAATGCTTTCACACACACACACACACACACACACACTGCGGTGCATGCAGCCTCGACATTTGAACGACTCGGGTCCATCTGCACTTCTGTAACACCGCGCGTGTCCTGCAGCGTGCACGCGCAGTTGAGTTACATAATTCCCGCCTGACGTCACTGCAAGCCTGGACAAGTAAACACATGACGTCACTGAACGGGGCTTTTATATTGTCCGTATTGTTACACTGTCTTGTATTGTTGTATTCATATATTATTTATCAACTAATTCTGATCTTAATCAACAAATTAAAGGCAAAAGTCACAAAATAATTCGCTAATGTTGAAAAATGTCAAGTGAATATATCACTATCAGTATCGACCACGTTTGTTTGGAGAGCTTTCAAAATCCCTCTACGAGTGCGTAAGTATATATATGAGTGTATAAGTACTTGTGGTACTTGCAAGTAGTAGTGAGAGTATTTAGAACACCACGGCAGCAGTCAATGTGATTGTTTTCTTTGATTGTATGAGCTAGTGGTTAGCTGTTAGCATGCCGCATTTTCTTCCTAACGATCTGTTATGACCACCATCGCCCCCTAGTGTTTAGGAGGCACACAGCGTTTGTCCAAGGATGTAATTAGACCGTTTTTAAAAATATTTAAATTGCATTGATATAGATAATTAAAATATTGTCATTGTATTTCATGTATTATCGGTTAGTCTGTATCAAAAAAAGGACAGGCATTTTTTTCTGCACATAAATAAATGTCTTTATTTCTTATCTGCTGTCTTTCCATGAAGCCATTGAGGATGAGAAGGAATGAGAAGGAATGAGAAGGAATGAGCTGGGCTGCGGTACGTGAGTATTTGTATTCATTGCACATAGAAATATAGAAATCTAAATATATACACCATTAGGTCAAGTCTGTCAACAAGGCAATATATTTATTATGCATGTGATGAATGTATTAAATATAGACATATATATATATATATGTTGTCTTTGACACTGTGAAGGAGAAAGCATAGAACACTCAGTACAACCCCAAAAATAACAAAACAAAATCTTTTTAACAGGAATATTACAATATAATATTATACAAATCTATACGTTTTCATTGGGTGTACTCTTTATGATAGTATTTACAAATCTATAAATACGCAGGTAGATGAGAAAACACCAGCAGCGGAACCCCGTTCCTATTCTACGCTCTTCTACTTCTGATACTCTCAAGTGGGTGGAGTTGGCACGCTTCTATCGCACAGTGGAGGAGCGGTGACAACGTGGTGAATCCCACTTCACATGCTGGGAATCCTGCACTCGGAATCCCGCTACACATGCGCCGAGAATCCCAACTTCACGTATGGTAAACAAAACCAAAATCCAATCCCGATAAATAAATATTTAGTAAAATATATCAGAGTATTATTTATGCTTGGATTTCTGCTCCAATGCCACATTTGTTTTCTGTGTGGTAAAATACTTGAACCATAGAATAATAATATAGAGATTCTTACAAGTAGAAAATATCATCTAGACATTTCATAAGGCATCGGGTGGGACCTGCTAGACATTCGTACTACTAAAAGAAATCAACTTGTATAAATATACTTCTATACTCGTGTACCGCGCATACATTTCATAGTGACAGTGCACATCGACTGACACACACACACACACACATTTTGACTTAATTCATCATTTTTTTTCTGGAATATTTCAACTCCATGCACCTAAAAACAGCATTATCTTTCATCAAAATGTTCTGGGTAAAATAAAACGTGTCTTCTTCCCAGTTAGCGTACCACATGTTATAATATTAATATTTTGATTTTATATTATTCTCGTAACATTCTACATTTTTCTCATACCTAAATTTCCAGAAATGCCCATTTTGCTTTGTTTGTTTCTTAGAATATTAAAAATGTTAACAATACTTTTGTGAATATTTAATTTCTGACATTTTTGGGGAATTTTTCTTGTCTAATGCTATTTTTTGTTTTTTTTTAAAGTTGCAAGTGCCCCCCTGTTTGAGTTTTGAAGCAAAGAAAAAAAGCATAGCTATATCGTAGCCGCACTCACACCGGGAGTCGTCACAATAAATAGTCTTGGTACCTTGGTTTGTGTGCTCACATTTGGGTTGCAGCAAAAACAAACACACACACACACACATGCGCATCCTGCCCTCAGCAGCCATCTTTTATAGCCGTGTGTTGTGCGTGTAGCTTGGAGGTCGCGTGCCTTCTTTTGCGGTCAGTGCAGGTGTCTTGTTGACGTCTACCTCAGTCTGAAAGACAAGTGCAAGCAATTATAAACCTTTAGAAAGGAACACACACACACACACACACACACACAGGATTTCATCCCCTCTCTGCACGCGCTCTCCGTTACGTAACGCAGTGCGATGGGGGGAGGGGCCGTGCCGCGTTGCTGCCAGAGAGAGAGAGAGGAAAGCCACGATGGAACTTAGACCTTCCACGTCCCATAGGCCCGTCACAAATCATCCTTGATAATCCATATTATCGAAAACATTTTCTTTTTTCACATTTTTTTTCAAGTCATAATCTTGTCTGAAACAAAACAAAATAAAATTTTTGAAAAATCTGGTAGGAAAATGTTTTAGGGGAATAATATGGAATAATATGGATAATGCAAAGCCCCATGTTTCAATTGCTCCATTCATCATTATTAGAATTTTATGACAATAATGTTGCTACATTTACACTCCTATTAGCCAATATAGTAGACCTAATAAGAGAAAATAAGACATATTAAGCATAATAAACCTGTTTACCACCTTCTAAAATCATTAGAGCCCTCTAGACATGACATAACACCCCTACAGTCACCTTTACACTTCTATTAGCCAATATAGTAAACATCATAAAAGAAAATAAGACATATTAGGCATAATAAACCTGTTTACCACCTTCTAAATACACTTTTTAACATCATTAGAGCCCTTTAGACATGGCATAACACCCCTATAGTCACCTTTACACTTCTATTAGCCAATATAGTAGACATCATAAGAGAAAATAAGACATATTAGGCATAATAAACCTGTTTACCACCTTCTAAATACACTTTTTAACATCATTAGAGCCCTCTAGACATGGCATAACAGCCCTATAGTCACCTTTACACTCCTATTAGCCAATGCAGTAGACCTAATAAGAGGAAATAGGACATATTAAGCATTATAAAGCTGTTTACCACCTTCTAAGTACACATTTTAACATCATTAGAGCTCTCTAGACATGACATAACACCCCTACAGTCACCTTTACACTTCTATTAGCCAATATAGTAGACATCATAAAAGAAAATAAGACACATTAGGCATAATAAACCTGTTTAGCACCTTCTAAATGCACTTTTTAACATCATTAGAGCCCTCTAGACATGGCATAACACCCCTATAGTCACATTTACACTCCATATTAGGCATAAGTCTCACCTTTGGCGGTGGTGGCAGCCTCCTTGAAGCCCAAGCAGACGTAGGGCGCGCTGTGTAATCCGCCCACGCCACCTTTGCAGCTGCTCGCCGCTTTGAAGCCGACCATACGTTCGCGTTTGCCGTCCAGGAGGTTCAAGGCGATGTAGTCGAGTCCGTGCGGGTAACCCGCCGCCCGGTCCATAGGGCTGCCGCCACACTCCTCGTCGGAGCCCTCGCTGCTTCGCGACGAGATGTTCTCCACCGAGCTGTGCCTCTTCCCGGTCTCACCACGAGCGAAGGAAGGGATGACGGGGGTCACCGTGGCCGTGGAGGAGAAGGTCTCGGAGCTGTGGCGCCGACGTCCTTGCGGGTTGGCACGGATCACCTTTGCGGAGCCGACAGGGTCCAGGAGGCAGGAGGGGGCCTCCTCCAGGAGGAAGACGCCGATGCCTTCTGTGATGGCCGGCTTCCTCCCTCTGATGTTCTCGCCACTGAACAAATATTATTATTATTAACAACATGGTCTGTGCCAAAGGGCCGCACTTTGGACACCCTTGGTGTACATTTGGAGTTGATGCCCATACCTTGTGGAGCCCTGAGGAACCAGCTGGGGGGGCGAGCTGGTCATCCCAAACGTCCTTTCCGTGTAGTCGCTCTCCACGTCAGTCCCCTCCCTGGGCCCGGTCCCACCATCCAGACGGTACTCTTCAGAACTGGGACATGCAGACAGGTCTGGGACCGCAGCCTCCGGCAGGTGCGAGGCCAAGTCACAGGAAGTGCTCCTCGGACGCTCGTTGTGGGGACTCAAAGACGACAAGCGGCTCTCTTCAGACCCCGTAGAAGTCGGCGAGAACCGGTTTTTACCAAAGTTGATGTTTATGTACTCTCCGGGGCTGCGGGGCTCCCCAGGCAGCGGGTGCTCGTTCATGCTAGGCAGGGTCCTGACGGTGTCGAGGGACAGCCTGTTGGGCCGGCATTGCCTCCCCCTGTGGGGCAAGTTGTCCGCCGCCCAACCGTGTCTGGCCGGGCTCGGCGGCAAGGTTTGAGCTTGCATCACAGAATAGTCGTCGCAATCCGACGCCCTCGGGAAGGAACTTTGAGGGCTCATCAACACATACTGACCTCCGTCGTCACTCTTGGAGGCGGGGCTTTTGGCGGGGAGAGATAGGGAACCCGACTGGTACGCCGCCCTCCCCGTGTAGTAGTCAGGTGGGGTCTGGAGTGCAGGTGGGTTTCCCGGTGACATGTTCATGTATTCTCCATGCCGGTCTGGGCTGTCCATGGAGGACTTGGAGCCACACCACATTCTCATGTAACCGTTGTCCTCCAGGGACATGTTGGATGGGGAGCTGGTCTTGTAGCCCCTGGCGGCCACCCCATGGGGGCGCACTCTGGGGTTGATGATCTGCTTCGGAGCAGAGACACACATGGGGCTCATGGGTAGGTAGTTGTCTACCTTGCCGCAGAACGGTACCACCCCCGGAGTCATCGCCACATAGCCGTCATCGCCCAGGTTACTACTTGAACTTCGGGATGAACCGATTTCTACGTCTCCGTAATCTTCGGGGTAGCTCACTTTGGGCGAGGCGGAGTTGTGTCCATCTCCATCGCGAGCCAACCTCATGAGCGTGTACTCGTCCAGGGAGGCGGAGGACAGCGGCGTCACCACCTTCTGTTGACGCGGCGTAGTGAGCGAGTGGGTTCGCTTCCTGTAAGCTTTGTCCAGCGCCGCTCCTTCGTCGCGGGACGGGGGGGTGCTGGACAAGGAGTCGGATGTGAACTTTGCTTCCACCGGACTACAGCTGTAATCGTCGCACAGCATGAATGCGGTGTCGCTAAGGGAACCGGAGATGGAGGTGCTACAGCTGAAGGGTCGGCCACCCTTGTCGGGGGTGGAGAGACCGGGGCACCCAGGAGAAACACTGATGGGGCTGGAGGTGCCGGGAGGGGAGTTGGACGCCGGTATGGACAGGCTGTGATGCAGGTTCGAGGACGACTCGAGCATCCTGCAAGTACGCCCGCTGCTCAGAGTGTGGGACCGGCTGAGTTGGGCGCCCACGTTGGGACCGGTAGCTGCCCCGGTCCCCGGCATCGACGTGGACACAGGCCACGACATGCTCCCGTCTCCCTCGCTGGAGGTTCTCACCCGGCAGGATGTGAACTTCCTCCCCGGGGACGTTGCAGCTGCGCTGTCGGTTCTGGATCTTCTCACCAAGCCGGTCTGACTCGGGGGCAAGTTGTTGAGGTTGCGTCGCGACGGCACCGAAATTGGGTTGGTGCTAGCGGACTGGCTTTTGCTCCTGGGCCTGAACTCCGAGAGCTCTTTCATAGCCTTCATGGCTTCCAGGATGGTCTCGTGGATATTCTGGGCCACCACCGAGTCCTCGGCCTGCATCCAGAACTCCCCGGGCCCGGTAATTGCCGATCGGCCAACCTCGATGAAGAAGAAGCTGTCCGAGTGGCCGCATCTCCTGATGTTCATCAGCTGTAAACAAACTGCTGCCCTTTCAGAGTTCAGCTTCACAAAGCTGATGGTCCGGCTGGACAAGCAAAGCCTGAAGACCCCGGTTAGGTTTTTCACCTGACCCAGACCTTTGGATTTTAAATTGACCTGCCATACCTCCTTGTAGGCTGCAGGGGCGACCAGTCCGTAGCTGGCCTCTTCGAAGCCCACCAAGGAGGAAGTGCAAGCGGGGCTGTCGTACATCCTGCCCTCGGTCAGAAGGTCCGTCAGAACGACGTACCAGCTCTCCTGGTCCTGCTCGCAGTCCGCGGCCACTGCGAAGTACTCGTCCTTGGTGTAGAGGGCGATCAGGTGTTTGTGTTTGGCGTCCGCCCGCTTGTTGACGCAGAGGCAGGAGTCCAAGCCGATGATCCGTTTGGCGGCGCCCTTGCTCCGCCATTTCTTCTCGCTGTCGTAGTACTCCAGCCGGGCTGGAGATCCCTCCGCCGGCTCTCTGAGCACAAAAAAGCGCCGGTGTCCGTGTTTGTGCTTCCGCAGGTAGCCGCACTTTTTCACGCCATTAGATAACAGGTGTCCCGCCGTCCCCGGTGGACTTGCCATTGCTGTCCCGTAAAATAAAAAGATCTCAATTCCGGCCACGCAAAGTTAAAGATAAAAGCTGTAAAAGCGACGGCGTCGTCATTCAGTCCGTGTCAAACATGTCCGCCGCGTTGGACGGCAAAGCTGCGGTCAAAACTGGCGTCCGAGTGATCCAGTTGTGGAGAAAAACAACACGTGACGCGCTGCTCTAAAAACAGAATGGAGAGGCGAGTCATAGGGGGGCGTGCCTGTCCATCATCCCGATCCGCGGCCGCTTATTGGCTGGCTCCGTCATTCAAGCACGATAAGCAACGCCCCCCTTCTTCTTGGCTCATTTGGAGAAAAACAACATTGGGAGCCTGTTGAATTTCCGGGTTTTTTGTCACAAAACAGTGTAGTTTGTGGAACGTGGTACGTGGGTCCTTATAAAAGAATGCTTTCGATTGAATTGGACGATTGAACATTTGCAAGGCGGGACGTTAATGCCGTTCTATAATCTCACTTGTTACATAAGCGGTGTTTTCAAACCAATATATTCATCATAAATCATCATCATAATAATAATAAAATAAATGAACTGCACTTGAAGTGACGGAATGATTGTTGTTATTGCTTAATATGCGTCATAAATGTTCTTGGAAAAACAGTCAGGGTGATGTGAAGTGGTGGACAAACACTGCCACCATCTGGCCTTTTCAGACAAACACACTCATACTGTAAACTGCAATATGACATGATATAATACAATAATAATTACAATATAAATAAAGTTAATACAAGTTAGTACAAAATAAAGCTGTCATTCTTGGTAGATGAGTTTGGGGAAAAGTTACGCTCAAAAATTAATTACAAGATGTTCATAATACTTGTTGCGACCTTGTAAATACACCTTTTAAACATCATTAGAGCCCTCTAAACATGACATAACACCCCTATAGTCACCTTTACAATCCTATTTCCCAATATAGTAGATATCATAAGAGAAAATAAGACATATTAGGCATAATAAACCTGTTTACCACATTCTAAATACACTTTTTAACATCATTAGAGCCCTCTAGACATGACATAACACCCCCATAGTCACTTTTGCTTTCTATTACCCAATATAGTACACATCATAAGACAATATAAGACATATTAGGCAAAATAAACCTGTTTATCATCTTCTAAATACACTTTTTAACATCATTAGAGCCCTCTAGACATGACATAACACCCCCATAGTTACCTTTGCACTCTTATTACCCAATATAGTAGACATCATAAAAGAAAATAAAACATATTAGACATAACAAATCTGTTTACCACACAAAATTGGATTTATTGTGAAACCTGAAAACAACAGAAATTGTCAGTGTTTTAGATAGCAAGCAGAGCACGGAGCCGCCTGTTGCTAGGCAGAATTCACACTAGTCATAATGGATATATGAGAATGAAAGCCGCAAATTTACAAGAAAATAGTCAGACATTTCTAGTAAATTCACGAAAAATTAAAATGAAAATCACAAAAACACAAAAGTTGTTTACTTTTGTTGTTTTTGTGCAATTATATTTTTAGAATGCACACCACTGTAATGTGAACAATGTTAACATGAAGCCTTTTGCTAACTTGTATTCATTAAAAAAACACAAAATAAAGGCGACAATAAGCCAACTGCACGTCGCTTGTCCGCCTGCGGGAGGCAGCAATGAGCTAAACCACAAAAGCGCCAACGCCATCCGTTGCCCGAAGAAGAATTTCGGGATGGCCTTCTGTGATGTGTGTGTGTTTTATTCGTGTAGTAAAGCGTCACATTGTGGAACGAAATAGTGCGTCGTGTCTTGTGACACTCGGGTCACGAAGACGGTCTGGACGGACTCCGAAATGCTGCCCGGGTTGCTTTTGTTTGTGTCGGCGATGGGCTCGCTGCTCGGCGCGGACAGCACAGCCGGGAGAAAGCTTCACTATGTAACCGTGGTGAGTGTTTAGTATTGGGGGGAAAAAAGCTGCACCGTCTAACCCTGGTAACTGGTAAGTTACCCTGGTAAGTCTTTTTGGGTTCGTTGAAAGCGACTGGCGAGCTAACACGTCTTGTGACTTCCCTAGCTAGCTAGCATACCTTTCCAAAGTTCGCCACTATACTCCTCTTGGATTCCACTTTAAGTAGTCAGTGTACAGCTTGCCGAAAACTTATTAACAGCAGTCATCAGGACATAAAATAAAGCTTCTTTCATGTCACGTGGTATGACCCTATCAAAAGAACTCTTATTAAAGTGCCATGCATAGACTGTCAATCATGCCATGACTACAATATGCTTGCATTTTATCAGAACAAAGTCAATAACGGGGGAAATCATTCACTTTTATGACAATAGAGTCAAAATATGATAACAAAAAAAAATGGGGGAAAACCACAAAGATGCAAAGATGTTTTCTGCTGGTGAAAGCAGCGATCTCACTGCCAGAAAGCAACCAGAACAGCAAAAAGGAAAAAGCCCCAGCAGTTACTGTTGTGAAATAACCTCCAAAATGTCCTATTATGACATGATTATCAATTATCATGCTGACTGGCTGCTTCAGGCTTCACACCCTCTGCTGGCGTTTTTTTCTTCAGTGGCCATGGAATGTGTCGGGGACGTGACAACATAGAACAGGCACGTATGGATGAATCAGCGAGAATAAAGTCCGAATATTCATAGACAAAAAACAAACAAACACAGGGGAAGAAAACACATTCAGTTTTATGAGAAAGAAGTCAAAATAGTATTAGACAAGACAGCAAAAAAAGTGGAAAAACAGTTGTCATTTATGATAATAAAGTCAAAATATTAAGAGGAAAACAGTAAAAATGGGGGGCCAAATGTGTGTGTGATTCTATCAGAATAAAGTCAAAATATTAAGAGAAAAAACTGTAAAGATGGGGGGAATTTTGAGAATAAAATCTAAATATTAACATACAAAAACAGTAAAAAATGGGAAAACCCAGCTGTGATGTTCTGAGAATAAAGTCAAAAATATTAAGAGACAAGAAAGACAAGCTGTAAAAATGTTGGGAAAATGTCTGTAATTTTATCAGAATAAAGTCAAAATATTAAGAGAAACCAAATTGGAAAAGTGGGGGGAAACAGCTGTAACTTCATGAGAATAAAGTCAAAATATTATGAGAAAACAAACAGTAAAAGTGGGGTAAAACCAGTTGTAATTTTATGAGAATAAAGTCAAAATATTCAGAGGGAAAAAAGCTGTAAAAATGTTGGGAAAATGTCTGTAATTTTATCAGAATAAAGTCAAAATATTAAGAGGAAAAAAACAAAAAAATCTGTGGGAAGTGTGTGTAATTTCATCACAATAACATCAAAATATTAACAGAAAAAAACAGTAAAAATGGGGAAATAACAGCTTTAATTTTCTGAGAATAAAGTCAAAATATTAAGAGGGGAAAAAAAATTAAAAAAATGGGGGGGGCAGCTGTAATCTTCTGAGAATAAATTTAAAACATGAAGAGAAAAAAAATGTAAAAATGTGTGTAATTTTCTGAGAATAAAGTCAAAATATTGTTAGAAAAAAACCATCAAAATGTGGGAGAAAGCTGAGCAGTTTTCCGAGACTGACTGACTTGGGAATCTTGTGGATCCGGCATGACCAATCTGGCTTGTTTCCTGCAGCTGTTTCGCCACGGCGACAGATCGCCGGTGAAGGCCTATCCCACCGATCCCTACCAAGAGAACGCCTGGCCTCAAGGCTTCGGCCAGCTGTCCCGGGTACGCGCCCTCAGCCCTAAGCGTACCCCCCCGTACGTCCCCCGATCACGTCTTCCCTTGTCCTGGTGTGTGTGTGTGTTCCCAGGAAGGGATGCGTCAGCACTTGGAGTTGGGCCGCTTTTTAAGGACTCGATACCGAGGCTTTCTTAATGACAGCTACGTCCGACACGAGGTATGTGCCTGGCGTCATGTGACCGTTTCTAAGTCCAGCATGCTAACCACTACACCATGGCGGCAAAAAGTGGCTAGTCATAATTTGTGATGCATTCAAGGACTTGTTTTTTTTGTGTGTGTTTTCAGATCTCTGTTCGCAGCACGGACTACGATCGTACCCTGATGAGCGCCGAGGCCAACCTCGCAGGTGACGCCGCCTGTTTGTTCCCCGCCCCACCTATGGGGTCGTACTTAGTATTTATGTGTGTGGGCGTCCCTCAGGGCTCTACCCTCCCAGCGATGAGCAACTCTTCTCCCCGGACTTGAAGTGGCAGCCCATCCCCGTGCACACCGTGCCGAAGAGCGAGGAGAAGGTACGCAAGCACGCGGCCATCTTAGCACGTCACCGTCTCTCAGCGCCCGCCATTTTTTCCCCGCAGCTGCTGTCCTTCCCCCTGGGCGACTGCCCTCGCTACGAGGAGCTCATGAACCAGACTGAACTCACCCAGGAATTCCTCAACGTAACGGCCGCTAACAAGGTCCCGCTAACACCGCCCCTCTCTTGTCCCCACTGGCACATTCCACTCCACACAGCAACAACAACATGGAACACAATCACTTATTCCACCTGCATAACAAGTACATTACCGAGTACATTTCTATATGGGAATGCGACTAAAATATAATGGGAATAGAGTCCTAATGTTATAGGAATAAAGTGTTGATATAATGGGAATAGAGTCGTAATGTAATGGGAATAGAGTCGTAATGTAATGGGAATAAAGTGTTGATATAATGGGAATAGTCGCAATGTTAAAGGAATAAAGTGTTGATATAATGGGAATAGAGTCGTAATGTAATGGGAATAGAGTCGTAATGCAATGGGAATAAAGTGTTGCTATAATGGGAATAGAGTGTTGCTATAATGGGAATAGAGTCGTCCTGTCAAAGCAATAAAGTGTTGATATAATGGGAGTAGAGTCGTAATGTTATGGGAATAAAGTGTTGCTATAATGGGAATAGAGTCGTAATGTAATGGGAATAAAGTGTTGCTATAATGGGAATAGAGTCGTCCTGTTAAAGCAATAAAGTGTTGATATAAT
Source organism: Doryrhamphus excisus (assembly GCF_037039965.1). Lineage (NCBI taxonomy): Eukaryota > Metazoa > Chordata > Actinopteri > Syngnathiformes > Syngnathidae > Doryrhamphus > Doryrhamphus excisus. Next base: position 2,655,170 of record NC_136373.1, on the reverse strand, counting down.
GGGAGTAGAGTCGTAATGTAATGGGAATAAAGTGTTGCTATAATGGGAATAGAGTCGTACTGTTAAAGGAATAAAGTGTTGATATAATGGGAGTAGAGTCGTAATGTAATGGGTATAAAGGTTGATATAATGGGAATAGAGTTGTAATGTTAAAGGAATAAAGTGTTTGTATAATATGTATAGTCTTAATGTAATGGGAATAAAGGTTGACATAATGGGAATAAAGGCTGATACAATGGGAATAACGTGTTGATATAATGGGCATAGAGTCCTAATGTTATGGGAATAAAGTGATCCTATAAGGAGAATAGATGATTGATGAAATGGGTGAAATATTTGTAAGCTTTCTTAAAAAAAAAAAAATCAGGCGCATGAAGAATGGGCGTGGCGTTGATGTAAAGTGGGCGTGTCTGTGATGGTGTGTTTTTGTGTGTGTTTACAGGACATCATAGCGCTGGTGAAAAACCAAACAGGACTGAATAAGACCAGCGTGGACACGGTGTGGGGGGTGTATGACACCCTCTTCTGTGAGGTAACGCACACACACGCACACACACACACATATGCACCTTTATTGAATGCAGGTGTGTGTGTGTTTCAGTCCCGTCACAACATGACGGCTCCTGCCTGGGTGACCCCGTCCGTCATGGAGAAGCTGCGCTTCCTCAAAGACTTTGGCTTCCGGGTGAGGAGGAGGAAGACTCTTAAAGGGACAGCGTCCCATATTCCATCCTGGAGTTGGAGGCCAAGCGACGCTCACGTCCTGTCCTGTCCTTCCCCAGGTTGTCTTTGGCGTCTACAAGCAGCAGGAGAAGAGTCGCCTGCAAGGAGGTGTGTACTTATACCATACTGTACCTTCATCAAATACAGCCTCCATACTGTACATATACAGTAATATATACACACACATGCTGTCAATCGATTAAAATATTTGATTGCAATTAATCGCATTGTCCATAGTTAAGTAATCACAGATAGAAATATTTTTTTATCTATAATGAGTAGTAGAAATCTCTGGTAAATGATTCAATGTGCAACTACAACAATAATTACATCAAATTTTATGTAAAAGTATGTAAAAAAATATATATGTAAAAAAATATATACTGTCCATACACTCTATACACGTTAGTAAGGTGCCCCCTTTTTTTCTTGCCACTTTTATTTTTAAAAAGTTGTCTTTTATTGTAAAATATGAAAGGTAGAAGAGTATGATGCTAATAATAATAATAATAATAATAATAATAATAATAAGCTGTGTTGTTCCAGGGATGTTATTGGGCGAAATAGTGAAGAATCTTTCCAATGCCGCCGTTTCTACGGACAAGCAGCGTCTGAAAATGATGATGCTTTCAGCGGTGAGAGAACTTCCTTCTCTCTTCCCTCCATCACCGTACCTTACACTCCTGTGTGTGTGTGTGTGTGTGTGTGTGTGTGTGTGTGTGTGTGTGTGTGTGTGTGTGTGTGTGTGTGTGTGTGTGTGTGTGTGTGTGTGTGTGTGTGTGTGTGTGTGGCAGCATGACACCACCGTGGCAGCCCTGCAGGCCAGCTTGAACGTCTTCAATGGCAGACAGCCGCCCTACGCCTCCTGTCACATGATCGAGCTGTACATGGAGGAAAACGGGTAAACAATATGGGAATACAGTCATCATATTATGGGAATAGTCATCATATTATGGGAATAAAGTCATCATCATATCGGGATTAAAGTCATATTATGGGAATATAGTCACAATGTTATGCAAATAAGGTCAAAATGTTATGGGAAAAATTCTACACATGGGAATAAAGGCACAATTATGGGAATAAAGTCATAGTATAATGGGGAAAAAATTAAAAATATGGGAATAAAATCACAATATTGTGGAAATAAGATCATAATGGGAATAAATTCACTATTATGGGAATAAAGTCATTATGAGAATAAATTAAACATATTATGGTAACAAAATTTACACAAAGCTACAATATTTGGAAAATGAAAATGGAGAAATTGTAGGATATGTGAATAATATTAATATTACATATCTTAAAAATATTAAACTCTATAGTTTAATTTCTATTCCTTTTTGAAAAAGTTGCATTTAGATGAGAATAAACTTGTTTTACATGTTAATATAGTGACTGCTCATGTTTATTTTAATTTATTTTAATTTGATGAGAAACAAAACAGAATAAACAAACAATGTGTGCACACACACACACACACACACACTAGTGTAATAACTGTGTGTATGTGTGCGCCCAGGTCCGCATCGGTGTCCATGTTTTACCGCAACGACAGCCGGGAGGATCCGTACGCTCTTCAGCTGCCGGGCTGCTCCATGGACTGCCCCCTAGAGGACTTTATCAGAATCACAAAGCTCTCCATCTCCGACGACAGAGAGCAAGAATGCCGGCTGCCTTCCGGCGCCAGCAACAAAGGTGACACAAACACGCTTACGACTTCATATCCACTTTCACTAGTTAACATGCGATGACAAGTCTATTTATCATTCATTCATTTTCTACCATGCTGGAGCCTATCCCAGCTGACTTAGGGCGAGAGGCGGGGTACACCCTGGACTGGTGGCCAGCCAATCACAGGGCACATATAGACAAACAACCATTCACACTCTCATTCATACCTATGGACAATTTGGAGTCGCTAATTAACCTAGCATGTTTTTGGAATGTGGGAGGAAACCGGAGTACCCGGAAAAAACCCACGCATGCACGGGGAGAACATGCAAACTCCACACAGAGATGGCCGAGGGTCTCAGGAATGTCTCGTTTTCTGTCATGATGTCGACTATATTGAGTAATAGGAGTGTAAAGGTGACTATAGGGGTGTTATGTCATGTCTAGAGGGCTCTAATGATGTTGAAAAGCATATTTAGAATGTGGTAAACATGTTTTTTTATGTTCTAACTTCCATAACATTCTATTTATTAACTTGGAGTCCGGGCGGCATGGCGGTTTAGTGGTTAGCGCACAGACCTCACAGCTAGGAGACCAGGGTTCAATTCCACCCTTGGCCATCTCTGTGTGGAGTTTGCATGTTCTCCCTGTGCATGTGTGGGTTTTCTCCGGGTACTACAGTTTCCCCCCACATTCCAAAAACATGCTAGGTTAATTAGCGACTCCAAATTGTCCATAGGTATGAATGTGAGTGTGAATGGTTGTTTGTCTATATGTGCCCTGTGATTGGCTGGCCACCAGTCCAGGGTGTACCCCGCCTCTCGCCCGAAGACAGCTGGGATAGGCTCCAGCACCCCCGCGACCCTCGTGAGGAAAAAGCGGTAGAAAATGAATGAATGAATGAACTTGGAGTCCAATATGGTGGCTGGGTCTGCAGCTAAAGGTTGGACGACTGTAGCTTTAAATGAAAAGTGATGGCAGCCTTTCAAGGGAATCGTCCTCGCATATTCTCCAACTTGGCTAGCTTAGCATGAAACACTTGTTTGCTTAATGTTTCTTTCCGCCATCAGAGGTGATCATCACTCTGGCGGCGTCGGGGTGCCTGCTGCTGTTCCTCGTCGTCGTCCTCTTCATCTCCATCATCCGCCACAGGGAGCCGCCGGGCGGCCGGGGCTACCGCCACGTCATCAACCAGGACGGGGGCGAGGAGTCCTGACAGGAGCGGGGCGGCGGGGTGGTCGTCGACGGTCGCAGACGAAGCAGCTCGTCGTCTTGGGACCGCAGCGATGAAGATGAAGTTTGACACACATGAGGGGGGGGGGGCTCACGGCTTTCCTCTTTTAGACGGAGAAGCTTTTAAAGATGAGTGTGCGCTCGTACGCCTGTTTTTGTGAGTGTTTTGTTGTGCTCCCGACCAAGTAGGTGTGGCCTGCTGGATGAATGTTTGTACTTCACGTTTCTGTTTTGTTGCCAAAACAAATGTTTGATTTCACTGGAACAGCAGGGACATGGGAAAACCAGCATCATTTTACAAGAATAAAGTCTTTAACAATTACGAGAATGACAAATAGTCATTTTAGGAGAATTTCAACAAAACACACATACACATTAGAAATTAAAACACTTGTTCTATTAGATTGACTTTGTTTTACTGATATTATTATGTATTTTGTGTGTGTAAAAACAGACCACAACTGGTATTTTCATATTCGAACACCGGAACTTTCCATTTGAAAAAAATAAGTCCGGGGATTAGTTTGGAGGTGGGACTGAAGCCTGTGACGTACCACCGGAACATGCGCAGAACGGACGTGATTTCCGTTGAACGTCGGTCAGTGACAAGAGCAAGTAACTGCTTTTTAGCTAGCTATGCGCTATACTTTATCAAAAGGTAAAACAACACATTTGGCTGCTAATTAGGCGGAAGTTGTGCTCCAAGGCGAGCTGTTTCTGCGCATGCGTGCCGCCATAACCGGACAGCCCCGGAAGCGTGTCATTTGCTAACGTGTGGATGCTAATTGGTAGACACAAACGTAGCGATGTTCCGGAGGAAACTGACGGCTTTAGATTACCACAATCCGAGTGGCTTTGACTGCTCAGGTAAGACATTTGTCACCGTTTTATTATCTTTTTTTTTTACAAAAGAGTGGTGTCGTCCCGGAAGCGAAATACGGTGCCTGTGTCGACAGACGAGACGCAGCTGAGGAACTGCATCGTGTGGCTGGAGGACCAGAAGATTCGGCACTACAAAATAGAAGACAGGGGCAATCTGAGAAACATACCAAGCTCAGATTGGCCCAAAGCTTACCACAAGGTGAGACAAGTGGATAGCATACGATGTATTATAGCATATACTATACTATATATTACAGCATGTACACCATATAGTATATACTGTCTTTTTTTCTTTCTTTTTCGGCTTTTCTTTTCAGGGGTCGCCTCAGCAAATCAATCTCTTCCATCCAACCCTGTAGTACCTTTTTTGGGGGCATGAAACCATACTGCTGCTCACAAATACTCACTTCTTCCCTTAGTCTAGCTTCAACTACTCTTTCCCATGACTTCATTGTAGGCTCATTAGCTTTATGCCTCTGTAGTTGTCACAGATCTGCACCCTTGTTTTTAAAAATGGGCACCAACACACTTTTCCTCCATTCCTGAGGCATCTTCTCACCACCTAAGATCCTATTGAACAAGCCAGTCAGGACTACTACCTCACCGAGACGCTTCCATACCTCCACAGGTATACCATCAGGACCCAGTGCCTTTTCCCTTCATCTTTACCAATCTTTGCTACTTCCTGGTCCATAGCAGACACCTCTTCTGCAGTTCCTTCACTCTCGTGTTCCTCTTCCTAACCTTGAACTTCTGTACGTCCTTCCCATCTCTATCTCACTGCTTTGCCAACCTGTATATAGATCCATCTCTCCCTCCTTACTGTTCAACCTAGCGTACAAGTCATCACAGACCTCTTGTTTGGCCTTTGCCGCCTCTACTTTCACTTTACGCTTTATGTAGCAAATGCTGTATTATAACATATACGCTGTGGCGACCCCGTAAACAATCAAAAAGCCGAAAGAAAGAAACAAAAAAGTATTTGTTTATTCCAATCAATATTTATGGGTATTTAATTTTCTATTTGTGTACTTTTGTGCAGTACCTGCAGGACTTGAACTGTCCGTTCGGACCTTCTGAGAGAGCGGAGGCTGTGGACTGGCTGCTGGGCCTGGCTGTGCGTTATGAATATGGAGACAATGGTGAGAGCAAAGCAGAGGCATAATGTTGTTGTTGTCTTAGCACAAAAACGCCAGCAGATGGCGCCATAGGAAAAGAAATGGCTTTTCTCAAGCGTTGACCCCACTGCTGATCAGTTCAGGTTACCACCGAACAATGAGCGAATTCATTCATATGAGACAAAGTTATGAAGAGAAAATAGCGAAGGCAAGACAAGACTCTCATTATCACTCGTCTTCATAATATTATGGAATTATTATTGAGTTTAGCTGGTCCCTGAGTGTCTCATAGTTTTGGACCTTTGTCCATTGAAGTAGTGGTTTGAATTGCGCCGTGTTTCTGCTGACGTTGGCTTGGTTGCGTTACAGTAATCCCTAGTTAATGGTTCTTTGGTTCCAGACCTGACTGTGACAAGTGGATTAATAAATGAAATATTTTGGCTGTTACAGTGAAGAAAGCCTCCATACCACCTTGTAAATACATTTAAAAATATTACTAGAGCCCTCTAGACGTGAAATAACACCCCTATAGTCACCTTTACTCTCCTATTACCCAATGCAGTACATGTAATTAGGGTAAATCAGATATATTAGGCACAATAAAGGTGTTTACCACCTTCTAAATAAACTTTTTAACATTATTAGAGCTCTCTAGACATGAAATAACACCCCTATAGTCACCTTTACTCTCCTATTACCCAGTGTAGTAGACATAAGGGAAAATAAGACACAGTAGGCATAATAAACCTGTTTACCAACTTCTAAATACACTTTTTAAAACATCATTAGAGCCCTCTAGACATGAAGTAACACCCCTATAGTCACCTTTACTTTCCTATTACCCAATACAGTAGACGTAATAAGGGTAAATAAGATACAATAGGCACAATAAAGCTGTTTACCACTTTCTAAATACACTTTTTAACATCATTAGAGCCCTCTAGACATGAAATAACACCCCTATAGTCACCTTTACTTTCCTATTGCCCAATACAGTAGATGTAATAAGGGTAAATAAGATACATTAGGCACAATAAAGCTGTTTACCACTTTCTAAATACACTTTTTAACATAATTAGAGCCCTCTAGACATGAAATAACACCCCTATAGTCACCTTTACTTTCCTATTGCCCAATACAGTAGATGTAATAAGGGTAAATAAGATACATTAGGCACAATAAAGCTCGCTACCACCTTCTAAATACACTTATCATTAGAGCCCTCTTGACATGAAATAACACCCCTATAGTCACCTTTAATCTCCTATTACCCAATACAGTAGAGAATTAATAGGGGTCTTTAATCGGCGTTATTGTGCCTGTTGTTCCGCCCATCAAGTCTGGTGCTTGTGTGTCTCAGTCAACATGACATTTTGGTAAACAATATGCTTCCAGTGTTTGCATCACAGGGCGTATTCCAGCGTTCATATATTAGCTTAATAATGGAAGCGTAGCAGCTGATGGTGTGTTTTTGTCTCCACCTAGTGAACAAGTACAGGAACTGTCAGCCACCTGACATGTCCGGCGGCATCCGGGCAGCGTCGGACCCTCTCGTCAACCTGGACAGTACGCATCACGTCTCTCCGCGCGGCCGGCTGGTGAACGGACGCCAATCATGTGTTTGCGTTGTTCAGGTGACTCGCCGGACTTTAAAGCGGGCGTGGTCGCCCTGGCCAACATCCTGAAGATCCCACGTCACGACGACTACCTGGTGATGCTCAAGGTGTGCACCAGCGGGTCTCGACGACCCATCCCGATTTAACATACACGCTTTCTCACGCCGTCTCTGTCGTACCCGCAAGGCCGTTCGCATCCTCGTTCAGGAGAGACTTTCACCAGACGCCATGGCCAAAGCCGACCAGAGTGGCGAGGTAAACGCAACGCACCTTTATTTCTTCTCACCTTGTCAACGCTTTCCTCGTTTTTGTTTGCTCATCACCAATCATGATGGCGGTCTCACCTCTTCAGGGAGTCCCGGTGGCTTTAGACCAGCACATCTTGGGCTTTGACACGGGAGGTGAGTATTTGTTGGCTACCGCCCGCTATCGGGGGCCCACATGGACGCCGCACATCATCTTCAACTCGAAACTTGAAGTCCTCATTTACACAGATAGAAGAAACATTCCTAGCTTTACGTTGGACATTTACCAGAACTAAATCTTTATAAGGAAAAAAGTATGGAAAAAACATATTTAATAGAAAAAAGTCACTTCAGTATATTAAATGAAGAGGTTTATTCCCCATGCCAGACGCCACCTTGAACGAAGCTGCTCAGATCTTGCGCCTGCTGCACATCGAGGAGCTGCGGGAGCTTCAGACTAAGATCAACGAAGCCATCGTGGCGGTCCAGGCCGTCATCGCTGACCCAAAGACGGACCACCGGTTGGGCAAAGTGGGCAGATGAAGCTCGCCTCGGCACAAACACACACTTTGAAAGCTGAAAATAAAAGCAAGTCAAGCAGCTAATCTCATTTTCTTCTTCTAAATGGCTCATCTTTACATGCATAACCTTCTCCATGCTTTCACTTCCTGCTTCCTGTCATGTGCCATTTTTCCATCCACATCATGCAGGTGGCGGTTCGACTCTATGGACATGCCATAACACCCCTATAGTGACCTTTAGAGTCTTATTACCCCATATAGTAGACATAATAAGACATATTGGGGATAATAAACCTTTTTACCACCTTCTATATACACTTTTTAATATCATTAGAGCTCTGTAGACATGACATAACACCCCTATAGTGACATTTAGACTCTTATTACCCCATATAGTAGACATAATAAAACATATTGGGGATAATAAACCTTTTTACCACCTTCTATATACACTTTTTAATATCATTAGAGCTCTGTAGACATGCCATAACACCCCTATAGTGACCTTTAGACTCTTATTACCCCATATAGTAGACATAATAAGACATATTGGGGATAATAAACCTTTTTACCACCTTCTATATACACGTTTTAATATCATTAGAGCTCTGTAGACATGACATAACACCCCTATAGTGACCTTTAGAGTCTTATTACCCCATATAGTAGACATAATAAGACATATTGGGGATAATAAACCTTTTTACCACCTTCTATATACACTTTTTAATATCATTAGAGCTCTGTAGACATGACATAACACCCCTATAGTGGTATTTAGACTCTTATTACCCTATATAGTAGACATAATAAGACATATTGGGGATAATAAACCTTTTTACCACCTTCTATATACACTTTTTAATATAATTAGAGCTCTGTAGACATGACATAACACCCCTATAGTGACCTTTAGACTCTTATTACCCCATATAGTAGACATAATAAGACATATTGGGGATAATAAACCTTTTTACCACCTTCTATATACACTTTTTAATATCATTAGAGCTCTGTAGACATGACATAACACCCCTATAGTGATCTTTAGACTCTTATTACCCAATATAGTAGACATAATAAGACATATTGGGGATAATAAACCTTTTTTACCACCTTCTATATACACTTTTTAATATCATTAGAGCTCTGTAGACATGACATAACACCCCTATAGTGACATTTAAACTTCTATTAGCCAATATAGTAGACATAAGACATATTAAGCTTAATAAACCAGTTTACCACCTTCTGTGTACACTTAAACATCATTAGAGCTCTCTAGACATGAAATAACACCCCATAGTCACAATATACATATATATATATAATTTCTTAGCATATCTGAGAAAATATGAAAGTGGCAAAGTTACCTGGACTTGGGCTTTGGCCTTGCATATTGCCTTAAGAGAAACAATTGAAAGTATAAATGGGGACAGCCGTCAGCCGGTGTGGTAGTGCAGGACTTTTTTCCCCACCAGGGCGAATCAGGCGTGAGACACGCCCACTCCCAACAACGCCCCGCCTCCTCAGTGCGGTGATTGGCCAGAATTCGGACCCCTTCCAATTGTACCATCGATTCTGAAAAAGCGAGTAGTACTTTAAAATAAAAGCTGAAATAAAAAACTTTCACAGATTGTTGTCAGGTTTGAAACTAATACGTGGTGGTATCAAGTGTTATTTATAATGTTGATCTATATTTTTTTTCTTTGAAAAAGAATGTGTCGCCGTTTTCACGTTGGTTTCGTCAATTAAACACCTTAACTTGAAAACCCAAGCCGGAAGTTCTCTTGACTTACAACTGACTTGACAATGCGAGCGGCGGCTAGCATACAAACAAGCATCTTTCTTGGCATGTTAGCCCAAAGAACACTGTTTGTTAATACTTTCACCTTCGGTAGGACGTCTGATAGCGTCATGTATTTCATGTTATTCTTCTTAACTGCAATTTGTTGCTATTTCTGCACCGGGAGAGACCTACGTTGACATTCTCAGGTGGGTAATACATCAAACCAATATGTCATATAAATCATTTGGAAAGAGACCACGTGACTAATTAATGTCACCAGCGATACTGGAGAATAGAACTTTGTAGAACTGTCACTTTGATATAAAAAGACATACTAAGAAATTATATATAAGAAAAACTTTATTTTTTTAATTTTTTTGTCACATACCGAAGTACGAGACATAATGGGTACCATAGTAAGTGTCAATATAGTGATATATATAGCACATCATGACTGGTTCAAGACTCTTCATCCTTGTATTTAGCAAACATCAACTGCTTGTATTGTTTCTTGAATTTAGACTTTACTCCCATAATAATAATAATAATAAAAATAATCCCATAATTGTGTTCCAACTATGAAGGATCACACTCCTCAGCCTCCCTGGTAAAGTCTATTCCAGGGTGCTGGAGAGAAGGGAACAACGGTTGGTCGAACCTCTGCTTCAAGAGGTCCAATGCGGTTTTTGTCCCGGTCCCGGAACACTGGACCAGCTCTACACCCTTGCAAGGGTGCTGGAGGTTGCATAGGAGTTAGCTTAACCGGTCTACATGTGCTTTGTGGACTTGGACTTGGATGTAATGTCTAATGTTACACATAAACACAAACATATTTGTGTCAGTGTGAGAGGTCTCACAAAGAGATGCATGATGGCTGCAGTGTGTTGTGTTGTGTGTTTTGTCCCTGCAGCGTGTGGTGGTCCACCATGTGGGCGCGTGTGGCTTTCTCCCTGCTGTGCATGCACTGGGGCGGACACGCAGACGCTTTCAACACGTCGGGCCCTTTGCTTGAATTCACCACGGTGGACTTCTATGAGAAACTCAACGCCGGGAAGATGCTTTTTATCTACTTTGAGAGTCAAGGTGCGTCTCCACTGGAGCAATGCAACCTTAATCATAACAATAATCATAATTATCATATGTGTCTCCTCTACTTTGTCTTCAGCCTCTCCAACCATTTCTCTCTTCTTGGGGGAGTTGGAAAAGTCTGCACAGGCTCTGCAGGAGTATGGCATCCTGGTGGGAAAGGTAGGAGCATAAAGTTGGAATACTTTCTTCTCATATTATGAGAAACAAAGCAAAATAAAGTTGTTGTTTTTGGAAAATAAGATTATCTAGTCCAATATTCTTAGAATAAAGTCATAATGAAATAGTTGCAAAATGAAAACAACTGAAAATGATGCACGCTCACAGACGTTGCTGCTGGCTCCTGGCTATGATACATCCTGGTGAGTTGTGTAGTATTTCATATAGTATATATGTATACTGTATGTGTGTTTGCAGATGAAGTGCAACCAGGAGATGATTCCGTCCCACTGCGTGAAAGCGAGGGCTCCAAACGCCGCCTTTGTCTTTGGGTACCGAGCACACTCGGTGGTTTTTGTTGTTTGTTTCTCACTCCTGATGCGTCTCTTTTGAAGGGGGGGTAAGGAGCTGGCCGCTTTGGATCTGGACACCGTGTTTGACGTCAACTCCATCGTCTCTGAAGTCCTCTTGTAAGTCAGCAGAAAGACAGCCATCTTCCTGTTATAGAGGATCTTTGTCTAGTCTTTCTGCAGTAGTTCCTCAACTCTGTCGTTCAATGTGATTCTTGGTCATTTTTATTTTTTGTAACTGTATTTCTTATTTATATGTATTTTTGTTATTGTTTGATGCTTTTATGTGTTTTTCTCTATTCTTCAGTGCCATTTTGCGAGAGGAGGTGAAGTATGTGCATTCTGGCGCCGACCTGCTGGCCATGGAGAAGAGGTGCAGGGGGAAGAAGGACCTGGTGTTGGCTTATGTCAGCAGTCTGGGGACGCAAGGTACAGCTCCGTTGGTGGAGTCAGTCACCAAGCTCACTTAGTCAACACCTTTTTTTCCTTCAATATTTCAACATTCTTCCTCACTTGTCTGCTTGTAATATCATGTGTTTATTCCCGTAATATCATGTGTTTATTCCCCGTAATATCATGTGTTTATTCCCATAATATGACTTTTTCCCTCATCATATGATGATGTTATTCCCATTACATTATGACTTTATTCCATTATATGATGACGTTATTCCCATTACATTATGGCTTTATTCCATTATATGATGACTCTAGTCCCATTACATTATGGCTTTATTCCCATTATATCAGGACTTTATTCCCATTATATGATGACTTTATTCCTGTAATATAATGACTTTATTCCCATATTATGACTTTCATCCAAATCTCATTTATATAAAAGTTAAGTTAAAAAACATTTGAAATTTTATGAGAAAACAGTCAAAATATTAGTAAAAAAAAGTTATACTCCAGCAAGAAAGAAGTTGCAATATCATGAGAACAAAGTAGAAATCTTATGGGAATAAAGTCATGATTATTGTATGTGTGTGTGTGTGTGTGTGTGTGTGTGTTTAGAGCACAGATGGATCATGGAGACGGCGTACGTGTATGGGTCCAAGTACCAGTTTATCCTGATCACGGGGGGTCCGGTTCTGAAGCAACTGGGGTAGGTTGGTGTCGTCGCGTCATGGTGTCGTCGCGTCATGGTGTCGTTGCGTCATGGTGTCGTCACGTCATGGTGTCGTCACGTCATGGTGTCGTCGCGTCATGGTGTCGTCGCGTCATGGTGTCGTCGCGTCATGGTGTCGTCGCGTCATGGTGTCGTCGCGTCATGGTGTCGTCGCGTCATGGTGTCGTCGCGTCATGGTGTCGTCACGACCTGCTGAGATCTCCTCCGCTCTTTCCATTAGTGTCGTGGGAGCGTGGGGGGTCTGGTTCCTCCACTGCGTGTCTTCCCAGTCCGAGCGCTGCCCTTTGACTCCCATGAGGACTCCTCTGTCTGCACTCAGCCTGCACACCTTCCTGCAGCTCATGGAGGCTCCGCTCTTGGTAACACACACACACACACACACACACACACACACACAGCAAAAAGACAAGCAACACATCTCGAAATGTTGACTCTTGGACGTCACCAGTCTGAAGTCTACGAAGACCCCTCCGATGTTCCGGGCCCGCCCTCGCCCTACCAGCAGACCCCCCAGGTCTTCCTCTTCTCATGTCCCCAGGGGAAGCGCTGGGACCGGGATGCGGCCGAGGCTCTGGCCTGGAGGCTCCGTGGCCTCGCCCTGCTGGTGCTCGTGCACGGGTAAGGAAGACAAGCAAGAGAACCCTGAGTCCCGTAATGGTCTGACTTTATTCCTATCATAGGATGACTTTATTCCCATCATAGGATGACATTATTCCCATAATACTATGACTTTGTGTCCATGATATTGTCACTTTATTCCCATAATATGATGATGACTTTATTCCTATAATTTGATGATGACTTTATTCCTATAATTTGATGACTTTATTCCTATAATTTGATGACTTTATTCCCATAATATGATTACTTTAATTCCCATAATATTGTCACTTTATTCCCATCATAGGGTGATTTTATTCCCATAATGTTCTGACTTTATTCCCATCATATGACTTTATTCCCATCATATGACTTTATTCCCCTAATATGATGGGTTTATTCCCATAACTTGATGGCTTTATTCCCATAATATGATTGCTTTAATTCGCTTAATATTGTCACTTTATTCCCATCATAGGGTGACTTTATTTCCACAATGTTCTGACTTTATTCCCATAATATGATGGCTTCATTCCCATAATATGATGGCTTTATTCCCATAATTTGATGGCTTTATTCCCATAATTTGATGGCTTTATTCCCATAATTTGATGGCTTTATTCCCATAATATGATTGCTTTAATTCCCATAATATGATGACTTTATTTCCATCATAGGGTGACTTTATTCCCATAATTTTCTGACTTTATTCCCATAATATGATGACTTTATTCCCATCATAGGGTGACTTTATTCCCATAATTTTCTGACTTTATTCCCATCATATGATGACTTTAGTCCCATAATGTGATGACTTTAATTCCCATAATATTGTCACTTTATCCCCATAATGTTCTGACTTTATTCCAATAATATGATGAGTTTATTCCGATAGGATGATGACAGTATTCCCGTGGTACTGTGATGAAGCGTTTAGGAAGGTGTGTATGTGTTCCCAGGAGAAGGTCAGGTGATGAACTAGAGGTGGCCTACAGACTATCAGACAAGGTAGAGTCACACCACTCCATTCTTCCTTTCACCTCCCCGCCTCTCATAGCCACTCCATGTCTGCCTCCCAGAGCTCAGAGGTCAAGTACTTGACCTTGACCGACCTGGATGAGCTGTTGGACATGTTCCTTCATCACCAGGAAGCCATGCAGCAAGACAAAAAGGAACAGGAAGGTGGAGGGGACAACATGGATGAAGATCTGATGTCTGATGGTAAAATGCATTTAATATTTTAACATTTGCTAAGTAAAGCAAAACATCTTCATATATTTTTAGTCATTATGACAAACATCTCATATTATGGGAATAATGACATCATATGATGGGAATGATGGGAATTGTCCATAGGTATGAATGTGAGCGTGAATGGTTGTGCCCTGTGATTGGCTGGCACCCCCGCGACCCTCGTGTTGATGTTGCTGTCATGCAGGGCGGTTGGAGTTGGAGGACGAGGTTTCACGCAGCGTGTACGAAAAGCGAGGAGGAAGAGGTGGGGCACGTAGCAACGCCGTCAGCCGGCTGACGGCCGAACGCTTCCCCGCCGCCCTGGCCCAGAGCGGCCTCCAGGTGCTGCTCTTCTACCTGGAATGGGATGCCGTGTCCATGGCTTTCCACAGCGCCTTCGTGGAAGTGGCAGACACGCTGGCAGGTGTGTAGTAGTACTGGTAGTACTAGTAGTACTGGTAGTACTAGTAGTACTAGTAGTAGCGGTATTGCTGATGATGGTGTCGAACGTCACAGGGAGCGGTGTTGAAGGTGTACACATGAGCACGGTGGACTGCGGGGAATGGAGTCACCTCTGCGCGTCTCCGCCCGCCGCCGCGTTCCCACCCGTCACTGCCTTTCCCAGCGTGCTTCTGCTCCGCCCCCTGGAACCCCCCCAGGAGTACACGGGAATGCTGGGATGCCAGGCGCTGCTTGGCTTCATCCTGCTGTGAGATGCTCTCGCTCTCTCTCTCTCTCTCTCTCTCTCTCTCTCTCTCTCTCTCTACAACACAACATTACCACTTTATTCTCGTAATAATACCACTTTATTCCCATAACATTACCACTTTATTCTCGTAATAATACCACTTTATTTCCACAACATTACCACTTTATTCCCATAACAATTTGACTTTATTCCCACCCCATAATATGATGACTTTATTCCCATAACATTACCACTTTATTCCCATAATAATACAACTTTATTCTTGTAATAATACCACTTTGTTCCCACAACATTTCCACTTTATTCTCGTAATAATACAACTTTATTCTTGTAATAATACCACTTTATTCCCACAACATTACCACTTTGTTCCCATAACATTTTGACTTTATTCCCACCCCATAATATGATGACTTTATTCCCATAACATTACCACTTTATTCCCATAACATTACCACTTTGTTCTCATACTAATACAACTTTATTCTTGTAATAATACCACTTTATTCCCATAACATTACCACTTTATTCCCATAACATTACCACTTTGTTCTCATAATAATACAACTTTATTCTTGTAATAATACCACTTTATTCCCACAACATTACCACTTTATTCCCATAAGAATTTAACTTTATTCCCACCCCGTAATATGACGACTTCATTCCTATAACATTACCACTTTATTCCCATAAATTGAAGATGTTATTCCTGTCATATGAAGACATTATTCCCAAAATATTGTGACTTTTTTGTGTAATATTTCAATGTTGTGCTACTCAAATGAAATGAATATTTCTGTGAATATGAAGCGTTTCCAATCCTTGTGTCTGTGTTGACCCAGGAGCCTGGCGCCGTCTCCCGGTGTGCTCTCTACCCCGCAGGAAGTGACATCATTCCTTGACGGCGTGCCCCACCCGACGCTGACGGGCTCCACCCCCCACAAGATGCTGGGACTGTTCAGCACGCGCTCACACTCACGTAAGAGGGCGGGCGGCGTTGCGGCACGGCTCGGTGTCATGTGATGCCTACGTCTCTCTCTCCTCCTCCTTCAGGCGTGTCGGCGTTTGAGCAAGCGGCGAGGGCGCTACGAGGGCGCGTGCTGAGCGCGCTGATGACAGACGGCCTGGCGCGGGAATGGTAAAGCTCCACCATCACGATTGACACGGTTGAAAATTCAAAATGGAGAAAAATCAGCTGGAATTTTAGGAGAATAAAGTGAACGGTGGGATATTCCCACGTGTGTGCAGGGCCGCAGAGCGTTCCGTGGAGCTTCCTGTCGTCGTGTTGTTTCCACGCTGGGGATGGGGGCACTCCCACGCTTCCGTCTTGTCCTTGTCTTCCTCCGTGGAGGACTTGCCGTCCCGCATCGAGGCGGCGCTGCTGCATCCTTTGGTAACCTGGGTGTGATGGGATGACGTACCGCATCAGGTCATCAGCATATGAGTCCAAATATTACATCAGTTCATATTTGATCAGATACAAATCATGCCAAGCATGAAAAAAATGTATTTAAAAAAGGGGGGGGGTTATAATATTAAGGCAATAAAGTCATAATATTACAATCGTTAACATTAAAAAAATTTGCTGCAATTTGATAAAAATGTAATGAAATTATGAGTAGAAAAAAATCATAGTCTGAGAATAGAATAAAGTCACAATATAGCAGAAGGAAATTGACAGGTTTTATGATAATAAAGTCAAAATATTTTGAGGACAAAAAAAAGCGAAAAAGAAAGAAAAATAATGGCATATTGAAATGTTTAAGAAAAAAAAATGTGTGAACATGAGAAACCCAATAAATTGTAACATATCTTATATTATTATTATAATTATAATATTATGGCAATAAAGTTTACTATTTAAAACACAAGATACAATTTTATTTAGAAAAAATATACAGGAAACATGGGTGTAATTTTATGAGAAAAAAATCATACTGTTAGGCAAAGAAAATTGAGTAATTAAAAAATAAAATGCAAATATTCTGAAGCAAAAGTCCAAATTTTCCGAGAATAAGCTTGAAATAAATCATGTCAAGTAAGCATCATAGAGTTCAAATATTCCAGAAGGGAAAAAAATCTGTTTTTGAAGTCATAAAACTATGAGGAGAGCTAATGATGATAATAATAATAATACGAACATGATACTAATAATACTAATAGAAGGTGTTTTTGCGTCTTGAGCCTGAAGTGACGGTGGAGAGCCTGCCGGCCCTGCTGGGACGGGGCAAAGCCCTCCTCCTGCTCTTTGTGGGCGAGGATGAGGACGAGGCGGGGCGGAGGCAGAACACGGCGCTGGTGGGGGAGATGAGGAAAGCGCTGGAGTCGGGAGGTCGCAGGATGGAGCGCTACCTGGCCTGCTGGATCCACCTGTACGGCAAAACCCTTACTAGCGTAACGCTGCCATCTCAACACTTTTTCAGCAAGTTGAAATATATGGAAAAAAGTCATAGTACAATATAATACAACATAATATTACAGCGATACATTTGCATTTTTATGACTGTAAAGTCAAACATTCAGGACTTTATCCTCGTAAAGTTACAAGAATAAAATGGTAGATTTCACTGCTTTATTCTCCTTAATTTACCAGAATAAAGTCTTAGAGTGGCAACTTTAATCTCGCGAATAAAGCCAGAATATTACAAGAACAAAGTCATACATTTATGAGCTTATCAAGTCATAAATGTACCAGAATAAAGGCGTTCATGTACAAAAATAATAATAATAAGTCATAAAATTTACAACTTTATTCTCATAAACATAGCCGGAATATTACCGGAATAAAGTAGTACATTTTCGAGGAAAAAGTTGTGCATTTACATATCCTAAATTTACTAGTTAATTCTAGTAAATGAAGTGAGAATAAAGTAATTAACAAGCAGGAGAAAAACTTCAATGATAAAGACTTTATTCCCATAAATTTATGAGAATAACACCGTAAACTTACAAGTTTATTCCTGTAAAGTTACAGTAATAAAGTATTATTCCGGTTTCCATTTATGACAATACCGAGTCATAAATGTACAAGAATGAAGTAATACATTTACAATGTTATTCTCATAAATTTACATTATTCTTGTAAATAAAGCGAGAATAAAGCCGGAATATTTTGAGAATAAAGTCTTCCATCCATCCTTTTTCTATGCAGCTTATTCCCACTCGGGTGGGAGTATGCTGGAGCCTATCCCAACCTACTTTGAGCTAGAGGGAGGGACTGTCTCGTAGAAAGTCATCCATTTACGAGGATAAAGTTGTCGCTATATTCCCAGTGTTATTCCAGTAACTGTATGAGAATCAAATAGTGAATTTAGGAGAATAAAGTCCTGACTTTGCACCTTTTATTGTTGTAAATGTGTGTTGCAGCGGGCGCACCCCAGCGGCCATGTTGGTCCTGGACTCCTACCTGGGCTCCATGCCCCCCCTGCCGGCTCTGCTTCTCACCCATTTGCCCGGCGGACCCCAGGTGTACCAGTACCCGCCTTACTCCCCCATCCTGGCCCCCTCCGTCCTGGGCTGGCTGCAGCGGGTGGAGGACGCCAGAGAATCTCCTGCAGGTAAGAATCCACGTCTACGTGGGAACGCTCCCACTCGCTGTGGGAATAAAGTGCAAATTGGTGTATAGGAATGTTAAAGGAAGACGACTGGCCTCCCACCGTGGACTTCTACCACTTCCTGGAGGTCATGGATGAGGAGGAACCCGGCCTGGAAGACCACAAAGAAGAAGAAGAAGAGGAGGCGGACACGGCCGAGTCGACCTCTGAGGATGAAAGGACACGTTCCTCCTTCCGAGTGCCGGACCGCTCTGAGTTCTGATGGCGAGAATCCTTGGTGGAGGACTTGACCGAGCCCAAGTCCAGGTCAGTTCCCGTCTTGGTGCACATTTTCATATTGCTATAAATAAGAAGTGGCTTTAGCTAATACGTCTTAGCATGTCCAAAGCCGCTTTTTATTGGCCAAACATATCAATCAACAAGGAAACCACCTGTAGATATTGCCATCATATAAGGACTTTATTCCCATCATATAAGGACTTTATTCCCATCATATGATGACTTTATTCCCATCATATGATGACTTTATTCCCATTATATGATGACTTTATTCCCATCATATGAGGACTTTATTCCCATCATATGAGGACTTTATTCCCGTACTATGAGGACTTTATTCCCGTACTATGAGGACTTTATTCCCATCATATGATGACTTTATTCCCATCATATGATGACTTTATTCCCATCATATAAGGACTTTATTCCCATCATATGATGACTTTATTCCCATCATATGATGACTTTATTCCCATCATATGATGACTTTATTCCCATCATATGATGACTTTATTCCCATCATATGATGACTTTATTCCCATCATATGATGACTTTATTCCCATCATATGATGACTTTATTCCCATCATATGACTTTATTCCCATCATATGATGACTTTATTCCCATCATATGATGACTTTATTCCTATCATATGATGACTTTATTCCCATACTATGATGGCTTTATTCCCACCATATGATGGCTTTATTCCCACCATATGATGGCTTTATTCCCACCATACGATGACTTTATTCCCACCATACGATGACTTTATTCCCACCATACGATGACTTTATTCCCACCATACGATGGCTTTATTCCCACCATATGATGGCTTTATTCCCACCATATGATGGCTTTATTCCCACCATATGATGACTTTATTCCCACCATACGATGACTTTATTCCCACCATATGATGACTTTATTCCCATCATGTGATGACTTTATTCCCATACTATGGTGACTTTATTCCCATCATATGGTGGCTTTATGCTCGTACTATGGTGACTTTATTCCCATCATATGATGACTTTTCTTCAACATAATTGTGTATTTGTGATATAATCCTATTTTTCCAAGGGTATTATTGAATATGAATTTGAGTATTTGGCCTGGATGCTATGTCTCATGAAGTATTATGAAGTATGTATGTTCTCATGAAGTGATGTTTTTCGAGGTTGCTGGGGCCGCACGTTGCCCCCCCCCTGGTGGGGGAGGTGGTCTCTGGTGAAGACGTGGTCTTAGTATGTAGGCTGCCGGGAGCATCCTTGGCAGGATGAGATAGATGCTGTCTATGTCCTTCCTTCCTGATGATGCAACACACGGAGCAGCTTGATGAGCATTGAGGGAGGGTAAAGTGGGTTAGGTGGGTTAGGTGGGGGTGTCTGGTCCCGCTAATGCTTCATTAGCCTGACAGGCCGTCACTCATCCCCGCATACATGCTGGGACGCCCACGGCCACACCTCCCTGACAATATTCCAGCTTTATGCTTACAATATGACTTTATTCTCTTTCAATTAAACTCTTTTGTCACATTTCTGATATTTTCAGAGGGAATTTTCCAAATATTTGTAGTTTTTTTGTGTGAATTTTCATCTCATAATATTTGGACTTGATTCCCATAATATTCTCTTAATATTTTTCCCACCCTCCTTTTCCCAAAATGACATCAGAACAACCTTTTTTTCCTTCATGTTAAATATAATATGTGATTAGAAATGTTGTACAGCACAGTACTTTGCAGTACTTTCAACAATTACACAGTTTGAAGAGTAAGGCGTCGTGTCACAGATGAGCGGCACAAAGAAGACGGTCCAGCAATGTTAGCATCCAGGCTAGCTAACAGCAGGTGGTGCCTGCATTGGAAAAATAGCATCTCACAAGAAAAAATTCCAGAACAAAAAACAGCAGCAAAACTTGGGGGTCACAATAATTGATGTTTTCATTTTAGAGGAATAAACTGGAAAAAGTCCATTTATTTCTATTTTTCTTCTCAATTTTCTTCTTGTAATATTATGATTTTATTCCCCTTGTATGATGACTTTATTCCCATGATATGAGAACATCATTCCTGTATGATGACTTTATTCCCATGATATGAGAACATCATTCCTGTATGATGACTTTATTCCCATGATATGAGAACATCATTCCTGTATGATGACTTTATTCCCATTCTATGATGACCTTATTACCATAATATGAGGACTTTATTCCAATAATATGATGATCTTATTCCCATGTATTGACTTTATTCCAATAATCTCATGACTTTATTCCCATATTGACATTAATATTATAACTTTTTAAAATATTTTTACTTTATTCCGATAATATGAGGACTTTATTCCCATAATATGATGACTTATTCCCATAGTATTATCATTGTCATAAAATTATATTTTTTACATTTCTTTTTCCATTTGGTTTTGTACTATTGTGACTTTATTCCACTAATATTACAACTTTGTCCTCAAGCTCATTTTCCAACATTGAGTTTAGTTGTTTAGATTTAAATCATATTCCGACTTTAGGAAAAATCTATATTTTTAAATATTTATATTCATTTCACGTGTGTGTGATCCTAAAATGAGATTTTCCTCCTAATATTAAGTGTTTATAATCCCAAAATGACTTTAATGAGTATTTTGACTGCAAATGTTTTCTGGTACTTTCCCAAGGTGCCCCCACATATGCCCCCCGCCCCCAAAGATGACATCAGCCCATCAGCGTGGACGTCTGGAAGGCTTTGGCGAGGTCGAGAAACAAACCCTGCGCTCATACGCTTTCTCCAGGCGCACTCGGCTGCGTGTTGTCCGCCGGTGGCCGAGCTAGCTCCACGCTGACGCCGCCATCTTTGCGGAGGTGGCGGGCCTCGGGCGAGCCGGTCGGAGCGTTGCGGACGTGGGCCCAGCAGAAGTGCAGCACGCCGGGGGAGAGGAGGATGAACACCCACGGGTCCACGATGGAGTTGACGGAGATGAAGCGGAGGGCGATCAGGTCCAGCCGGTGCGATTCCTTGCGTGCCCCCGCCGAGTTGATGTACACGCGGACCTGGAAGCCGACCACAGCGGGGTCAAGGTCAAGGTCAAGGTTTATTTCTAAAGCACATTGAAAAACACATCATGCTATGCTACCACAAAGGAAGAAGAAAGTGGATATGTTCTTTATCACGCCAGCAGGGCTTCCTAGTTCAATGCTATGCTAACCTTTATCCTAACCCTCTAATCCTAATCCCATTATAATATTACCTATTATAATTAGGGCTGTCTATTGATTAAATGCGATTAATTCTGAGTTAACTATGGACAACTATGGACAAATGCGATTAATTGTGATCAAATGTTTCAATCCATGGACAGCACAAATTATAATATGAACACACCCTAATCCTAATCCTAACCCTCTAATCCTACCTAATCCTGTTATAATAAAACCTCATCCTAATCCTAACCTTCTAATCCTAATCCTATTACAGTATAACCTCACCCTAATCCTGTAACGGTTACAGTAAAAAAGCAGAAGAAGAACCTCCCCCTCCACAAAAAGATGCTGTTATATTAAAGTATATTAAATAATTAAATCATCAATCAATAATAATAAATAAAGACGCCCCTCCTGGTTTCAAGGATGAATTGTTGAACATCTGACCCTGTGGAAGCAAATGGAAATTGTGTGTGGCTAGCCGTACAGTAGCGGTGTGGAAGCGGTACAGAAGCGTTACGGTAGCGGTACGGAAGCGTTCGGTAGAGGTATGGAAGCGTTCGGTAGAGGTATGGAAGCGGTACGGTAGTGGTACAGTAGTGTTACGGTAGCGGTGCGGAAGCATTCGGTAGAGGTACGGAAGCATTACGGTAGCGGTACAGAAGCGTTCGGTAGAGGTATGGAAGCGGTACGGTAGTGGTACAGTAGTGTTACGGTAGCGGTGCGGAAGCGTTCGGTAGAGGTACGGAAGCATTACGGTAGCGGTACAGTAGTGTTACGGTAGCGGTACGGAAGCATTACGGTAGCGGTACAGTAGTGCTACGGTAGCGGTAGGAAGCATTACAGTAGCGGTACAGTAGTGTTACGGTAGCGGTACGGAAACGTTACGTTAGCGGTACAGTAGTGTTACGGTAGCGGTACGGAAGCGTTACGTTAGCGGTACAGTAGTGTTACGGTAGCGGTACGGAAGTGTTACGTTAGCGGTACAGTAGTGTTACGGTAGCGGTACGGAAGCGTTACGTTAGCGGTACAGTAGTGTTACGGTAGCGGTACGGAAGCGATACAGTAGCGGTACAGTAATGTTACGGTAGCGGTACGGAAGCAATACAGTAGCGGTACAGTAGTGTTACGGAAGCAATACGGTAGCGGTACGGAGGCGTTCGGTAGTGGTACGGAAGCATTACGGTAGCGGTATGGAAGCGTTACAGTAGTGGTACAGTGGTGTTACGGTAGCGGTACGGAAGCAATACGGTAGCGGTACGGAAGCATTACGGTAGCGGTATGGAAGCGTTACAGTAGTGGTACAGTGGTGTTACGGTAGCGGTACGGAAGCAATACGGTAGCGGTATGGAAGCGTTCGGTAGCGGTATGGAAGCATTACGGTAGCGGTACGGAAGCATTACGGTAGCGGCACGGAAGCGGTACGGTAGGCTCCTGACCAATAAAGGGTGCGGCAGTCCTTCCTTTAGGCCAGAGTAGGTGTCGTGCGTCCTCACCACGAGGGGCAACGTGCAGATGATGAAGATGACGGTCATGAAGACCAGCAGGATGAGATGCTCCACCTCCTCGGCCAAGGATGCGGGGTTGGGCCGCACGTTAGCCGCCACGGAGCCCTGGCCGATCCTGCGGCGCCGATACATGCGAAGCAGCTGGTAGACCACGAAGGCGTTGCACGCTGCCACGGCGAGCACCAGCAGCAACATGACGGTGGCGTACAGGTTGGCGTAGACCCTGTCCTCCGTCCTCTCCGGATTCATGTCGATGAAGCACCACGTGCCGGGGCAGTACTGCACGTATTTACCGAAACCCAGGAAAGGGAGGAGGCAGAACGTGACGCAGAGCAGGAAGACGGCCGGGATGGTCACGTAGGCGCACTTCCTAGTGACGCGGCGGCTGTACAGGTAGGGGTGGCCGATGGCTAAGCACCTTTCCAGCGCCGTGGCCAAGAGCAGCGACATGGTGGCCAAGCTGAAGAAGGTCATGCTGAAGCCAAAGTAGGAGCACACGGCGTGGGTGGCGGGCGTCATCCCCTCCAGGGTGACGTTGCCGGAGTACGACACCTGCACCAGCGGGCTGATCAGACACGTCCCGCCCAGGTCCGTCACCACCAGAGACGTGATGAGGACCTGGAACGGCGTGCGGCCGTGGCCGGTCATTGCCCCCGTGCGGCGCCGGCGCCGGATCTCCAGGATGGCCAGGGCGGCCACATTGCCCAGGATGCCGGCGGCGAACATGACGGCGCTGATGGCCGGGCTGCCGCCCGAGTCCATGTGGTGTTTGCTGTGGCACTGGTCCTGGGACTCCATCATGCCGGAACACCCTGCCCGACTTGTCCGGAAAAAACGCTTCCGCCGTTCCGAGATGGCATCAAAAAGATGGCGGGAAGTCAGCAGCCGTCCTGTTCGAACACAGAAGATACCGACACTGTTGGCGTGTTTCCACTGGAATGCGATTAGCCGTCTACGGTAGACGTACAAAGCCGACTAACGGGATCGCTCCTCCATGGTAACAATCAAGGAGCAAAGCCTCATGTCATGTGATCGCTGTATCATGACTTTATTCCCATAATATGATGAGTTTATTCCCGTAATATGATGAATTTATTCCCATAATGAGTTTATTCTGTAATATGATCAGTTTATTCCCGTAATATGATTAGTTTATTCCCATAAATATGATGAATTTATTCCCATAATGAGTTTATTCTGTAATATGATTAGTTTATTCCCGTACTATGATGAATTTATTCCCATAATGAGTTTATTCTGTAATATGATTAGTTTACTCCTATAAATATGATGAGTTTATTCCCGTATAATTAGTTTATTCCTATAAATATGATGAATTTATTCCCATAATATAACTTTTGTTCCCGTAATATTACTTTGTTCCTGTGATATGATGAGTTTATTCCTGTAATATTATGAGTTTATTCCCATAAATATGAGTTTATTCCCGTAATATGATGAGTTTATTCCCGTAATATGATGACTTTTGTTCCCGTAATATTACTTTGTTCCTGTGATATGAGTTTATTCCCGTAATATGAGTTTATTCCCGTAATATTACTTTGTTCCTGTGATATGATGAGTGTATTCTCGTAATATGATGAGTTTATTCCCGTAAATATGATGACTTTATTCCCTGTAATATTACTTTGTTCCCGTGATATGAGTTTATTCCTGTAATATTTTCACTATATTATGATTATATTCCCATAATATTTTGACATAGCAATCTAGACTTTGGAGCAAAGACCCCGGGTTCAAATCTCCACTATTAAGCATAACTTTTAATACTATTTTTTTCTCAACCTCATTTACATACATTACCAACCATTTTCCCTCCATTTTTGTAAAATTCCATTTTTTGTTGGTATTTCATAATTAATGTGCTGTGAGGGCCCATCAAAAGACTAAAGTGAATTCTTCATGAGGTTTTCCTGGAGACTTGAGGGTTTTTTTGCGCCTCCTTGCAAAAAAAAAGGAAAAAAAAGCTTCAATCATGGACTAAGTGGTCCGTGTCCCTGTCTTTTAGGTCCAAATGTGTACTCCAAGTACTTGTAGTACTACTTAGATGAAGCACAGCAGTGTGCTGCTGAATTGCAACAGAGCGTATCGCACATGGACAGCTTTCTAAGCTTTTCTCACAACAGGAAGTTGTGTACATGTGGGCTTTTTTTCCCCCAACACAGGAAAAATATTGCCCAATCACACACACACACACACAAGATATGAACATGGAGACTAAGAATAAAAATGTCGTTACCAGGGGTCAGAGTGACTTGTGCTCGTCATTCCAGATGGAGAAGACGACATCCTGAAGCCAAGGAGGAGATGACAAAGCCTCACCGCATCATCGCATCAAGACATGAGAGGACCTGATGGACCCGGACCGCTGGCAGGCGGGCTGGCAGGGAGGGGGTGACGTCATGTGAGTGAGCCGCGCCCACTCTTTCAGCTTTTATTATCATTCATAATGTCTTTATTTCAGGTCTAAAGGTCATTTAGATTCATTTCCGTTGATGTTAATTACATTATTTAATGTATTATTTATGAAGTATGAATTAAAATGCAACTTTTTGTAGATTATAGCCAGCATAAGAACACAATAATTTAATTTATTGATTTATTAGAAGTGGTCCTTGGTGTTCTTTTAGTCCTTGCAGCGATTAGAAGGTGTTGTTTTGACTGAAATATGATCTTTATGACATTTCCATCATCTGGAAGTGAACTGACTGTCCTGTCCTGGCTGTCCTGTGCTCATAATTCCCTTATTGATCGAGGGTTTTAAGCCGCGAATCCCCTCGTCGGCTCTGCTCGTAAACACATTTGTTATTGAGGGCCTGGCGGGCGCTTAAAGTGCTGACAAATGGCACATTTGTATACCACACACACACACACACACACACACACACGCTGTAATGCCATTTTAGCTTGTACTGCGCAGCCGCCGAACCAAAACGTGCTCCCTATAATAGGACAAAAACAAGAATGTCTCGTTTGATGAAATGATTCACTTACTGAATTCAATCGGGTATTCGATTCACTCGAACCGCCCGTCACAGAGCGCACATGCACGTTACCCGGTTACCCTGGTTTGTCATGTAGCTAGCGGTAGCAAGAGCGTGCGTGAACGAGTCATAACAGAGACGAGTACTCGTGAGTCCCGATTGCAGGCGGGAAAGTGGACGACTCTCCGGGGCTCGTGAGCTCGTTAGCGCGCTGAGGTTTGTAAAGGTTCCGGTCTGAGAGGTCAGCGGAAAGAGTTAACCAGAAAATACTTGGAAAGAGTGCCCCCCGCGCGCATGCGCGCGCACACCCGTGAAGGTGAATTATTGATGAGTTGATTGATTGTGGCGGTTATGTGATATCAAGAAACGCAGTAGCCTTTGTTCAACCATTGCGGTTCAACCGTCTGCCGTAATTATATTCACTGGTTGTCTTTATATGTTTACATTCTATTATGAACTATTGATTTTATTAAGTGTAAAAATGACATTCTGCTCGTTTGGCTGCCATTAGTATGTATATCGCTGCCTCTGCTGCCACCTAGTGTTTGTCCGTGTCGCTGCAGGTGACAACATTCGCCACATTCTTCTTATAGCTGTGTACATTGTGGTGGAATTTATGTATATATCTATATCTAAATATACGTCTTGCAATCAAACTTAACACATCCAATAATACAGAATTATTAGTAATATTGCTGTTATTATTACTATATTTCTATAATATTACTATAATTGCACTGCACTGCTTCGGACACCAGGAGGCGCAAAAGTCACGCACAATTGCATTTTTCTAAACAACACTACAACAAAATAAAACATTAACAATAATGCTAAATAACAACAACACAAACTAATAATGGCCAAAACAAAATTACTAAAAGATCTTGGGTGCCCACACATTTTATTTTTCGTTTTTTAAAGAAACAAAACAAAATAAAGTTGACATTTTTTAAAAATTAGGTTAGGGAATAAGTCATAATGTTATGGCACTAAAGTCATCAAATGATGGATTAAAGTCATTATATTAGGGGAATAAAGTCATCATATGATGGACTAAAGTCATTATATTAGGGGAATAAAGTCATATAATAGGAATAAAGTCACAATATTATTGGAATAAAGTCATCATGCTGAGAATAAAATCATATGATGGGAATAACGTCATCATATTATGGGAATAAAATCACAATATGATGGGAATAAAGTCATAATATGAAGGGAATAAAGCCATAGTATGGGAATAAGTCATCATATTATGGGAATAAAGGCATAGTATTATAGGAACAAAGTCAATAGGAATCAAGTAATCATATTATTGGAATAAAGTGTACATAAAGTGTCTGTATATTTATGCAGAAGACGCGTGTTGTTACGAAAGGTGGAAGCGGCTATGCTAGTTAGCATGATGGTTCTACATTGGCTGTGATGGCGGTGTAACAATAATGAGAGAAATAAATAGAGATGTATTTATTTCCTCTTAAGTGGAGCCAGATGTTGAGCGTCGCCACCCACTGCTGCCCCCCCCCCCCCCAGCGTGTAACTCCTCCCTCCTCTCCGCCAGTATGAGTACAAGCGGCCGTGTTGCTTGGAGCTGGATGACTTCTTCCTCCTCCTAGTCCTCCTGGAGTTCTTCTTCCGCAGCGATGTGGCCCGTGTACCTGGTGAGCCTGTGCTGCGGCGTGGCCGCGGCCTTGCGGGGGGCCCGCATGTTCCCCTACGGCGTCCCCGCTGGAGATTCCCTGCTGGAGGAGGGGGACGATGAAACCTCCAAAGTCTTATCTCTGCCCAAAGCCTTCTACTTCTACGATACCCCCTTCTCACACCTCTATGTAAGTCGGCTTCTTCTTCTTCTTTGGTTTTTTGTCTGGACTTGGTGATGCGTTCAGGAGCTCCCATGTGGGTAAAAAAAAAAGCCATCCCTCTGCAATCTCACATAGCATGTCATTATTGTCTTTATTCCGCATGTTGCACGCGGAGCAACCTTTGCTCCATTTTATTCCATTTGGACGGCATCTTTATGCACGGGGAAACCAAACCGCCGCCCCCGCGCAATTTTCAAAAATATCATTTCCCAAGGAAACGCAACAAATGGGAACATTTGGAGAAAACACTTGTCATCTTCACTATTTTACCAGAATAATGTTGTGATGTAATGCAGGAAAATAGCATCAATGATTGAAATATTCAAGAAAAAAATGTGACTTGATGAGAAAAAAGTCCAAATTAATGTATATTATAATAATTATTATATATATTATTATTATATTATAGAATAACGTCATAATTATTCCATGAAAATTGACAGCAAGAAACTTGAAATAGTTGGAAAATAAATACCATAAAACGACAGAATGTGAAAATATGAATTCTACCAAGAGAAAAAGTCGTGGTGTACACAAACACAAACAGGAAGTGAACGTCTTCTCCATGGGGGGGCGGGGCTTTGTCCAGGTGGCCACCAACGGAATCATCTCAGCCCAGGACTTGCCCATGGAGAAGCAGTACGTGGACGACGGCTTCCCCACCGACTTCCCGGTGGTGGCGCCCTTCCTGGCCGACATGGACACCAGCGGGGGACGGGGGCAGATTTACTACCGGGTCACTGAGACGCCCGGCGTCCTCAACAGGGTGGCGCAGGTGCGTTGGAACTCTCTTAAAGTGGAATCTTTCCAGGTCATTGAACACATCGCAACTGGACTCTTTGGAGACCTTTGGTTTCTCACCTGAGCAGGCCTCAGCTGGAGCTGTCCTATCTAGTCTCTGTGCATGAAACCGGCTCTAAGACTTAGAGCAGTCCTATCTAGTGATGATGCATGCTCAGTGCAAATCTTTGTACGTTAGCGTCCGTACTAGCTAGCTCCGAGAGCCTGACAAGTCGTCCGTCTTTCATACGCTGTCACACAGGAAGTCCAGCGGGGGTTCCCGGATGCCAAATTCACACCCAGCTATGCTGTGGTCGCCACGTGGGAAAACGTGGCCGCCTACGAAGAGCCCGCACGCATCAATGAAGGCGCTTCAAACAAGGTAAGGTTCGATTCCGAGTCGGGAAAAGTCAACATTTAGCGCAAATTCCCGCAGGATTCCCGCATCCTTTGTGTTCTTGCCTCGGGGCGAGTACGTTTGGGCTCCACTAATCCGCCGCTTGACCTTTCCAAGAGGTCACAGGTCATCTTTAAGGGTCGTCCTTGCCTCCTTTTCGGTGCCGACAAACCACAACAATCCAAGTCACTTCCTGCTTCTTCTTCTTCTATAGCATAGCATAGCATAGCATAGCATAGCATAGCATAGCATAGCATAGCATAGCACGCACACATCATGCAGGGCGTAAGGACCCTTGTGGTCCACTAGGATACACACATAGAACCAGACCGCATGCCTCAGAACCAGTCCATATGTCTTAGAACCTTACCGCCTGGTTTTTTGTATGTTTCCGTATTTTGTTAAAACTTTTCAATGTGGCCTGATTGGCCGTTCCTTCATGGAGGATGAATGAATGAATGAATGAATGAATGAATGAAAGAGTTGCTATGAAGTGAAGAGGAAGGTCGTTAGTCAGGGAGGGGGTTGTGATAAACGGCCTGTCCCGGGAGGCTGATAGCATCTGGCTTTGAAGGAGATTAGCCAGAGGTGCTGGGTGGAGCTGGGCGGGGGCGGGGGTGGGGGTGGTCACGGGGGTGGGTGTCCTAGATGTGTGAAGTGATTAAGGATGTGGATTCCAGGCGACCTGCCCCGGGGGTGGTGTGGTCAGTTCCCATCTGATGCAACGCTGCCCCCTTGTGGCCGTTCCTGTGTCGTCAGCATTGCTCTACAAGTCCCATCCATCAGTGTGGACTTGCATCAGCAACACAACCAAAG
This sequence comes from Doryrhamphus excisus, assembly GCF_037039965.1. NCBI lineage: Eukaryota > Metazoa > Chordata > Actinopteri > Syngnathiformes > Syngnathidae > Doryrhamphus > Doryrhamphus excisus. The sequence goes on along the minus strand of NC_136373.1, from coordinate 2,624,686 downwards.
CGTATCCATGCTGGGTTGGCCTCCATCTTAAATACGCCTTTGGGATCACACGTTGGCCTTTGGGAATACATCCAACTACGATGACATACGATGACTTTATTCCTATAATATTAGGATTTTATTCCCATCATACGATGACTTTATTCCCATAATATGAGGACTTTATTCTCATAATGTTATCAATTTATTCCCATCATATGATGACTTTATTTCCATAATATTATGACTTTATTCCCATCATACGATGACTTTATTCCCATAATATTAGGATTTTATTCCCATCATACGATGACTTTATTCCCATAATATGAGGACTTTATTCTCATAATGTTATCAATTTATTCCCATCATATGATGACTTTATTTCCATAATATTATGACTTTATTCCCATCATACGATGACTTTATTCCCATAATATTAGGATTTTATTCCCATCATACGATGACTTTATTCCCATAATATGAGGACTTTATTCTCATAATGTTATCAATTTATTCCCATCATATGATGACTTTATTTCCATAATATTATGACTTTATTCCCATCATACGATGACTTTATTCCCATAATATTAGGATTTTATTCCCATCATACAATGACTTTATTCCCATAAGATTAGGACTTTATTCCCATAATGTTATCAATTTATTCTCATAATATGATGACTTTATTCCCATCATATGATGACTTTATTCCCATCATACGATGACTTTATTCCCATAATGTTATCACTTTATTTCCATAATATTAGGACTTTATTCTCATAATGTGATGCCTTTGTTCCCATGATATTATGTCTTTATTCCCATAATATATGACTTTATTCCCATAATGTTATCACTTTATTTGCATAATATTATGGCTTTATTCTCATAATGTTAACTTTATTCCCATAGTGTTCACTTAATTCCCATAATATTAGGACTTTATTCCTGTAATGTTAGGACTTTATTCTTGTAATGTTATGACTTTATTCCCGTAATGTTGTGACTTTATTCTCCTAAAGTGACATGTGACTTTATCGCCATAATAAGTGGACGTCGGTGACAGGATGAGAAACTGCTAGCTGTTAGCCACTGAAATATTTCACACGGTGACTCCAACACCAAACACTTGCTGGTGGTCCCAAGTACTTGGGTGGGTGTGTATTTGTGTGTCACCCTCTGAAAGCCAAGGTGAGAAGAAAGGGGGGGGGGGATCAGACGCTTTTGATGTGTGTACGCTGCCATTGTCTTCCACCAAATGGTCAGGACTCTTTGACTTCTTGCTAATTGTACTTCCTGCAACTAAAAGCTTCCTGTGCGCCCATTGCTTTGCAGAGGAGCCCACTCCCACTAACGTTTAGTATGTCAATCGGGGTGTCCAAGGAGCCACCCGGCATTTGGAGGGGGGGGGGCATTTGCATTAGTGCAGCTAGCCGTGTGAGACGTTAGCTGACACAGGTGTTTGTTATTGTGGGGGGGCGTAGCCAGCGACACCGTCTGCGAGCGTGCACCATTTTGTTTATGTTTACTTTGCCGAACAAACAAAATATTCCTTTTTGCCGGCTTCGGTGCCATCATTCACGTTAGCCTGGAAGTAGCATCCTTTCTTCGCTGCTGGGAAAACCGTAGGACACCCACCCCCGGTGTATACTTGTTGTGTTTTCCGCCTATTTTAAGGAGGAAACATTTTTTAAAAATGTGTGTTGTGATGAAAAATCTGCGGGGTGGTGAATTCTGTACTCCGCCTGGGGAAGGGGAGGTAAAGATCCTGTGGTGCAAAGCCGTCTGTGGTCAAACACACACGCACACACACACAACCCCCCCCCCCCCCCCCCCCCAGCCCCGGCTGGAAGCTGCAAAGTCCTCCTAAGCCATTAACAAGACACAAGATGACTTAAAGATGTAGCACATGTACATGAATATACATGTGGGTATTTACTATATGTAGTACTATACGTTGTACAGCACAGTACATGTGTTTGCTTTATGAGCATGTCTGCTGCACGCATGCATGACTTTTAACGCCCCCGTGAAAGAAAGATGTCTGCACCCGCTGAAAGACAGCTGCGTACATCCACCACATCTGGGAACTCACACTCCTCTCCCTTCACGCCCCCCCCCACACCCCCCCCCCCCCCCCCCCCCCCCGGCTGTGTTTGCAAGTCGGCCTGGGACAGACCGCCCCCTTCAAGCATTAGTCCCAAGATTTCCACTTCAAGACTTAAGTCAGGGGTGTCCAAAGTGTGGCCCCAGGGGGTCCGCTAGACAAGAATGATGTCAAAATATTAGTAGAAATTTGTCATTTTTAGCATCAAGTTTAAAACAGCTGTAATTCTACGGGAATAAAGTCCAAATATTAAGAAAATTCTAACAAGTAATTTAAAAAATAATGCATAGAAAACATGACGTCACACGGCTAGCGTTAGCATGCTTACGTGTAGCATGATAATGCTAAGCCTTTATATTAGTGTCTATGAAAACAGCTAAAATTCTACTATGCTACACATTAACATAGGCCTGTCACCACAACATATTTAGCTAGACAGTAATTGTCCATACAAAACATGCACAGACATGCTAACATTAGCATGCTAACATCTAACATAATAATGCTATGTGTTTTATATATGTGTCTACCTATGAAAACGGCTTGAAATGCTGCTGTGCTAATGTTGGCATGCTAGTGTTAGCATGCTTACATGTAGCATGATAGTGCTAAGCCTTTATATTAGTGTCTATGAAAATGGCTAAAATTCTACTATGCTACACACTGACATAGACCTGTCACCACAACATATTTAGCTAGACAGTAATTGTCCAAACAAGACATGCGCAGACATGCTAACATTAGCATGCTAACGTCTAACATAATAATGCTATGTTTTTTATATATGTGCCTACCTATGAAAACGTTTCAAAATGCTGCTGTGCCAATGTTGGCATGCTAGCGTTAGCATGCTTACGTGTAGCATAATAGTGCTAAGCCTTTATATTAGTGTCTATGAAAACGGCAAAAATTCTACTATGCTAATGTTAGCATGCTAGCAATGCTGACATGCTAACAAAACCTGAGCCTGAAAGCGTTTTCCCTGAGTGACTGACAGGATGGTTGACGGAATAACCAATGGATGCAGAGTGAACCCTCTTGTCATCCATGTTTGGTCGAGAGAGTATGTATGTTGAGTGTGTGTGTGTGTGTGTGTGTGTGAGAAGTTGTGTAAGAGTGTAGACTTGATGGTTGTTGGTCTTTCCCTCCCTGCCGAGTGGAAACACGTGTAGACTTCTTGGAAAGGCATGAATTTTGATGTTGTGGAAATGCTTTGGGTTAGCATGAACGTGGCTTGATAACAGCCAGAAGAATGTGCTCAAACATAAAACTGTCCAAGTGTGTTTTACTCCACCGACTATGGTTTTATTTGCCAGATAATACCTTTTTAACACGGGAGTGAAAGAATTATGGGATGTTTTTGTGTGCTTAATGATGTAATTGTCAGCTGGAAGAGCAGTGAAAAAGAGATTTTTTTTTTAATTTATTTTTTAAGTGCACCGTCCCTTCCTCCATGCAGGTCAACACCTTCCAGGCCGTGATAGGATACGACGAAACCGACTCGTACGTTCTCTTCCTGTACCCCGAGGGTGGCCTGAACTTCTTTGGGACCAGACCCAAGGTAAACGCAGCAGAAACAAGGAGGCGCTTGTTTTGGGCTCTCATGCCTGCATGCAGATGCTGAGCATCATAGCTTAGCATCCCCCCCCCCGCACAAGCTAAACATTGCATTGTTTTCTTCTCTTCCCAGGAGTCGTATAACGTGGAGATCGAGCTTCCCGCTCGAGTCGGATTCAGCAGGGGTGAAGTCACGTATCTGATTTTTTCCCGAACGGAGGGACCGTACTACAGCGTGACCAGCAACGAGCAGAGTATCAAACACCTCCACCAGTTAGTGCACGGCTTTTTACCAGTTTTAAAGTAATGTCATATTATGAGAAACAAAACCAACATAGACGTTGACGGAAAAGCTAGAAAAGTATAAAGTCAAAATAACACGGAAATGTAAGATGTAATAATATGAGAAGGAAATTGAAATGTCGGGGGAAACCCACCCCCCCCTGCAAAAATGGAAAAAAGCTGTCATAATATTATGAAAATGTTAGGAATAATATTATTATCATGTTATGAAAACCCAGCCAAACAAAAGAAGTAGTCATAATATTACAAAAAGAAAGTTAATTTTTATGAGAATAACGTAAAAATATTAATAGAAAAAAGTCTTAATATAATGTTTTAGTAGCATAAAACTGAACTATTAAAGAACAAAACACAGTTGGAATACAGCGAGGCCTTGGTTAACATCTTGGTGAACCTTAAACCAAAACGGACTCTAACCAAAGCAAGTTTTCCCATAGAAAATAATGAAAATCCAATGAATCTGTTCCATACACCCCAAAATGTTAACACAAAACACATTTTAAAGACGATAATTCCACTTTTCCAAGCAGGAAGTGATGCAAAAGTAATTCCAACTGCAAATGAACGGACAACTGAACATCACTTTTATCCGGTTTTACAAAGATGGAGGGGAGGAGATTCGGTTCGGAGGGCAATCTGTTTTTTCAAAACCCGTTTCTGCACGCTGACATTTTGGATGTTTGCTCCGATCAAGGGTTGGCAACACAGGAACTCCGGGCGTTTGGCTCTTCCACACTGGGAACCGCTATTCTTTTGACAACATTGTCCCTGCGTCCGTTGGAGGTCTACTTGCTACGCCTCCACCAAGGCAACATGGCCTCCCTCTGGTAAGGGCTCTCTCGCTCTATGTCTCTCTCTCTTGGCGCTTGATTGTGGTCAAGGTGGGGTATCATACTCGGTGCTTGGCTCCACCAGGACACCACCACCCCAGAGTACGGAGACTTTGAAGACTACACAGACAACGGTAACTTTGACCCTGCCCACGAAGAAGAAGAGGAGGAGGAGGAGGGCGATTACCCCCTGACGAGTGAAGATCTGGAATTCCAGCCGGTGGTGGCGGGCGAACCCCTGCAGCCCAGAAGCTCTGACCTCCCGTCATCGCCGTCGGAGGACTCGGCTCATCCCGTGTCACACGGGAGCCAAGACTTGCCTTTGACCTCTGAACCCAGACACGCCTCCGAGGCGGTGGAGCGCCAGTATGCTCCTCCCCCTCCTCCTGGTCAAGACGCCGTCCGGGATGGAGGAGATCCGCGCTCCCAGCCGCCACGACCACAGGTAACTCATCACCAGGACACCACAGTCCAGCACAAGCCGTGTTCGTCACCGTGTGACATCACAAGGGGCAGACTTCCTTTCATTTAGACCTTCTGGTACATTGCGCTGTCATGCCAGGTGTTAGCATGCTAATGTTAACATTGTTAGCATTAGTATTTTAGCATTTTTAGCCATTTTCATAGCCAGACACATAGCATTAATATGTTGCATGTTAGCATTGCTAGCATGCTAACTTTAGCATATTAGCATTTTTAGATATTTTCATAGCGAGACACGTACGGTATATTTACCACTGTTATGCTAGGTGTTAGCATGATAATGTTAGCATTGCTAGCATGTTAACATTAGCATTTCTAGCCATTTTCATAGCTAGACACATATATAAACACTTACCACTATTATGCTAGGTGTTAGCATGTTAACGTTAGCATTTCTTGCATGTTAACATTAGCATTTCTAGCCATTTTCATAGCTAGACACATATATAAATACTTAGCACTATTATGCTAGGTGTTAGCATGCTAATGTTAGCATTGGTAGCCTGCTTACATTAGCATAGCAGCATTTTTAGCTGTTTTCAAGATTGACTATTATATAAACACTTAGCATGCTTTTTGTTAGCATGCTAGCGTTAGCATGTATGGCGTTTGGCCGCGGTCTGGGCTCTCTGAGTGCTTCTCTAGTTGAGATACACAATCTGGTTTTCAAAAGTACAAGCAGTAATCATTGAAATAAGAAGAGTTGAATCAACACAAGCAGATTATCAGGGCTAAGTTGACAGAAGCGTAACATCTGATTTATAAACTTGTGTTCCAGTTCCTGAGTTTGAAGGATTCTAACAAAGTTATTAAGGGGGATCGGGTCCAACAATTTGAATTGGTCTTGCAGAGTTCCAAGCAAAGGGAGCAGCCAAACAAAATACCTTTTCCCCACTGGACTGATGATTCCTAACAAGGTCAACTCCGACATAGGATGGACCATCCCAAGTAGGGTTTGGAAATAAAAGCCATCCAATGATCGGATCTCCTGATCTCCAGGGACCACCTTTGGCTTTTTTATACAAAGTACAATGATGGCTTAAACGGGTACCTGATGGAGAGATGTGTTTGAGAATAACTCAGTGAACGTTGCTTCCCTTGTAGGTTCCTGTGGACCTGTACCCCCCTCACAGAAATGAGCCCCCCCTGTCCCCTGGAGGCCATATTGTCAGTGTGGAGGAAGACGACATTGATTTTGACACAGGAGGTAAGACAAATACCCACGTAAACGTGCATCACTGGAAATGTGACAGAGGATTATGGCGACCTCGCCCTCTGCAGCTGCAGCACAATACCGCTGTTGTGTGGCTCCCAGGTGTGTGTGTGTGTGTGTGTGAAAATGTCTTCTCAGTGATAGCGGACCCCCCACACAATATTGTTGTTTATTTGAAGTCTATGGCATTATGTGACAAGAAAAGTAAACTAAACAAAGCGTGAGATTAAAACCAGGTTAACCACAGTCACTAGCGGCAACACTAAATACCACAAAACCAAACGCTGTAATATGAAAACATCACAAAACTAAATGTTGCAAGTCGAATCACCACAACACAAAATGAAATGTCGTAACATGAAATGCCGCTGCGTTAAACGCATCTACACTGCCAAAAAGAAACTCCACAAAACAAGATGTTACAACTCCAAATGTCACAACATAAGATAAGATAAGCTAAGATATGCCTTTGTTCGTCCCTCAGTGGGGAAATTTGCATTGCACAGCAGCAAGAGTACAGAATCAGTTAAGCAGTACAAAATACACAATATAGAAAAATAAACAATATAAACAACCCAAGTATTAACAAAATCAACAGTTTTACCCAGTTATATACAAATACAGTATGCAGATAATATGAAACGAGATGAGATATGTGACCAGTCTTTAAACTATGAGATCTTGCTAGTGACTTAATATGAGGCATTATAGAAATACATGAAGTCCTGCTACGTGAAAATACGGCGACGTGAAACACAGCAGCACAAAACATTCCAGCATTAAAATGTCACAACACAAATTGAAATGCTGCTACACGAAATGTTGCATCACAAAACGCCGCAACACGAAACACCACAAAACGAAAATGAAACGTAGCGTGAAAACGCTGTAACAGGAAACATGGCAATACGAGTGCGGGACATTGACGGATGAGCACAAAGAAGGACTGTGCTGCTCTCCCAAGCCTTTTACTCTACATACCTTTCACATGAGGGTCAGGGTGTGGGAGGCCTCCTAACAACAGCTGCTGTATCTCCAACTTGTGTGTATGTACTCTATATACCATGTGTGTATATTTCTTATGTTTTTGCACGTTTGTCATACTTAAATATTTCAGATGATGAATGAGGAAGTGGGAAGATCGATATCAAGACTAAAAGCGTAAATAGAGCGCAGTGCTGACATGTGACTCATAGCATCAAACGTCTTCTTTGTGTTCCCCAGTGATCCAGTACACCACCGAGAATAAGGAGACCTGTGCCAGGTAGGCTGTGGTTTTCCCCAAGGTTTGATGTCGCGGGGTCGCCAACGCGGAAGTCGTTCTATGTTCATGTTTCATTGACTTGAACGCCGGCTGTCGCAGGTTCCAGCATCAATGTTCCCACAACGCGTTTTGCTCCGACTACGCCACAGGCTTCTGCTGCCACTGTCGTCACGGTTTCTACGGAAACGGCCGCCACTGCCTTCCCGAGGGTTGGTCATCCCGTTATTTCATGTCTTCAACTTGCCTTAAAAGCACAATGAGCCTGATGAACTCCTTTCCGGTTCTCAGCGGCCCCCCAGCGTGTCAGCGGCACGCTCAGCGGGACGGTGATCGTGGGCATGACCCCCGTGGAGCTGAACAAAATCGATCTTCACGCGTACGTCGTGGTGGGAGACGGGAGGGCGTACACAGCCGTCAGCGAGGTAGCACCGCTTCCCAAATGTTTTCCTTAAAACAAACACAACATCCAAATGTTTTCCTCCTTCCTGGTTTCTGTACTAGATCCCTGAACCGGTGGGCTGGGCCTTGATGCCGGTTGCACCAATCGGAGAGCTCTTTGGGTGGCTGTTTGCTCTGGAGCTGCCCAATAGCCAAGCAGGCTTCAAAACGACCGGTACCAGATAGAGTCCGTACACGTGGTGTCCCTAAGTGTCCTCGTTTGAATCCAAGTATTTGGTCCTTACCAGGAGCTGAGTTCACGCGTCACGTGGAGCTGGTCTTTTACCCGGGAAATCAGCACCTGTCAATCACTCAAACGGGACGAGGCCTTGACGACCACAACCACCTCACCGTGGACACGGTGCTCAACGGCAGCGTGCCCTTCATACCGCCCGGCGCTGAAGTGACCATGAACCCCTTCAAGGAGACCTACCAGTACTACCCGTCGGGTAACCGTGACGACCGCAGGAGTCCCGAAAGAGAAAGTGGGCGTGCCGCAGCTTTAAGACCGTCTGTCCTTTCTGTTTCCAGTTGCCACCTCCACATCTGTGAGGGAGTTCACCGTGGTCTCCCCAGACAGAGGATCCGAATCCTTCTCCTTCCAGATGAAGCAAAACATCACATACCGTGACTGTCGCCATGGCAGCCGGGCCCCCCCGGTGGAGACCCTGCAGATCACCATGGAGAGAGTGTTTGTCATGTACGTGAAGGAGGAGCGCATCCTGAGATACGCCATCACCAACAAGATCAGCCCGGTCGGAGGTGAGTCCTGTCTTCAGCTTCATCCAGTCCAGTCTCACCGACTCACGGGTACTTGATGAAGACTGGCATTACACTGACTCATTGGCGCTCGATGAAGTTTCACTGACTCACGGGTACTTGATGAAGACTGGCATTACACTGACTCATTGGCGCTCGATGAAGTTTCACCGACTCACGGGTACTTGATGAAGACTGGCATTACACTGACTCATTGGCGCTCGATGAAGTTTCACTGACTCACGGGTACTTGATGAAGACTGGCATTACACTGACTCATTGGCGCTCGATGAAGTTTCACTGACTCACGGGTACTTGATGAAGACTGGCATTACACTGACTCATTGGCGCTCGATGAAGTTTCACTGACTCACGGGTACTTGATGAAGACTGGCATTACAATGACTCATTGGCGCTCGATGAAGACTCACTGACTCACGGGTACTTGATGAAGACTGGCATTACACTGACTCATTGGCGCTCAATGAAGACTCACTGACTCACGGGTACTTGACAAAGTCCTCAGGTTTCACACGGGTACTGAACGACCTCACAGATGCTCAACAAAGACTCGAGTTTCACTCACAGGTGCTCAATGAAGACTCGCCGACACATTGGCGCTCAACAAATACTCAACTTTCAGTGACTCATGGGTACCTCGGGTTCTCGGGCTTCACTGACTCACGGGTGCTCAACAAGGACTCAAGTTTCAGTGACTTAGCTCGACGAAGACTGACTAGACGACATCAGCGGCACTCATGGAAGACTTGAGTCTCACTGACTCACGGGTGCTCAACAAAGACTCCAGTATGACTGCGTTACGGGTACCCAGTAGAGTACCCAGTTCATTAAAAAGAGTTAATGACTCTTAAAAACCTTCTTCCATCATTTGAGAAGATTTGGCCATCCTGGTAAAATACGTAAAAGGAACACAAGCAGATACGGTGAAAGAAGCGTGCCGCCATTGTCCAGCAGAGATGTGGGCGGGACTACACTTCAACCAATCAGAAATCTGACTTTACTACCAAGAAACATCAGCATTCTCTTCCATACTTTTCCATAGAAGGCTTTTTTTACCATTTATTTGGCAGGCCAGGCCAACTTTCTGTCATTTGGACGTCAACACATTGATTAAGAAAGGTTACCGTGACGCACACGTGCACACCCGTGCAGCCCCGCGTACACACACACACACACACACACACAAGCAGAGCACAGCTGGAAAAGCTTTTGGGGATCAGGGGTTTTGTAAACATGGGTTAAGTGCTCTGTGTGTGTGTGTGTGTGTGTGTGTGGATGGGTCTCCTGGCGTCTGGGAAGTAATATCCCATCCAATGACAGGTGACAGATTTGAAGAAGGGGGAGGGGGGGGGGGTAGAAATAGTTGCTCCGTGATGTCATGAGAACGACTGGACTGACTCACAGGACGGGAATGACACCAGCCAAGGAACCTGGATTACCGCTTTTATCGGCAATATTTCCAACACTAAAATGACCGAAATATTACTACATACAATTACTCCTTACTGGTATGAAAAAGTTTGGACACCCCTGGTAATTATTTTACTTTACAAGATAAATGTTGTTGGGATCAGCCATTTCACTTAAAGGGGACCAATTATTGTATTGAGTTGCGGACTCCTATAGAGCAGCTACTCACAATAACCCGCACAGAACACTTTTTACATTTTGCACAATCTGCACCTATTCCAGCTGTATTTCCGAAACGGTGCAAACCTCATTGTCTGAAACCCTGGCATGGTTTAACACCAGAATGCAACATTTATATCCATTTATATCCATATATATAACATTTATATCCGTAATATATGTTATAACTTTTTTCTGACTGAAACTAAATTAAATACAAATTAATTAATTTTCCAAAATTAAATTCTATGAAAAATTAAAAAGTCAAATACCTAAAAGTAAAATAGCTATGAAATTAAATCCTTTAAAATTAAATAAAAAATTATCATAAAATTATGACTTTTTCTCTGACATAATATTCTTTAAAATAAGTGTAAAATAATTTATTAAAAAAATTAAATGTAATTATTCAATGAAATTAAGATTCAACCAAATGTAATATTACTTATAACTTTTTTCTGACATAATTTTCCAAAAGTAAATTAACTAAAAAATTAATAAAATAAAATAAAATAATTAATTTAAATTTAATTAAATACTAAATTACAAAAAAAACTTTTTTGACTTTTACAAAATATTTAGTATTTTTTAGTTTTCATGTTTTAGGGCCAACAGGTAGCAATTTACCAACAAATCAAAGAAAGTAAAAAAAAAAAACACCTAGCAGCAAATCTAAGGTGGCCAAATGTTGCTGTTGTTTCAGCGGGGCCGCCGGGGCCGGAGGTGCTGCACCCCTGCTACGATGGAAGCCACGACTGCGACACCAGCGCTCAGTGTGTCCCGCTGGAGGGGCAGGACTTCCAATGCCGCTGCGCCACCGGTTACACGGGGGACGGACGCAACTGCAACGGTACCCACCCCAACCCTATTTTCCTTCACCGCCGTGCCTTTCCACCTTTTTCTGGAACGCCGTCTGCCCCACACGAGGGCTGAAGGTGCCATGACACACTCGTCCTCCCCTTGTGGTGTTTAAGCATGTAGTTGAGTTGCATTGTCCTGTCATTAGCGTGTCTGACGGCGCTAGGAAAGCCCCCCGAGCGTTGCCACGGTTCCCATGAGTGGGCCTTAGTGTCTCCCCTAATCACCACTCCATTCCAGGTGTAGGGCTCCCTCACAAACAAGTACATGCACGTGTGGGACCTGACACTTCCTGCTAGCATTTCACAATGAATATTAACACATCGGGCCAAACATGGAAAATCACATCTTTGCCACGTTCACATTTCCCGCATCTTTGTGTCCCTTAACAGATGTGGATGAGTGCGCCGAGGGCTCGGCGGCGTGCGGCGCTCACTCCCAGTGCGTCAACCTCCCCGGCAGCCATCGCTGCCAGTGTCAGCGCGGCTACGAGTTCGGCTTTGACGGACGCACGTGTGTGGGTGAGTCGGACGTTAATGCGAGCGGGATGAACTTTTGATGAACTTCCTATCCGTCTCTTTCTTCTCAGACGTGGACGAGTGCGGCTCGTCGCCGTGCCACAGCAACGCCAGATGCACCAACAGCTTGGGTTCTTTCTCCTGCCGCTGCCAGCCGGGATTTGACGGAGACGGTTCGCTGTGCTCCCGGCAGGAAGGTCAGCCATGTCAGCTTTCAGGGTTTACGTCTCAGCTTCACTCTACTTGGTGTCAAAGCCTCGTCTTCTTTGAGCTTGAGATGAGTTTGCTTATCTTTCCTCCTCAACCAGAGAACGCAACTTCTGAACGTCCTAAAAGCCACTGTGAGCATCACAGGGACAGTGTCCAGACCACCAGTCCAGAAGGTTATCCTATAGTAGGAGCTTTTGTACCTCAGTGTGATGCTAACGGACAATACACACCTCAACAGGTACATACTTAAATACATGAATAACATCATGTCTTTACCACATCATATATGTTAGTATTGATCAAGGCATATTGTGCCTTTTAGTGTCATGGTTCCAGTGGACATTGTTGGTGTGTGGACGGTCAAGGACAGGAGAGACCAGGAACCAGAACTCCTCCTGGTGTTTCTCGTGTGGACTGTGACAGACACGGTACGCCCGTTATCATAGCAATATCAACATTTACATTTTACACAAATGCAAATACAAATACTTTTCCGGGCTGTGTTGCGCACCCCTAATATGTATGTGTATATATGTATATATAAACGTTAGCATGATTAACACATAGCTGATGATAGAGTAGACTGTTATATAAACATTTAGCACTATGAAAACAGATAAAAACGCTACTATGCTAATTTTATCATGCTAAATATCTAACATTAGCATGCTAACACTTAGCATAATAGTGCTAAATTGTTCATATGTATGTGTCTAACAATGAAAATGGATAAAAATGCTACTATGCTAATTTTAGCATGCTAAATATCTAACATTAACATGCTAACACTTAGCATAATAGTGCTAAAGTGTTCATATGTATGTGTCTAGCAATGAAAATGGATAAAAATGCTACTATGCTAATGTTAGCATGCTAACACTTAGCATAATAGTGCTAAAGTGTTCATATGTATGTGTCTAGAAATGAAAATGGATAAAAAAATGCTACTATGCTAATATTAGCATGCTAAGTGTTATGTATGTGTCTATCTATGAAAACGGCTAGACTGCTATGCTCATGTTAGAACGCCTGCAATGCTAAATGCTTATATTAGAAGGCTAACACCTTGCATAATAATGATAATAATTATCAATGAAAATTGATAAAAATGTTAGCATGCCAGCAATGCTAATTAGCATGCTGCCACTTAACATGATGGTGTTAAGCGTTTCCAATGCTAATTAGCATGCTGCCACTTAACATGATGGTGTTAAGCGTTTCCATGTGTATACCAATGAAAATAGCTAAAACTACTACCATGCCAGCGTTAATATTCTGGCAGTGCTAGCATGCTAAGGTTAGCAAACGAAGGTTGTTCTTTGTGCGAGGGGTGCGGTTCAATAACCATCGGGCGCCATCTTCCCGAGAAGAAACATCAGTGCCATCCTATGCCATTGGAGTTCTAAAAAAAATGAGTTTTCCATCCTCAGGTGAGCGTCCCAAAAGCCAGTGTGAGCATCACAGGGACAGCGTGCAGACCAGCGGTCCAGAAGGTGATCCTCTCGTGGGAGCTTTTGTCCCTGAGTGTGATGCTGATGGACAATACACACCTCAACAGGTACAGGACACCCATCCACCAAAATCTCATCACGATAAAAGACATATTCTGGTCCTTACTGTGGTTTTTGTGGATTCAGTGCCACGATTCTACTGGATATTGTTGGTGTGTAGACCATAGAGGGCAGGAGAGAGAGGGAACCAGGACTCCACCCGGCACGACGCCCAGAAACTGTGACAAAGCGGGTAGCTCTTTGCGTGTAGAAAATGAAACCCTCGCCCGTCATGGCGGTTCCGTTAAACCAACCAGTCAATATTTCCCGTAAAGATGGATCCCGACCCAAAGGCCAGTGTGAGCACCATCGAGACCGTGCGCAGACCTCCGCTTCTCAGGGCCCCCCCGCCGTGGGAGGCTACGTTCCTCAGTGCGATGCCGACGGGCAGTACACACCACTGCAGGTATGTGCAATGCTAGCTTATATTATATACACATAAAAACATAAAAGAATGAAATATTTAGTTAATATTTCAACGCCGCTGTGCTACTAAAATGACACTTTTCTCCAAATATTACAGGTTTATTCTCATAAAATTGAGATTTTTTTTTCTCTACATATTTTTGGTTAATACAGTAAAATTACTGCCGATTTTTAAATTTTTGCTGCTTTATTTATTCATAATAATAAAATTTTTTACATTAAAACTGATTTCTAATTTAAAAAATATGGATTAATTTTTTATGAAAGTATAATTTAATTACAACTTTTCACTCCAGTATGTAGAGTATGTAATATGTCTAAATAAATAAGGTGTGTATGACAGTGTCACGGTTCCACTGGGCATTGCTGGTGTGTGGACAGCCAAGGCCAAGAAAGACCAGGAACCAGGACCGGACCCGGTGCACCACCCACAGACTGTGACAAAGCAGGTAAGAGAAGAAAATGTCATCCAAATCTTTTCCAGCTACCAAACGGAGGCGGCCATTTTCCACCAGTATACTGTAGTCTACACAGTCGCATGCCTTGCTAAACTGAGCTCGGCAGTCCCGGAACCTTAGCGGCAGATGTCTTATGTCAGGGTTTTCCAAGGCTTCCTTGCTAAACCTTGCCCTTTGAACCCCATCAGTCACCACAATAACAAGTCACACCAGACAGCACGTTTTCATCAAGCTTTTAAGCGCTCAGCCATTGAGGTCATTACTTTGGAATGCCTACAAAAACAGGTACTAGAATTGCAATAAACACACGCATGGGGGGGGGGGGGGGGGGGATAGGGGCCAAAAGCAGGACTCCAAACTGTACTTTTTAAAGATTCAACATCATCACGGCACAGATACAGAGACAACAATAAGAATTCAGATCCAAATATTTACAGTACCTTATCTTTGTTTCCCACCAGAGGAACCAGAAGGTCCTAAAAGTGACTGTGAGCGTCACAGAGACAGAGTCCAGACCAGCAGCCCAGAAGGTTATCCTATACTGGGAGCGTTTGTACCCCAGTGTGACGCTGATGGACAGTACACACCTCAACAGGTAAGTACCTAAAGTGTCAGGGAATTTGGTTCACTCAGACCGAATGAAAAGAATATAAGGATAGACCGCACCTCCACCGGACGTGTGGTGTGGGAGGAGGTCTGTGAGACCGTGGAGCACCAATTTTAGTCAGATTCAAAGAGGTTCTGGCAAACCATCCGACAACTCAGAAGGGAAGTAATCAGGGCGGATGCCTGCAGACCTACTGACAGCTCTTCCGTACAGGAAGCAGAGTCTAAGGACAAACGCAGACAGGTCCATCAGTATGGGATGGACGGGTTTCGCCCTGAAGTTCTCAAGGTTTCGGGTGTTTTGGTGGGTCCTGTTGACACGTCTCTTGGACATTGCATTGAAGTTGGAACAATGTCTCTGGATTGGCAGACCGGGGTGATGGTCCACCTCGAGTGTGTGTTCCTACTACAGGGGGATCACCCCTCAGACCCCCTGGAAAGTCCATTTCAGGTTGTTGGGGAGAAGGGTACCACCAAAGTTCAGCCATGGTAGATTCAATGTCCCAGTGGTGGAATACTGGACCTCTCTACCGCAGAACAACATGGATTGATTCACTCAGACCTTATTTGTATTTTAGTGTCATGGATCAAGTGGGCATTGCTGGTGTGTGGACAGTCAAGGACAAGAAAGACCAGGAACCAGAACACAAGCTGGAACAACACCCATGGACTGTGCTAGATCAGGTAGATCTTAGATTTTATTACTTGTCTCTGTCATTGATGGTATAATGAAAGTTTTGTTTTGACAACCCATCCTCAGATGAACGTCCTAAAAGCCATTGTGAGCATCACAGGGACAGTGTCCAGACCACCAGTCCAGAAGGTTATCCTATACTGGGAGCTTTTGTACCTCAGTGTGATGCTAATGGACAATACACACCTCAACAGGTACATACTACAAGTGTGGTATATCTTTCATATATAGTATCATGTACAGTAGATGACTAAAGTACATTTCAGTGTCATGGTTCCAGTGGACATTGTTGGTGTGTGGACAGTCAAGGCCAGGAAAGACCAGGAACCAGAACTCCTCCTGGTACAACACCAACAGACTGTGATAAACCAGGTGAGCTTAAGCAAAATCTTTGTAGACTTGGTCATATTATCAAATCATTTATTGTATAACTGTGAAATGTACTTGACAGAAGGTCCTAAAAGTCACTGTGAGCATCACAGGGACAGTGTCCAGACCACCAGTCCAGAAGGTTATCCTATACTGGGAGCTTTTGTACCTCAGTGTGATGCTAATGGACAATACACACCTCAACAGGTACATACTACAAGATTAAAAGCACCATCATGTCTTTACGATATGATATGTTTTACTAAAGGGTATTGTATTTTATAGTGTCATGGTTCCAGTGGACATTGTTGGTGTGTGGACAGTCAAGGCCAAGAAAGACCAGGAACCAGAACTCCTCCTGGTACAACACCAACAGTCTGTGATAAACCAGGTGAGATTAAGCTAAATGTTTTAAAAATGGATTAATTAAAATGTATGAATATTGTCAGGCCGTGTATAACTGTGAAATGTACTTGACAGAAGGTCCTAAAAGTCACTGTGAGCATCACAGGGACAGTGTCCAGACCACCAGTCCAGAAGGTTATCCTATAGTAGGAGCTTTTGTACCTCAGTGTGATGCTAATGGACAATACACACCTCAACAGGTACATACTACAAGTGTGGTATATCTTCTGTATATAGTATCATGTACAGAAGATGACTAAAGTACATTTCAGTGTCATGGTTCCAGTGGACATTGTTGGTGTGTGGACAGTCAAGGACAGGAAAGACCAGGAACCAGAACTCCTCCTGGTACAACACCAACAGACTGTGATAAACCAGGTGAGATTAAGCTAAATCTTTGTATACTTGGTCATATTGTCAGGTCATGTAAATTCTGAAATGTACTTGACAGAAGGTCCTAAAAGCCATTGTGAGCATCACAGGGACAGTGTCCAGACCACCAGTCCAGAAGGTTATCCTATACTGGGAGCTTTTGTACCTCAGTGTGATGGTAATGGACAATACACACCTCAACAGGTACATACTACAAGTGCCATGGATGGTCTTTTCTATGTATTGGTTCACTCAAACCTAATTTGTATTTCAGTGTCATGGTTCCAGTGGACATTGTTGGTGTGTGGACAGTCAAGGCCAGGAAAGACCAGGAACCAGAACTCCTCCTGGTACAACACCAACAGACTGTGATAAACCAGGCAAGCTTAAGCTAAATGTTTTTAAAATGTATTAATATTGTCAGGTCAGGTATAATTCTGAAATGTACTTGACAGAAGGTCCCAAAAGCCATTGTGAGCATCACAGGGACAGTGTCCAGACCACCAGTCCAGAAGGTTATCCTATACTGGGAGCTTTTGTACCTCAGTGTGATGCTAATGGCCAATACACACCTCAACAGGTACATACTACAAGTGTGGTATATCTTTCATATATAGTATCATGTATCGTATCATGTACAGTAGATGACTAAAGTACATTTCAGTGTCATGGTTCCAGTGGACATTGTTGGTGTGTGGACAGTCAAGGGCAAGAAAGACCAGGAACCAGAACTCCTCCTGGTACAACACCAACAGACTGTGATAACCCAGGTGAGCTTAAGCTAAATCTTTGTATACTTGGTCATATTGTCAGGTCATGTAAATTCTGAAATGTACTTGACAGAAGGTCCTAAAAGCCATTGTGAGCATCACAGGGACAGTGTCCAGACCACCAGTCCAGAAGGTTATCCTATAGTAGGAGCTTTTGTACCTCAGTGTGATGCTAATGGACAATACACACCTCAACAGGTACATACTACAAGATTAAAAACACCATTGTGTCTTTACTATATGATATGTTTTACTAAAGGGTATTGTATTTTATAGTGTCATGGTTCCAGTGGACATTGTTGGTGTGTGGACAGTCAAGGCCAGGAAAGACCAGGAACCAGAACTCCTCCTGGTACAACACCAACAGACTGTGATAAACCAGGTGAGCTTAAGCTAAATCTTTGTATACTTGGTCATATTGTCAGGTCATTTATTGTATAACTGTGAAATGTACTTGACAGAAGGTCCTAAAAGCCATTGTGAGCATCACAGGGACAGTGTCCAGACCACCAGTCCAGAAGGTTATCCTCTAGTAGGAGCTTTTGTACCTCAGTGTGATGCTAATGGACAATACACACCTCAACAGGTACATACTACAAGTGCCATGGATGGTCTTTTCTATGTATTGGTTCACTCAAACCTAATTTGTATTTCAGTGTCATGGTTCCAGTGGACATTGTTGGTGTGTGGACAGTCAAGGACAGGAAAGACCAGGAACCAGAACTCCTCCTGGTACAACACCAACAGACTGTGATAAACCAGGTGAGCTTAAGCAAAATCTTTGTAGACTTGGTCATATTATCAAATCGTGTATTGTATAACTGTGAAATGTACTTGACAGAAGGTCCTAAAAGCCATTGTGAGCATCACAGGGACAGTGTCCAGACCACCAATCCAGAAGGTTATCCTATACTGGGAGCTTTTGTACCTCAGTGTGATGCTAATGGGCAATACACACCTCAACAGGTACATACTGCAAGTATGATATGTCTTCTGTATATCATGTACAGTAGATGACTAAAGTACATTTCAGTGTCATGGATCCAGTGGACATTGTTGGTGTGTGGACAGTCAAGGCCAGGAAAGACCAGGAACCAGAACTCCTCCTGGTACAACACCAACAGACTGTGATAAACCAGGTGAGCTTCAGCTAAATCTTTGTATACTTGGTCATATTGTCAGGTCAGGTATAATTCTGAAATGTACTTGACAGAAGGTCCTAAAAGCCATTGTGAGCATCACAGGGACAGTGTCCAGACCACCAGTCCAGAAGGTTATCCTATACTGGGAGCTTTTGTACCTCAGTGTGATGCTAATGGACAATACACACCTCAACAGGTACATACTACAAGTGTGGTATATCTTTCATATATAGTATCATGTACAGTAGATGACTAAAGTACATTTCAGTGTCATGGTTCCAGTGGACATTGTTGGTGTGTGGACAGTCAAGGACAGGAAAGACCAGGAACCAGAACTCCTCCTGGTACAACACCAACAGACTGTGATAAACCAGGTGAGCTTAAGCTTAAAATCGGTACATTATGTACTACATTCTCTTTGAAGTACCACCTTATCGTGGTGGAAGAGTGATTCTGGGGGGCGGGGGGGTTACCCTGAGCCTGAGGAATAGGAAGTCCCGGAGGATGCTCATAAAAACATGTTTGCTCATGTGTCACTCACAGCCCGGGTGCTTCCAACAGAGCGTCCAGAGAGCGTGTGTGAGCGATGGAGGACCAGCCTAATGGAGCACTATGGTTGGAAGCCAGAGCCGCAACAGTACCTCCCCCAGTGTGACCCGGAGGGACACTTCAGGTAGTCCACAAGAATCCCTTCTGAACACCACAAGCGTCCTGTGGGAGCTTCTGTTCAGTTCTTGCAACCTTTCAGTTCCGTCCAGTGCTACGGGGAGACCACCTACTGCTGGTGTGTGGACCAAGATGGGCGAGAGGTTCCTGGTACCAGGTCAC
Organism: Doryrhamphus excisus; assembly: GCF_037039965.1. Taxonomy (NCBI): domain Eukaryota; kingdom Metazoa; phylum Chordata; class Actinopteri; order Syngnathiformes; family Syngnathidae; genus Doryrhamphus; species Doryrhamphus excisus. Next base: position 2,604,891 of record NC_136373.1, on the reverse strand, counting down.
ATGATGCTGTCAAACCAGCTTGTGAGTGTTGGATCCCGCAAGAACCCGACGGAACCGTGTGATCCACCTGCTGACTTTTTTTCTCCCAAATTTCATCGCAGGCCTTCCCTCGGCGGCCCCACCCACCGTGCGTCCGCTCCCCCGCCCAGACGTGACCCCACCTCCTCACGCTGATGTCACACTGCTGTATGCTCAGGGACAGAAGATAGGAGCACTGCCCCTCAACGGGACCAGACTCGATCCAAGCCAGTCCAGAACACTCCTGACCCTGCATGTATGTGTAGACCAGTTCCAGTTGATCCGCTTTCCTAGTGTACATTGAACTTGAACGATGGGGTGCGTGTGTGCAGGGCTCCATCGTGGTCGGTCTGTCCTACGACTGCCAAGACAACAAAGTCTATTGGACGGATTTGTCTGCACGCACCATCAATAGAGCAGCCATAGCGCCGGGAGCCGAACCAGAGATACTCATCAGCTCAAGTAAGTTCTCGTGTACGGTAACGTGCCTTTTTACACGCTCAGATTACCCGTTTACCCGCCGGCTTCTAGCAGTAACACCTGTAGATACGGTATGTGTGAGTCATGAATGACTTGTTCAAAACTTTGAGGTCTTTGAACGACCGGGACTCACGGGTACTCTTCTCATCCCTGCTATCGCAACACATCATTGCCTCAAATCAACTCTCCTTTCCCCTTCGACAAAACAAACTCGCTCGGTCTCCGAGTTTCACTGACTCATGGGTCAAATGAACGGCTCATCTTCCACTGACTCACCTACAGATGAAGACTCGGGTTTCACTGACTCAAGGGGACTCTGCAGAGACAGAGGGTGCTTGATGGGAACTCGTGTTTCGCTGATTTGCAGGCGCTCGACAATGACTTGAGTGTTACTGACTCACGGGTACCTGAAGATTCGAGTTGAAGTGACTCAGCGGTGCTCGACAAAGACTTGGGGTTTGCCTACTCGCCTATTTATGAATACTCGAGTCTTACTGACTTGACAGAGTCTCATCCGTTGATGAAGAATCGCGCTCAACTGACTTACGACAACAAAGATTTGAGTTTTACAGATTCACGGGTACCCGAAGACTCGAGTTGAAGTAACTCAAAGGTGCTCGACACCGATTCACGGGTACTAAAAGACACAAGTCTCACTGACTCACGGGTACTTAAAGACACGAGTCTCACTGATTCACGGGTACTTAAAGACACGAGTCTCACTGAATCACGGGTACTTAAAGACACGAGTCTCACTGACTCACGGGTAGTTTCTACGCATGTGCTTAGTGATACTGAGTGAGTAAAAAGAGTTTGCTGTCACTGTTAACTATTAGCATGTAGCATTGTCTTCCTCCATCAGCACCACTACCGCCCCCCGGTGTTTGGGGGTCAGAGACGCAGACTGTACCTGATGTAGAAGCATGAGTACCAAAGGAGTACCATGTGGTTGATGTTTCCTTTCTCTGCCCCCTTGTAGATCTGGTCAGTCCGGAGGGTCTGGCTGTGGACGTCAAGCGAAGGCTGATGTTTTGGGTGGACTCCAACCCCGATCTGATCGAGAGGTCCAACTTGGACGGCAGCGACAGGAGGACGCTTTTCGACAGCAACCTGGTCAACCCCCGGGCCATCGTGGTGGTCTCGTCTACCGGGTAAAGTTCAGTCCCCCTGGTGGAGCAGATAGGAAGTGCAGCTCATCAATCATTTGTCGGCGTTTGATGTTTTTACAGCGCTTTTAGCAACATGTGTTTGCTATCTGGAAGACGTTGGGAGTGCTCGCTCTGAGACACACACACACACACACACACACTGTGAACAACACAAGGCCGTCATCAGTCAGACATCTGTTGTGCATCACTGCCACTAATCACATATCATCAGCAGATATATGTGTGTGTGTGTGTGTGTGTGTGTGGCGTGTTTGTGCATTTAATCCGTGGTTAAACACAACAGCTGTGAGCCAAATGCCAAAAATGTGGAAATACTGTACGTGTTAGACGTTGCACCTGAGGCCACGCTTGTGTACCGTACCTTACCCCAAAGATAATTAGTGCTTCACATGGCTACACTTATCTTTGTTTATGGAGCATGACACACACACACAACTCTGTGTGTGTGTGTGTGTGTGTGTGTGTGTGTGTGTGATAGCACATGTGCTGTGTGTAAGCTGTCACCCGCAGACAGACATGACACATGCACACCCTGATCGTCATTTGTATTTTTCACATGCATGGTGTTCCTAAACTGTCTGGCATCACATTGAAGGAAATACTCGCTCACGGTGCAACTAAACAAAACACGAGTTAACGCATCGTACAAATCCACAATAAAGCACTAAACATCACATCCATCCATTTTCTATGCCGCTTATCCTCACAAGGGTCACAGGTATGCTGGAGCCTATCCCAGCTGTCTTGGGGCGAGAGGCGGGGTACACCCTGGACTGGTGGCCAGCCAATCACAGGGCACATATAGACAAACAACCATTCACACTCGCATTCATTTCTATGGACAATTAACCTCGCATGTTTTTGGACCACTCGTCCACCATGCAGGCCCACAACATCACTTAAAGATTTTATTTCCAAACACCCGCAAGGCATGCTGGGTAGCCCAGCTGCGACAACAATATGAACTATGAACAATGTTGTCCATTAGCATCCCAAAACGTGGGATAGCTGAATGTTGGGAGAAAGATTAGCAAAAGCTACCCAGCATGCCTTGCGGCAGGGATATATATGTATATAAAAGGAAAGGCATGTGGAAATGAGCTTTATTTCCACTTCCCTGCAGTTCTCTGTACTGGACCGACTGGAACCGAGAGGCTCCCAAGATCGAGAGCTCGTCGGTGGACGGCCAGAACCGCCGGACGGTGGTGACAGACGGCATCGGTTTGCCCAACGCTCTGACCTATGACTCGTCCTCCGGGCAGCTCTGCTGGGCCGACGCAGGTGAACGAGAGTCCGATATACAGTCCCCCATGTCCCCACCCAACGGCGTCGACCTTTGATGATGCGAGCGCCTTTCCTGTCTCGTTCAGGAACCAAGCGGCTGGAGTGCATATTCCCAGACGGGTCGGGACGAAGAGTGATCCACCCCGGCCTCAACTACCCCTTCAGTATGGTTTACCACCACCAGCACTTCTACTACACCGACTGGAGGAGGTCGGTCTCGTCTTTCATTGCTCTTTAGCGCTCCGTGACGCTCCCCCTTCATGCGCTTCCTCTTCACCTCTCCTCGCAGGGACGGTGTCATCGCCGTCAGCAAAGACGGCGGCAAACTCACCGAGGAATATTTACCGGACCAGCGATCTCACCTGTATGGCATCGCCGTAGCAACGTCCCGCTGTCTATGAGGTAAGAACGTCCTCTTTTTCAATCGCCAAGCAAAGGAAGCTGCTAACGCTTCCAAATTAAAAGTTGGGGAATGCATTTAGAGTAGTTAGTGAGGAACTTGTCATTACTTACTTGGTAACTACTCTAAATGCATGTGCCCTAGTCATTGGTTCACCAGTAACTACTCTTAATGCCGAGTAATCACTTCCTCTGTAGCAACACTAAATATACATGCCCTAGACATTGGTTCACAGTAACTACTCTAAATGAACATGCCCTAGTCATTACTTCCTCTGTAACTACTCCAAATGCACAAACCCTAGGCACTGGTTAATCAATAACTACTCTAAATGTACGCACCCTAGTCATTACTTCCCCGGTAACTACTCTAAATGCATGTGCCCTAGTCATTGGTTCATCAGTAACTACTCTAAATAAACATACCGAGTCATTACTTCCTCTGTAACTACTCCAAATGCACAAACCCTAGGCATTGGACGCACCCTAGTCATTACTTCCCCGGTAACTACTCTAAATGCATGTGCCCTAGTCATTGGTTCATCAGTAACTACTCTAAATAAACATACCGAGTCATTACTTCCTCTGTAACTACTCCAAATGCACAAACCCTAGGCATTGGTTAATCAATAACTACTCTAAATGTACGCACCCTAGTCATTACTTCCCCGGTAACTACTCTAAATGCATGTGCCCTAGTCATTGGTTCATCAGTAACTACTCTAAATAAACATACCGAGTCATTACTTCCTCTGTAACAACTCTAAATATACATGTCCTAGACATTGGTTCACCAGTAACTACTCTAAATGAACATGCCCTAGTCATTGCTTCCTCAGTAACTCTCTACATGAAAGTGTCCTAGTCATTACTTCCTCAGTAACTACTCTAAATGCACATACCCTAGCCATTGGTTCATCGATAACTACTCTAAATGTATGTGTCCTAGTCATTACTTCCTCAGTAACTCGCCCCCGCCCTCCCAATGCCAGCAGGAATGTGTACCTGTGGCATCACGTTTGAGGTCCCCCCCCCCCCTCCCTGGAAAACCTGGAAAGTACAGAGCGTGTCACTAAACACTGTTATCTCCCACGGAGGCCATTGTGTAATGACGAGCACGCTGACAGCCGCCATCCTTCAGACGTCTTTGTTCAGGATGTTAGCTGGACCAGCCAGGTCCGCGTGTTGACAAATGTGACGTGTTGTCTGTGACAGGAAGCGCTAACAGCAGAGCGGCGGCCACGCGGGTCCTTTGGTGCTAAAGTTCCGGTTGTTTCGAGTCTAGGGCGTGATGGCCCCCCCCCCACCCCTGGTGTCCCTCGCGGAAAAGGAGGCTCCGGCAGGAGCGACATGGATTCTCGTGGAGCATCAAGATGTTCTACATTTGTCTCATACCTCATTTTTAAAGGCTTTTTCTACTCTATTTTTCTATACAATCTCTTCTTGTAGCGCCCCCCCCAGTCTATAAGTGAGGACATTACACCTGGATTGTTCCGACCTTCCGGTCGCTCATCACGGAAGGCTCACAGACCAGATAGGACAGCTCAGGTCTGTGCCCTACGTATACAAGAGCTGTCCTATCTGGTCTACTAGATAGAACTGCTGGAGTCTGGACTCCAGTAGCCGTTGAAGCCGTCTTGGATAAGAGTCTGGACGCCAGGCTAACATGGCCGCCTGGCATGAAGACGGGAAGCAGCCATCATGAGATTCCAACCATCAGCCATAATAAAGTCAATTCACCAGAAATAAGAGTCAGGATATTGGCTGAATAAAGGGCTACCTTTAGGACACAAACCTCATTTTGTTTCACATATGTTATACTCATCTCACCACTTTCTTCTCTCATTTACAATATTAAGTAATATTACTTCATTAGTATCATTATTATAAATTATTAGATTTTTTTTAAATAGTTTTTTCTCTCGCAAATTAGACATGATTCTTGAAATATTATGACCTTTTTTATTACGGAATTTATTATCATATTACTACTTTTTCAGAAATTCATTATATTCTTCTAAATTGACAATTTTATTTTCCTAAATATTGCTACTTTTTTCTCGTACACATGAATTTTCTTTTAACTTAATATTTACAACTTTATTCTTGTAAATTCACTTTTTTCCACACAATTCACTATTTGAATACGGTACGACTTTTTCTCAAACCGTTCTCGTAAATTTATGCCTTTATTTTTGTAATATTCCAACTTTTTTCCTTGGAAATGTACGATTTGATTCTGGGGATTTTTTACATTTGTACATTTAGGAATTTATTCTCATAATATTACTTCTTTCCTTTTAGATTTTTTGCATTTTTTTCTTCATAAGTTTATGACTTTTTCCTTGTGAATTTCATTTTTTTTCTTGTAAACTAATTTTCCAAAAAATCACAAGTGTAGAAATTTGTCAAAATTAAAATTGTAAATTTACAGGAAAAAAAGTTGGAAATTCTAAAGAATAAAATCATAAATTTAAGAGAAAAAAATGTTATTCTGATATTACCAATTGTTTCTTGTACAATGATGGATTTTCTCTTGAATTTACTATTTATTCTTGTGAATTCTCCACAACTTTACTTTTTCTCATAAAGGTACAATTTTATTCTCATGAATTAGAATTTCTTATAAATGTATGGCTTTTTTTTCTCATAAACTTTGTCATTTTCTAACAGGTTTTTTCTTTGTAAATGTACAATTTTGTTCTGGTGAATTTACAATGTTTTTTCTTGTAAGTATACCAGTTTTACCCCTTGTAAACACAGAGACAAGACCACATTGATACGTCACACTTACGTACGCAGTCAAGGAAGTTACAAGCACTTTCAAGGTCTGATGGCTCCTAATTCGGCACGGAGGTAAACATTCGGGATGTAATCCCAACATCTGAAGTACCTTTCATCAGATGGAGAATTACTACAACTTCTAATCCATTACGATGGAAACAGCGAGGTAACTATGAGGTCTTTGCATATCTTCCAAAAAGTGGTAACGTGTGTGTGTGAAAATGTCAGTGGTGTATACTTCTACGTTAGTTATACTTGGTTTTATTCCACGTTTTCATCATTTGCTGACTAATACTGACTCAGCATTTTTATACACCGGATGTGAGGACATTTCTGTTATGAGATAAAAATGACATCCACACTTTTTTACAAGCAGTGGGGTCAACGCTTGAGATAAGCAATTCATTTTCCTATTGCGCCATCTGCTGGCGTTGTGCTGATACAACAATATTCTGCCTCTGCTTTGCTCTCACCATTGTCTCCATATTCATAAGGCACAGCCAGGCCCAGCAGCCAGTCCACAGCCTCCGCTCTCTCAGAAGGTCCAAACGGACAGTTCAAGTCCTGCAGGTACTGCACAAAAGTACACGAAAACCAATAAATATTGATTGGAATAAACTTGTAATACTGTGAGGGGAAATGACGTCATTTATGGTACTCTCACACATGCGGTGGGGAACTTGAGACGAATGTAATATGTACAGTAAAGCTCTATGGAAAGATGTACATTACTGATTTACCACAACATTCCAAATTTATCTGAATTCTCAGTTTCAGAGATCATTTTTGGTGCATTAAGGAAAAAAAACATGAAAATGTCTTGAATGTGGTCATTATTCTGGGAACATTTATTATTCATAAATGCCTTCCCTGCCTTTCACAAGAAAACTCTACCTCTTAAATTTATAGACAAAAAACAAGCTGTGAAACTAGTGTTTTAAATCTAATGCGAACTCCTAGTTAAGTTAACGTCATTTTTCTCTCTTATGGGTATTTTGCTACTTTTTTATTGTTTGCCTTTATTTTGTCCTTTTTGTCTTTTGATTCTATAATAGCCTGCTATGACATTATTCTGGAATTTGCTTGAAGTTGTTGCCAATTTTGTATGTATATACTCTTTGTATGTGTTCTGTTCTGTAAAAAAAGTAAACACGCCGCTCAATCAAAAAAAAAAATGTCCTGGTCTGGTCAACTTCCTGGCTAAAGCTAGCATTAGCTAACATTAGCATTAGCGTCGGGTCGCCTTACGTAAGCTGGATAATTCAATTGGCCACAGTATTCATAGTATGAAGTATTCGTTTGCTGCTTCACAAGTTTCTCATAAAATGGACGTATTTTATTGTTTTACTCACCTGACGGATTGGGAGAAGTTGTACTCTGGACCCGAATGTACCCTGAATCCGAAGGCCGTCGCACACTGTTCGTAGTTGACATATTTGACAACAAACGCTTCCTACCGTTTCTTCTTCGTTGGTATTTTGCCGCCAATTTTGCCGGTTGGCGAGTGGCTTTGCCCATTGCTACGATACGTCAAAGTTGCCGCCATATTGGATGTCCCAAGGCTGGCTGTAAACTAATAGCAAAAGCAATGAAAACATAAAATACATTCTTTTTGGTGTCTTAACTATTTACCTCTATAAGTACTATATTAGTGTGTGCGTGAATGTATAAAGGAGAGGCATTAACAAGAATTTGGCTATTTTTTGGAAACCTCTGATTTATTCACATGTTTTTGATAAAGCAGGATGGATTGAAACTCGGGGGAAACATTTTTATTAAGCATGAAATAGTCCAAGATGAGAGCAAAAATAGTTGAGAATATAAAAACAAAAAAACAGCAGCGTGCTTGGGCGTGTTTTACTCAGAAGGGCCTCATCCGTGCACCGAGTGGTGGGGCTCTGTTGGGCGGTGTGATGGCGATGTCCAGGTAGTCTCCGATGTGGAAGCGCTGAGACTGCAGCGTCATGGAGTCATCAGCACCCTTCCTGCCCGACACCGTGTTACCAATGTCTTTGAGGCTGAAGGACGAAGGGGGAAAAAAGGAAAAAGGTTAACTCGCCGCTAGGAGTGGCACACATACGCTCGCCGCACTGACCGATAAACTTTCCCACGTAGGTCAGGGAATACGATGGAGAAACTGAAATGGGTTCCCTTTTTCCTGGCGTCTGGATACACCTCCTTCACAAGGCTGGTCAGCTCCCGCAAGGTAGCGTCCATCCTGGGAAAACACAAACGGCATCAGCCTTGACATCACGTACGGCCGCCATGTCCGATGTAAAGGATAAAATACCATTTTATGACCAGAACATTAGCGCTTCATTCCCGTTATATTGCCACTTTTTCCACACCCCCATTTTACAAAATGGGAATTTTATTTTGTTTTTCGTAACTCGCGTTTATATTTAAAATGTATATTTTGCTAAATTGACAACTTTTTTTCCTCATAAGAAAACAAACTTGTCATTTATTTGGAAATTGAACCCAGTGCAAAAGTTATTAGTTAGTACTATGGGAACAAAGCCCAAATATGATGGGAATAAAGTCAAATATTAGGGGAATAAAGTCAAAACACTATGGGAATAAAGCACAAATATTATTGGAATAAAGTCACAATGTTATGGGGGTAAAGTTGGAATATATTACAAGAATAAAATCAAAATATTCCAGGAATAAAGTCAGAATATTACGGGAATATATTACAGGAGGAAAGTAAAAAAAAATATTATGAGTATTGAAACATATATTATGATATATTATGGAATATTTTTATATATATTTATATATATATTTATATATTTATATATATATATTATGGAATATTATGATATATTCCAGGAATAAAGTCAAAATATTCCAGAAATAAAATCAGAATATTATGGGAATATATTCCAGGAATAAAGTCAGAATATTATGGGAAATATTCTGGGAATAACATATCATATTCTGAGATGTTTAATTAAGATTAAAATAGTCATATGAATATTCCCACTTGCAATGATAATATTCCAAATTTATTCTGGTAAAGTGGTGACCCCCCCCCTTCATATTTCGAGAATTACATTTCATATAATCGAGTAAAATGATTTATCCTATTTTTGTCTGACATTTATTGTACTTTTCTTGTGTGTGCTCTACTTCCATGTTGAAAAGTCAGCGATGGTGTGGAGTGGCATAATACGAGCGGAGCATCCCATCTCACCATGTATATATCTGCAGCTCGCTGGAGGGAACGTTGCCACGGGCAAACTCGTCGGGTCTGTGGTGTCTGCCATTGTTGGTGGTGAAGACGCGCAGGAGAAGGGGGCAGGTCTGTGACAAACACAATCAGATTGTAAATACTTGTGTCAGCACATTTATGTACACTCACTCGTGTCCAACAGAAAATTGAAATAGCTGTAATTCTCTGAGAATAATACATACACACAGTGTGCACTTCCTTCTGTGGCCACCAAGAGCCTTTGGACATTTTCAACATCCGGGTACCACCAAGGTACTTGTGCACTCAAAACGAGTATGGGAAGTGTGCCACACATCCAAAGCCTCGTTTTTTATACATTTACAGTCATTTTATCCATACACACATAACACCATCACAATGTTTAAGAATTTAAACAAAGCAAGATACAGTATGTTACGGTAAGTGAAATTGAAAAGCAGCTAAGCCGTAGAGATAATTAGCTAGACTACTTGGTCAAAACCGATACCTTCACGCACGTGGACGTCGAACACTTACTCTTGTCCGATATGAGCTTGGAAGCACACTTAAGTGCTCGTTAGCTTTATGTTAACAGCTAGCTCGACACCCTCGCTAAAGCTAAAAAGCGCTCAACTCCATTACCTTTTCCCTGTCGATTGGCTTCTCTGTTTCTTTCTTGATTTCTTCCTGCGTAATACGCGACTCCAGAGCCATTTTTAGGATTGTTGTGTTCGTCTGGATGACGGTAACACTTCATACAAGCCCGCTGCAATGTTACTGAATGCGTCTCGCTCACTGTACAATCGGACAAAAAGCGGATCTGTTTCCGGTACGCGGGACGTGAGCTTGTCGCCCCCTTTTGCTTGGGAGTAGTCACTACATCCGTTGGTTGGCTGATAAAACGATTGCAGATTAGATTTGACATGAAAATAAAATAGTAACTTTTTCTGGAAAACATATCAATATTTGAAAGTAAGTAAAAAAAATAAAACAATTTTCTGGAGAAAAACAACTAGAAATATTTGAAAATAAATTAAACGTAAAATGAACGATTTTAAAAATAAATAAAATTGGAAAAAATGTTTAGAAACGTATTTATAAATATCAAATTTAATATTTAAGAAACAATATTTTGGTGAAAAAATAAATATTTGATCAGAAAGTAAACTGTTTTTTATAAGTACAATATTTGAAACAAAGCAAAAATACAAACAACATATTTGAAAGGAAGTGTAATTAAAAAAAATATTATAAATTAAAATAAATACAATTATTTAATGTATTATTATATTTATATAATTTATATTATATTTATATTAATGTATTGACAATGTATATTTCAACTGGAAGTGTACGGGATGTGCAAGTCGGAAGGTGGAAAGGTGGAAGGCGAGCGTGACGTAGCGTTGCAGCGCCGATGACGGTGTTGTTGTTGAACTTGTCAAGTCTTTGCTGATTGTGATAGCCGACCACTTTAACACAATACATGCTCGCACTCCACCCCGCCCTCCTCCGGGCATGCCACCCACTCCGCCCCTCCCCACCCCCCACCCCCGTGGCCCCCGTGCACAGCAGGGTGGGGGGCGACAAGCGACAGAGGCGGATGGCCTTGGCCACGCGGGACTGCTGGTTCCACGCGCGCCCTGTCTTCATATTCACACTGGACTTTTCCCTCGTCCGTCTTCCTCCGCTTCCGCGTCCCCCCCTTCCTCGCCCGTTCCGTCGAGGGGCCGCCTCCCGCCGGGGGGAGGAGAAGGAGCTTGGAGAGGCCGGAGGAGTCTTGCCGGAGGAGAAGGTGGGTGCACAGGGATGGTACCATCCTCTCATAGGAAGCTGACCTTGGCGGGGAACAGGAGTGAGGGTCAAAGGTCATAAAGATGTAGAGCGTCGTCTATGCCGGTATCCATCCAATACTGAGACCACCCTACTGGCTCCACCCCCGTCCCCTAAGGCAGGAGGGTGTACCAAGGGTGTGTTTGTTTTTTTGTCCAAATAACATCGAAGGAAAGGAAAACAACAGCAGATGACCTCAGAAACCTCAGATTATACTATAATAATACAATAATACAATGGGAATAAAGTCTAATTATTACTGGAATAAGGTCATAAGATTTTAGGAATAAATTCATAATATTGTAGGAACAAAGTCATAATATTATAGGAATAAAGTCATGATATTATAGGAGTAAAGTCATAATATAGGAATAAAGTAATGATATTATAGAAGTAAAATCATAATATTATTGGAATAAAGTAATGATATCATAGGAATAAAGTCATAATATTATTGGGATAACGTAATGATATTATAGGGATAAGTCATAATATTATAGAAATAAAGTAATGATATTATAGGAGTAAAATCCTAATATTATTGGAATAAAGTAATGATATAGGAATAAAGTCATAATATAGGAATAAAGTCATAATATTATTGGGATAACGTAATGATATAGGAATAAAGTAATGATATTATAGGAGTAAAATCATAATATTATTGGAATAAAGTAATGATATTATAGGAATAAAGTCATAATATTATAGGAATAAAGTAATGATATAGGAGTAAAATCACAATATTATTGGAATAAAGTAATGATATAAGAATAAAGTCATAATATAGGAATAAAGTCATAATATTATTGGGATAACGTAATGATATAGGAATAAAGTAATGATATTATAGAAGTAAAATCATAATATTATTGGAATAAAGTAATGATATTATAGGAATAAAGTCATAATATAGGAATAAAGTCATAATATTATTGGAATAAAGTAATGATATTATAGGAATAAAGTCATAATATTATAGTAATAAAGTAATAATATTATAGGAGTAAAATCATAATATTGGAATAAAGTAATGATATTATAGGAATAAAGTCATAATATTATTGGAATAAAGTAATGATATAGGAGTAAAGTCATAATAAGGAATAAAGTCATAATATTACGGGAATAAACGAGAAGGTAAAGAGGTAGAGAGAGAGGTTGGGAGGTAGATAGGTGATGTAGCGAGAGAGGGAAGTAGACAGAGGTAGAGCGAGAGAGAGAGAGAGGTAAGGAGAGGTAGAGAGAGAGGTAGGGAGGTAGAGAGAGGTAGAGAGAGGTAGAGAGAGCGAGGTAGAGAGATTGGTAGAGAGATTGGTAGAGAGAGGTAGAGAGAGGTAGAGAGAGAGAGGTAGAGAGATTGGTAGAGAGATTGGTAGAGAGAGGTAGAGAGAGGTAGAAAGATTGGTAGAGAGAGGTAGAGAGAGAGAGGTAGAGAGAGAGAGGTAGAGAGAGGTAGAGATTGGTAGAGAGAGGTAGAGATTGGTAGAGAGAGGTAGAGATTGGTAGAAAGAGGTAGAGAGAGGTAGAGATTGGTAGAGAGAGGTAGAGATTGGTAGAAAGAGGTAGAGAGAGGTAGAGATTGGTAGAAAGAGGTAGAGAGAGGTAGAGATTGGTAGAGAGAGGTAGAGAGAGGTAGAGAGAGAGAGGTAGAGAGAGAGAGGTAGAGAGAGGTAGAGAGAGGTAGAGAGAGGTAGAGATTGGTAGAGAGAGGTAGAGAGATTGGTGGGAGGGAGGTAAAAGCTGTGTGGGGGGGCACAGAGGGGAGAGGCGGGTGGAGTGGGGGGGTCGTGTGTAACAAAGAGCGTAGGGACAATGTCCATCTGGCATCTTCTCTATTATGCGTGAGGACGCATGGCATGCAGTCACATGATCACAGCACCAGGTGGACGTGATGTCCGTACCGGCTGGAGCTGCGGCATGTGGCTCCTCGGGAGGACACCTTACTACTTCCTAGTTCCTACTTCCTATTTCCTACTCCCTACTTCCTACTCTTTCTCGTGCCTTCCCTGCACCACCTCTTGTTGACTATGTCACCTCCATGCTGCCATCTTGTTGACTATGTCACCTCCATGCTGCCATCTTGTTGACTATGTCACCTCCATGCTGCCATCTTGTTGACTATGTCACCTCCATGCTGCCATCTTGTTGACTATGTCACCTCCATGCTGCCATCTTGTTGACTATGTCACCTCCATGCTGCCATCTTGTTGACTATGTCACCTCCATGCTGCCATCTTGTTGACTATGTCACCTCCATGCTGCCATCTTGTTGACTATGTCACCTCCATGCTGCCATCTTGTTGACTATGTCACCTCCATGCTGCCATCTTGTTGACTATGTCACCTCCATGCTGCCATCTTGTTGACTATGTCACCTCCATGCTGCCATCTTGTTGACTATGTCACCTCCAACTTTTTTCTTATACATTTTCTTCTTATGACTTTATTCCCATAATATGATGACTTTATTCCAATCATATGATGACTTTATTCCATAGTAGGATGACTTTATTCCTCTCATATGTTGACATTATTCCATAGTAGGATGACTTTATTCCGATCATATGTTGACATTATTCCCACAATATGATGACTTTATTATCATAACAACATGACTTTATTCTCTTAATATTATGACTTTATTTCAATAATAATTTTTTAATCTTATTTATTTTATTATTTTTAAATAACTTCCTTTTCCACTCAAAAAATGTTTTTAGTTTTCCATCCCAACAAAAATCAGGTATGTTATTTTGTTTATTTACCCCCCCAAAACGTTTTTCTAATAGTCTCTATCCCAAAAATAACATTTTTATTTCATTCCGAATATTTCATTTCCCCCCCAAAAATATGTTTTTATTTTTGTTTTTATTTTTATCCCATGAAATAATGTGTTAATTGTCTTTTCAAATAATATTTTTTTCCCCCAAAATATGTTTTAGACGCCAAACGTTTGTAGCGCAGGCTTGGTTGCTTTAAGCGTAGCATGACTGACGACGACCTGCTAGCTCCTAGCTACTAGCAATGGCAGCGCTAACATATAGCGATCTAATATATTTAATTTTTCCACTGATTGTGTAAAAGGAAGACAGGAACAACAAACTAAAAGCATCTTACGCATTCACACATAATATCGACATTTAGGAGAGAATATGAAGCAAAATAAAAAGGCGAACCATACAGTGCTGGAGTCCATGTTTATGTGGTGCGTTCAAGGACGGCTAAACAAAGTGGGACAAAATGCAGCTTGCATTAAACATGCAAAACTAGGAGGTATGGGGGTTTTGGGGGGAGTGGGTTGAAGTCCATATTATTTTTTTAATAGAATAGAATAGAATTTAGTTTTTTTGGTTGTTTGTCATAATTTTATGGATTATTGCTAAATGATTGTTTTCATTTCCATCCAATGAGTGGATGTACAACACACACACACACACACCACACACACCACACACACACACACACACACACACACACTCCTTGGGAATGTTTGCATGCATGGCCGCTGCCTTGACGTCAGCAAGCAGACTTGCTCATGTGGACAGTTGCAAGAATGTGTGTGTGTGTGTGTGTGTGTGCAGGCGGGACAATGGCAGGCCATGTGTGGGAAGTGAAAGAGTGGATAACAGGTTGTCCCTGTTGAATGCTGGACTCATCACATCCCAGGAATGCTGAGGAGGGCAAATGTTTGCCTGGGATCAACCCATATGCACAAAAACACACACACACACACACACACACACACATGCACACGCACACACTCTTACAGTACCTTCCTCCAGTACGTCTCATCCACCAAAAGCTCACTAATGCACCAAGATGTTGTTGTATGTGTGTGTCTACTGCAAATGTACAGTACTGTATTGTACTGTACTGTACATTCTCGCAACATTACTCAAAAATACTCCAGAATTACAACTTTTTATTTCATGTCTAGAGGGCTCTAATTATGTGAAAAAAGTATTTAGAAGGTGGTAAATACATTTATTATGCCTAATGTGTCTTATTTTCTCTTATGATCTTTACTGTATTGGGTAATAGGAGTGTAAATGTGACTATAGGGGTGTTATGTCATGTCTAGAGGGCTCTAATCATGTTAAAATGTGTATTTAGAAGGTGCTAAACAGGTTTATTATGCCTAATATGTCTTATTTTCTCTTATGATGTCTACTATATTGGGTAATAGGAGTGTAAATGTGACTATAGGGGTGTTATGTCATGTCTAGAGGGCTCTAATGATGTTAAAAAGTGTATTTAGAAGGTGGTAAACAGGTTTGTTCTGCCCATTATGTCTTATTTTTTCTTATTATGTCTACTATATTGGGTAATAGGAGTGTAAATGTGACTATAGGGGTGTTATGTCATGTCTAGAGGGCTCTAATGATGTTAAACATTGCATTAAGAAGGTGGTAAACAGGTTTATTATGCCCATTATGTCTTATTTTCTCTTATTATGTCTACTATGTTGGTAATAGGAGTGTAATAGTGACTATGGGGGTGTTATGTCATGTCTAGAGAGGTCTAATTATGTTAAAATGTGTATTTAGAAGGTGGTAAACAGGTTTGTTATGCCCATTATGTCTTATTTTCTCTTATTATGTCTACTATGTTGGGTAATAAGAGTGTAATAGTGACTATAGGGGTGTTATGTCATGTCTAGAGGGCTCTAATTATGTTAAAATGTGTATTAAGAAGGTGTTAAACAGGTTTGTTATGCCCATTATGTCTTATTTTCTCTTATTATGTCTACTATGTTGGGTAATAGGCGTGTAATAGTGACTATAGGGGTGTAATGTCATGTCTAGAGGGCTCTAATGATGTTAAAAAGTGTATTTAGAAGGTGGTAAACAGGTTTTTTATGCCTAATATGTCTTATATTCTCTTATTGTATCTACTTTGTCGGATAATAGGAGTGTAACGGTGACTATAGGGGTGTTATGTCATGTCTAGAGGGCTCTAATGATGTTAAAAAATGTATTTAGAAGGTGGTAAACAGGTTTATTATGCCTAATATGTCTTATTGTCTTATTTTCTCTTATTTATTTTATTATATATAAGAAAACCAAACTGACTGCTTTTCTTACCTGCAGATATTTGCTGCCTGGTCGATGGCTTTCTTGCTGGCAACACAGCAACATTTCTGTGAGTTTTGCTTGTCTCACGCCTGAGGTGCGTGCATGGATGATGATGTCATTGATGTTATTGTTCCATAAGTTGTTATTTGTGTGATTAATTTCTTTTTGTCCTGGGAGGCTAAACAAGCGAGTGAAGCATGGGTGACTGGAGCTTTCTGGGGCGGCTGCTGGAGAACGCTCAGGAACATTCCACCGTGATCGGAAAGGTGAGCGATGGACGAAACGACCCCCCCGCCGACCCTCGGTGATAACCTCGTGGTCCTTCCCCCCCAGGTCTGGCTGACCGTCCTCTTCATCTTCCGCATCTTGGTGCTGGGCGCGGCGGCCGAAGAAGTGTGGGGCGATGAGCAGTCGGACTTCACTTGCAACACGCAGCAGCCCGGCTGCGAGAACGTCTGCTACGACGAGGCCTTCCCCATCTCCCACATGCGCTTCTGGGTGCTGCAGATCATCTTCGTGTCCACGCCCACCCTCATCTACCTGGGACACGTGCTGCACATCGTGCGCATGGAGGAGAAGAGGAGGGAGCGGGAAGACGAGAACAGGAAGCTGGGGCGGCACCTGGAAGACCATGACCCCCTCTACCACAACGGAGACGGAGGGGGTGGCTGGAAGAAGGAGAAGCCGCCCATCCGTGATGAGCACGGCAAGATCCGCATCCGCGGGGCGTTGCTGAGGACCTACATCTTCAACATCATCTTCAAGACCCTGTTTGAGGTGGGCTTCATCCTGGGACAGTACTTCCTGTATGGCTTCCACTTGAGACCACTCTACAAGTGCCGTCGCTGGCCCTGTCCCAACACCGTGGACTGCTTCATATCCAGGTCAGTGGCTTTTTACCACTTCCTCTACTCTTTACATACTCTTACTCCTACTTCGGGAGTCAGTCCAACTCCAACAGCCTGTGTCGAATACCCGGTAGTCAGTGTAAATACTTCATTGTGAAGTACTTCTGAGTCTTGTCTTTGTCAAGCACCCGTGAGCCAATGAAACTAGAGTCTTTGTCCAGTACCTGTGAATTGGTGACACTCAAGTACTTCTTGAGTACCCATGAGTCAGTGAAACTTCTTTTTTGAGAAGTACCTGTGAGTCAGAGATACTCCAATTTTTGTCAAGTACTCATGATGTAAATCATGTAAAAAATAATGTTTAAAAAAAATACTTTTTTGATAAAGTTTCAGATAGTTTTTTTAAATTAAATTAAATTAAATTAAATTAAATTAAATTAAATTAAATTAAATTAAATTAAATTAAATTAAATTAAATTAAATTAAATTGGATCTGAACGGATCTGATCGGATCTGTCGGATCTGATCTGATCTGTCGGATCTGATCTGATCGGATCTGTTGGATCGGATCTGATCTGTCGGATCGGATCTGATCTGTCGGATTGGATCTGATCGGATCTGTCAGATCTGATCTGATCTGATCGGATCTGATCGGATCTGATCGGATCTGATCGGATCTGATCGGATCTGATCCGATTTAATTCAATTCAATTCAGTTCAATTCGTGTTTGTTCAGATTTGTTCGAGTTCACTCGACGTGTTTTGTGTTATGCGGCCGGCGATCCAAGTCCTGTCCCCTGTCATCCACGCAGGCCGACAGAGAAGACCATCTTCATCATCTTCATGCTGGCGGTGGCCTGCGTGTCTCTGGTGCTCAACCTGTTGGAGATCTATCATCTGGGTTGGAAGAAAGTCAAGCAGGGCGTCACCAACGAGTTTGCCACCGACAACGAGTCGCTGCTGCTGGGCGCCGTGCGAGGCGGCGACCCCAAGACTCTTCCCAAGGAGGTCGGACCGCCCGCGGTGGACCGCTTGCCCACCTACGCCAGTGTGAGCGTGGCCGGGGCCAGCGAAGCCGAGGGCGGCGGCGACAGTCCCAACGAGGTGGTCTCCTTGAGTCCCGATGTGACAAGCGGTTCTGCCAAGTTGGCCCGCGCCATGCTGCACCCGGACGACCTCCTGTTGGAGTCTTTCTACGGCGGCGGTCGGCTGACGGCTGAGGAGCAGAACTGGAGCAACACAGTGCTGGAGCTGCGCGACGCAGACGGGAAAAACTCCAATCCCCCTCCCTCGCCGCGGATCTCCTCCGAGGAGGAGGAGGAAGAGGAGGACACGACGACTCCTCCTCCGCCCGAGGCGCAGCACTCCACCTTTCCCACGCTCCCCTGCCACGCCCGCCTCTACCTCCTCTCGCTGGAGGAGGCTTTGGCCAGCAAGGAGAAAGCGTTGCCGGGCGACCACGTCACCGTGGTCACCAAGGCCCAGATGCATCAGCCCCCCGACGTGCCAAAGCCAAGGAGCGGCGGCGCCCGAGCTCGCCCCGACGACCTGGCAGTGTAGCGACGCCGTGTCAACGCAAGCCGCGATGTCGATATTTTAGTCTGGACGTGACCTCCACCCAGGTCTGCTCGCCCGATCAGTGCCAGAGTGCCCCCCCCCCCCGCCTCTCCCGTGTACCTTCCTTTTTCATCATCTAATGCTTCAGAAACAAAACCCTGTGGCTGGCGTGTTCACCACCGTGGGCGCAAAGGTCGCTTACGCTTCATGGTTTTCCTGGGAGAAATCAGTTTTTCATGCCCCTTCACCCCCCCGCCCCCCAAAAAAAGAACAGTACATCATCTTTATGCTAGCATTACTCCAGGGGTGTCCCAAGTGGAGCAACCAAAAAAATTTAAAATAAATATATAAAGAACAAAGTCAACATCAAAATATTATGGGAATAAAGTTGTGGTATTCCAGGAATAAAGTAATAATATCATGACAATAAAGTTGTAATATTATGGGAATAAAGTTGTAATATTACGAGAATAAAGTCATAATACTACGGGAATAAAGTTGTAATATTACAGGAATAAAGTATTAATATTATGGGAATAAAGTCATAATATTACAGGAATAAAGTTGTAATATTATGGGAATAAATTATTAATATAATGAGAATAAAGTCATAATAATATGGGAATAAAGTCAAAATATTATGGGAATAAAGCCGTAATATTACAAGAATATAGTCATAATATTACGGGAATAAAGTTGTAATATTACAGAAATAAAGTTGTAATATTACAGGAATAGAGTCGGAATATTACAGGAATAAAGTGATAATATTACAGGAATAAAGTCGTAATATTATGGGATTAAAATCGTAATATTACAGGAATAAAGTTGTAATTTTACGGGAATAAAGTTGTACTCTAAACAGAAAAAGAAGTTGATATAAATAAATAAATATTGAAATAAAAAATAAATATAAATATTGTGAGGAAAAATCTTTAAAAATATCTTATTTTTTTATTATGAGATACAAAATACTGAATGCTGGGGGATCATCCTTCACTACAAACCTATTAATGGGCACGCTCTGTGGGAATACTCAATGTACCATCAAAATGATGTACTGGTCATATCTTTGTAAGGGTGTTTCCAGGCCAGCTGTGAAACGTCATCCCTTTAGCGTATCCCAGGTCTATTCGGGGTCTCCTCCCAGTTGGGCATGCCCAGAACACTTCGCCGGGGAGGCATCCAAACGAGATGACTACATGGGGGAACATAGATTGAACGGGTACGTTGAGAGCTTTGAGTCTGGTACAGATGCTGTGAAGAAATGATGTCTGGTTATTTTGGAGTAGCTCTACTTCTGTAAACATCTTGTCGGTTAATCCCAAAAATACTAAGAGAGTGGAGTAGAGCCGGTTTCAGTACCTGATGGTCCTATTCACAAGTGAGGGAAGGATGCAACGTGAGATGGACACGTGGATTGGTTCGCCGTCTGTGGATTCTGTATCGGCCCGTTGTGCTCTCAGTTTAGCGGTAGATTTCCGTTACTACCCTCATTAGCTTTGGGTAGTGACCGAAAGAACAAGATGGCGGGTACAAGCGGCCAAAATTAGTTCCTCTGTAGGGTGGCTGGGCTCTGGGTGAGAAGCATCTGGGGTGGAAGCACTGCTCCTCCGCAATGAAAGAAGCCAGAGGAGGTGGTGCAAAGACCAGAATTTCCGTGATTTTCAAATACAAACGTTGCCAGGTATGCTCTGCTGCCACATCAAGGTCAACGCCAAATCCGTATACAGTATCTACAGTAACAGTATATCATGCCAGGTGAAATATTCCCGCTTTCACGGAGGAAACCAACGCTGGTGTTGACCCCATCCAGGGAAACGTGGCGTCATGGCGGCAAATGTTTGAGTGACATTGCCGAGCTTCTCCGAGGGTCTTTTGGGTCGGGGGACAGGATGTACATTTTCTTTCTGATGCTTGTGTTTGCAGTGTGTTCCAGAAGTGTTGACTTCCTTCTAGCTGTTCCGTATAGGACGACTTTTCTTTTCTAGACTAGCTGTAGATGACCATTGCGGCTTTTAGATTTGAGGCGGGGTAAAAGAAAACAAAGCAACATGATCTCCTTTTTGTTGTTGTTGTTGTTGTAGAAGTATTGAACAGGGCCTCATTTTTATGGCTTTCATTCTAAAGAACACTTTCAAGTATATCATGAAAGGGTGGGTTCTAGCTACCCCCAGGAAATTCAGTTCTCGCCTTTGCCACCAAAAATAAAAGAAGTGTTCCAGAAAGACAAGGTTTGTCTCTAAACAGACGAGGTGTTTTCTAAGCTTGGTAGCCCACTCTTAGGCTGACAACGTACACTCAAAGGATGGCCTTGGGAGAGTTTAGAAGATCTTCAATTATGGTTTGCTTCTTCTGTTCCCTGTGTAAGAACAAAGACACCCACGGCTTTAAAGACGCCTGCTTTTCATCTACTTGTGTGTGTGTGTGTGTGTGTGTGTGTTTGTGTGTGCGTCTTGGAATTTTTGTTCAAGACCATGTTGATGTAAATGTACATTTACCTCAGATGTTTACAAAAGTGTTGTCAATAAACTTATTTTGTACCGTAGACATGTTCATAGTGTCTACTTAACTTCATATCCATGAAAATCGCATGCTAGTAGGATCATGTTAGCATGCCAGCAATGCTAACATACTAATGTTAGCATGCTAATGATGAGAGTGTCTAAAAATGCTAATATGCTAATGTTAGCACCATAGCAATGGTAACATGATAATGTTAGCATGCTAATACCTAGCATGGTAGTGCTAAGTAGTTGTATATGCTAATATTAACATGATCGCAATGCTAAAATTATCATTTCAATATGCTAATACCTAGCATGATAGTGGTAAATGCTTATACAATTGTCTGCCCATGAAAATGGCTAAAAATACAATAATGCTAATATTAATGGGCTAGCCATGCTAGCATGCTAACATCTACCAATAATGTCTCCTACTTATTACAGATAAAAACTTATTTCTATCTTGTGATTAAATGTGATTAATTGTGAGTTAACTATGGACACAATGCAATTAATCATGATCAAATATTTTAATTGATTGACAGCCCTAGTTTATATATGTGTCTACCTGTGAAAATAGAAAAAAATGCTCATAATGCTGTTATTCCGGTACATTGTGCATGAAAATGTTAGCATGCTAACAATGCAATGTTCTGAAAAAGTGCTCTGAGTTGAAAAGTTTGCAGAGTTGTAGGCACTAATGCTAAAAATGGTCCTATCTTGCAATGTTAAAAAATCCAGACAGTGATCAGGATCAAAGTTTGGACATGACACATTTCTCCACATTTGACATCACGTGCACATCAAAAGAAAAGGCTTGGTGTGTGCGTGTGTCAAGCTGTGCTGCGGCCAGCACTTCCTTTATTGTTTGTGAAAGTCGCAGGGATTTGAATTGAACAAAAAAGGCGCGGAGGGAGTGAAAGGGCCTCCAATGCTTGCTAATACCATCCTGACCTCTGCACTCCTGCGCTTCTACGGACCGCTGGGCTCGAAGCAACACACCCCAACTCAAGCAGGCTGATATCAGCACGTGCACATCCCTGCGACAACCTCCTTCCTCGTTTCTAATGGGCTAAGGCTAACAGCTAGCTCGCTTGTGTAGCTTATTTTTGATGAATTCCAGGAAGAAATATCGTACAAAGAGGTGAATTGTAACATCTGACGCCATATAAAAGCATTACAGTTAGTAAATGGCTCTCAAACCAACTTTAATGGTAAAAAAATAAGCTTTTAGAAAGGAACTGGCTCACCTGACACGCCGCCATTTTGGGGACATACCATGCTTCTAATGGGTTATGGCTAACAACGAGCTAGCTTGTGTAGCATGTTTACTATGAATTCCAGGAAGAAATATTGTAAGAAGAGGTTAATTGTAACATTTGACACCATATTTAAGCATTACAGTTACTAAAAGGATCTCAAACCAACTTTCATGGTAAAAAATAAGCTTTTAAAAAGGAGCTGGCTCACCTGAAACGCTGCCATTTTGGGGACATACCATGGCTTCTAATGGATTATGGCTAACAGCTAGCTAACTTGTGTAGCATGTTTACTAGGAAGAAACATTGTAAGAAGAGGTGAATTGTAACATTTGACACAATATTTAAGCATTACAGTTACTAAATGGATGTCAAACCAACTTTCATGGTAAAAAATAAGCTTTTAGAAAGGAGCTGGCTCACCTGACACGCCGCCATTTTGGGGACAAACCATGGCTTCTAATGGGTTATGGCTAACAGCTAGCTAGCTTGTGTAGCATGTTTACAAGGAAGAAACATTGTAAGAAGAGGTGAATTGTAACATTTGACACCATATTTAAGCATTACATTACTAAATGGATCTCAAACCAACTTTCATGGTAAAGAATAAGTTTTTATTTTATTTTGGGGACACACCATGGTGACGAATGGGGGATCGGCAACTCTTTAGCGCCGCCCTAGTGGCTCCCTGGAGCGTTTTGAAAAATGTTTAAAAATGAAAAAAAAAGATGGGGGAGGGAAATATAATTTTTGTTTTAATATGTTTTCTGTAGGAGGACAAACATGACACAAACATTTTTAACGTTTTCCAATGCTTTAAAAATGTGTAGAGTAAATATTGAATTTCATCATTTCTGTCAACGAAGAATTGCGTCATAGCCTGCGACACACGTTTCTATCAGCAGGGCGGGATGCCGGGCAGGTGACTGTTGTAAACCAACCGGCGGCTGTGTGATGGGGGCCATGCATCCCAAAGGGAAAAAGAGAAAAATAACTAAGGAGAACAGAGGATTAAACGTTTCTTGGACCGAATCATTTGCATTCATTGCATTCATCTTCCATGCCCGATGTTGACAAGCTGACCAGTCATGTCCGAAAACAGAAGTGACATTAAACGGGTAAGAACACAATTCTGTCATAAGCACATATTTAGTAACAAAGTGGCTGTTTTTATAAAGGGAATTTCGTCAGTATATATTTGGAATGACACTTATAATATTATTGTGTTTTGTTGCTCGTGTCCGAGTGTTACAGGCATTTGCCTTGGGCAGCTATGTAGGGTGGACTTGCATGAACTTTGAACCAGGAAGTTCGTTCGGCTGCTGTTTTATTTTTATGAATGCAGGCTGCGTTTTGTTAAGCACGTTCGATTTTGTTGTTGTTTTTTTCGAATCCTCAAAATAAAAATTACATCATAAATCGGATTTTTTAAAATTTCATCAAAGCAATGAAACATAATTTATTAATATTGTAATAAGTTATACTTGAGGCGGCATCTATGACAGAGTAGTCACGTGGTGCGTCATTCCCTACAGGATGTGCTGCAGGGAAAATAAACATTTAATCATGAAGGCTCATTATGTTTTGATTGTAGGCTAATATAGCTAACATAGATACATAGAGCATGTGTTGCCTTCATTATAAGGCTTTGAATTTTTTGCAGCTCCAGACACATTTGTTTTTTTTTTGGTCCAATATGGCTCTTTCAACATTTTGGGTTGCCGACCCCTTAGTTAAGGCTATAAAAGCTAGCTAGCTTGTGTAGCATGTTTTCTATGAAAATATTGAGTGGATCAACAAGTCAAGTCAATGTATGAATAAATGATTTCCGTACAAGACCGTTGTGTATTTCTTACACAAGCGTGTACAGACACACACACTCGTCACTCGGGCAACAGTGGCGTTACAACTCTGAATATAATCAAGCACAGTTTACTCATCCAGACAGAAAACACACTCAGTTACCATGGAGACACAGGAGGAATGTTCTGCTGTTAATACTATGGTAGGACAAATAACACCACCATCGACCAGGGGTGTTCAAAGTGCGGACATGGGGGCTATTTGTGGCCCTGAGCTGTTTTTTTATTGGCATATAACACATTATAAAAATATAATTTAAAAAGTTGCCCATTTTGCTGCATAATAATGCACGGCCCCATCTTGTGATTGTGTCGCCGTTCATCCACAACCACCACTGGATGTTTCGTTATGATAATACACGGCCTAATGTTGTCATTTTTGTACAGATTATAAACGAGCGTGCCACACAAGCACCGCCCCCTGTCCCAGCATAATCATGCATGGCCCCACGTGGTGCCGTTCATCCACTAGCATCACCTCATGTCCCAGCATGATGATGCACGGCCCCATGTTGTGGCATTCATCCACTAGCATCACCTAATGTCGCAGCGTGGCAACGCACGGCCCTGTCATCGTTTTTGTGCAGTTCATACACAAGCACCAGATCACGATGCGGCACGATAATGCACAGCGTGAAGTGAAACCATCATGAGTGTATAAAAATGAAATATCAATCTTTATTGTTGCCATAGGTGGTTGCTATGGTCGAGAAGGACTTTATTTCACGAGTGCGTACACATACAAAAACAATGTGCATCTGTCTTCAAATCAAAAAAATGTAGGAGGGGTGCTATTAATCGGGGTTGTTTCTTCATGCGCTCGGCTGCGAGCACACATCGTCTCCTTGGATTGGTCACTTTTGAAAAGGTCTGCGTCCAAGCTGGCGCCGCCACGGGAGCCTTCCTGATGCCACAGCGACGTTGCCTAGCACTCAGAGGTCAAACACTCGCCCACGGGGGAGGTATGGAAGGTGGGGTGGTGGTGGTGGGGCGGGGCATGGATGACAAGTAAACGTTGCTGCATATGCTCTTACAAGCACTGGGATAAACTATAGTATTATGTTGAATGGATGATAGGGGGTTAAATGGAAGAAGCTCGCTGGTTATGCTGGGTGGCGCCCACTCAGTTCTGGGAGCAGTACTTCCAGAAACATACTGTTGAAGAAATACCATCACTTCAGGATGGAGACCAAACATTCTAAATTCTCAAACAAGGGTGGGCAAACATTTTCACTTTAGAAATGTGGGCCAGGGAGGGGGGCATGCGTTTATGTGTACCACCGTGTCATGACTAAGCGAGATTGTCCATCCTTTCTGGACCCAGGTCGTGGGGGCGGCAGTGTCAGTAGGGTAGCCCAGATTTCTCAATCTCTGCCCAACTCGTGCAGTTCAACCTGAAGACCAGCTTTGAGACATAACCCCTCCAGTGTGTCAGGTCCTCCCCAGGGCCTCCTCACCGGGGAGGCATCCGAACTAAATCCCCATGTATTTAGAAAATAGTACTGCAAATCACGGGGGACAGCTTTGGTGTTCTGTATGTTTGCCCACCCCCGGGTTGAAAGCCTGACATTTTTACCTCTTTTGTTAGTCTTCTTGGGTTGCGGTGGGAGGGACTTCCGGAAGTTCCGACCAGTCAGGCTGGGAACGAGGACGTCGGCGCTCGCTCTGGATGCGGTGCTGTCATCAGCTGCTGGGGTGACGGTGCTGGGAAACACTCCAACCTTAATGCAGCAACAAGAGTGACAATAGAAAATTGAGGTGAACCTGATTGGTCGTCTGCATATGTCTAAAATTTAAAAATTATCAATCACTGAAAAAACATTTAAAAACACTAAGATTGCACTTCATCGGTAAAAGGAAGTGGCTAAAATTTGCATTTGTGGTAAGTGTACAATGACCGTAATGCCATTATGTTAGCAGTGTTAGCATTAGCATTCACACTTGAGAGATGACTGAAAAGTCTTTTATACGAGATGCTTGATAGGGGGCTGCATCGGGGGGCTGACCGATCGGTCTTGTCTCAGAGGCTAACTACCCCTCAGGAAGACCTGACCTTGCGGTCTTTGTTGTCTCTTTCAATGGCGGACCTTTGAGGTGTGTATTAGGGATCCTGACTAGTGCATGGTCGCCCACCGGGGGTTTGCACATGTCTCTGGCTCCTGGGCTCTGGGTTCATAGACTGGAATGGTGCTGGGTTTCTCGGTGTGCTCTCCAGGCTACGTCCACCCCTGCCTCTGGTGGTCTGGATTGGGTCCTCTGTGCCCCAGTGTTGATGTTGTGCCTTAGCGATGATATCTAGTGGCATACTTTGTCCCAAACACTAGCATGCTAGTCTAGCAAGTGTCTCTGCCCCAAGTATCTATACTGTGTTCTCTACTACTTAAAATAAAGTACAATACAGAAGGTGTCAGTCGAGATTGGAAAGATATAATAATAAAAAAAAAAGACCTACCACTTTATTTTTTTGTCCTGCATTTCTGCCATTTGCTGTAATAAAAAAACACATGAACTGAGATGTTATAGCATAATATCATCATTTGATACTGGAGAATAAAAAGTATACATATAAACACAATAAGCAATCTTACATTTTCCAAGTAGTTGTACCAGTGAAGTACCCGTGTGTCAGGGAAACTTGACTTTTTGTTGAGTACGCATGAGTTAGCGAAACTGCAACAGTGAGTCAGTGAATGTTGAGTATTTGATGAATACCCGTGAGTCAGTGAAACTGTGTTTTCGTTGATTACTCGTGAATCAGTGAAAGTCAAGTCTTTGCTGAGTATCTCTAAGAGAGTGACTCTCCAGTCTTGGCTGGGTATCCATGAGTCAGTGAAACTTGAGGTTTCATTGAGTACTCGTGAGTCAGTAAATAGTTGCATCATTGTCAAGTACCTGTAAGTCAGTGAAACGTGGGTCTTTGCCGAGTCCCCTTGACTCGGTGATATTCAAGTCTTCACCGAGTACCTGTGAGTGAGCGCTGCAGCAGTCTTTGTCAAGTACCCGTGAGTCAGTTCAACTCGAGCTTTTGCCGAGTACCTGTGAGTGAGTGAAGCATCAGTCTCTGTTGAGTACTTGTGAGTCAGTGAAAGTGGCTTCTTCCCCAAGAGCTTGTGAGTCGGTGAAACCCGAGTCTTTGCCAAGTACCCGTGCGTCAACAAAACTTGAGTTTTTGTTGAGTACCCTTGAGTCAGTGAAGCATCAGTCTCTGTCGAGTACTTGTGAGTCAGTAAAAGTCGCTTCTTCCCCAAGTACTCATGAGTCGGTGAAACCTGAGTCTTTGCCAAGTACCCGTGGGTCAACAAAACTTGAGTTTTTGTTGAGTACCTGTGAGTCAGTGAAGCATCAGTCTCAGTCGAGTACTTGTGAGTCAGCGAAAGTCGCTTCTTCCCCAAGTACCTGTGAGTCGGTGAAACCTGAGTCTTTGTCAAATACCTGTGGGTCAACAAAACTTGAGTTTTTGTTGCTTCACTGACTCACAGGTACTCATCAGTCTCAGTCGAGGACTTGTGAGTCAGTGAAAGTCGCTTCTTCCCCAAGTACTCGTGAGTCAGTGAAAGCTGAGTCTTTGCCAAGTACCCGTGGGTCAGCAAAACTTGAGTTTTTGTTGAGTACCTGTGAGTCAAGACTTTGCTGAGTATCTGTAAGTGAGTGACTCTACAGTCTTGGCTCGAGTTTTCGTTGAGTACTGAAGTGTCAGTGAATCTTTGCCGAGGCCTCTTGACTCTGTGATATTCAGTGAAAGAGTCAGTGAAACCCGAGTCTTTGCTGAGTACCCATGAGTCAGCAAAACACAAGTTTTGGTGAGTCAGTGCCTTTGTTGAGCACCTATGAGTTAATGAAACTTGAGTTTTTTCCAAGTACCCGTGAGTCAGTGAAACTGGAGTCTTTGTCAAGTACCCATGAGCTGAAATAGATCCATTAGGTATACATGATTTATGGGAAAATTAGCTTTTGGAACGGATTCATTACGAAAAGCGTGGTACGGCTGTGGAGCGATGAGTGTCAAGTGTGAGAATATGAACCTCTCGGAAGGAAGGTCATCCGTGTGCTCAGTGTACTATTAAAAGTCCGCTGCATCTCCTCCAGGACTGACATCATCTTCCGCATCTGGGCCCGCTTTTCCGGACCGTCTGGCCCAGGGTGGGTTCTCATGGCGGCAGTAAACGTCCTGGAGGTGGTTCTATCGGCTCTCCTCGCGCCTTCTCCTCTGCCATTCCAGCGCCATTGTTTGAGGAGCTGGCTCTGACCCAGGGTTGGAGGCTTCGGTGGTACGGCTGACAAATGAGTCAGACTGGGATGAAGCTCCGGTGTGTATAGACGTTCTAAAGAAATGGAGAGAGAGACCATATGGATGGGCGGTGGTTCTTGTAGATGTGACAAGCTAGTAGGGTGGGTACTAGTAGGTACCTCTGATTGGGTTGAGACGTGTGGAAGTAGTACATAAAATGTGTTGTTCTGTGGAAAAGTCTGCAAATGTTGTCTGGAAATGCTGAACGTGTCAAAGGAAGTGTCCATTTATCAACAACAACATGTGTGTTTGCGTGTGAATGCTGAAGCTGAACCACAAATGCTGCATGGAAAATTTGGACTTTTGGGAAAAGAGGCAATTTATAAGATGTGGAAAATTGTTTTCCTGAATGTTTTGATGTTTGGGTTAGAGTTGGTGTTAGACGTGGTCGGGGTTCAGGTTAACGTAGGTTAGGGTTGGACATGGTTGGGTTTGGGTTAGCTTTGGCTAGGGATAGGGGTTAGACATGGTCGAGGTTAGGGTTAGCGTGGGCTAGGGTTAGATGTAGTCAGGGTTAGGGTTACTGTACGTTAGGGTTAGCGTAGGTTAGGGTTAGGGTTACTGTACGTTAGGGTTAGACACGGTCTGGGTTAGTGTAGTTTAGGGTTGGATGTGGTCGGGATAGGGTTAGCTTTGGTTAGGGATAGGGGTTAGACATGGTCGAGTTTAGGGTTAGCGTGGTTTAGGGTTAGATGTGGTCAGAGTTAGGGTTGCTGTACGTTAGGGTTAGCGTAGGTTAAGGTTAGACATGGTCAGGGTTCGGGTTAACGTAGGTTAGGGTTAGACACGGTCTAGGTTAGTGTAGTTTAGGGTTAGGGTTGGATGTGGTCGGGTTAGGGTTAGCTTTGGTTAGGGATAGGGGTTAGACATGGTCGAGGTTAGGGTTAGCGTGGGTTAGATGTGGTCAGGGTTAGGGTTACTGTATGTTAGGGTTAGCGTAGGTTAGGGTTAGACGTGGTCGGTATTAGGGTTTACATAGGTTAGGGGTAGCGTTTGTTTGGGTTAGGGGTTAGATGCGGTTAGGGTTTAGACGTGGTCGAAGTTAGGGTCTGCATAGGTTAGCGGTTAGACGTGGTCGGGGTTAGCGTAGGTTAGGGTTAGACGTGGTCGGGTTAGGGTTTGCGTATGTTAGGGTTAGACGTGGTTGACGATAGGGTTAGCGTAGGTTAGGATTAGATGTGGTCGGGGTTAGGGTTAGCGTAGGTTAGGGTTAGATGTGGTCGGGGTTAGGGTTAGCGTAGGTTGGACGTGGTCGACATTAGGGTCAGCGTAGGTTAGGGTTAGACGTGGTCGACATTAAGGTCAACGTAAGTCAGGGTTAGACGTGGTTGACGTTAGGGTTAGCGTAGGTTAGACGGGATCAACATTAGGGTCAGCATAGGTCAGGGTTAGACATGGTCGACGTTAGGGTTAGCGTAGGTTAGACGTGGTCGACATTAGGGTCAACGTAAGTCAGGGTTAGACGTGGTTGACGTTAGGGTTAGCGTAGGTTAGACGTGGTCGACATTAGGGTCAACGTAAGTCAGGGTTAGACATGGTCGACGTTAGGGTTAGCGTAGGTTAGACGGGATCAACATTAGGGTCAGCGCAGGTCAGGGTTAGAGTCGCTAAGGGTCCTTCATCCTTACCTCGGTCAGTGGGCGCCGCCCCTCCTCCACGGGTTGCCAGAGCCAGTGCCATGATGGTGATGTTGAGTAGCGGCGTGGTTTTCCAGAGCATCTCGGGTGTCGCCAATCACATCAGAAACATGAAAAGTCAAACAAGGAAGTGATTTGGGGCGGGATTCTTTGGTTTGATCTTATTGCCGAGACGCTCCATCGGTTGTCAGCATTTCTACAATATTTTCAGTCCTCTTGCCGTGAATTTGGATGTTCCTTTGAAAAAGGAAGTATTTCAACCCGGGGAAGGTGCTCGTCGATG
Source organism: Doryrhamphus excisus (assembly GCF_037039965.1). Classification (NCBI taxonomy): domain Eukaryota; kingdom Metazoa; phylum Chordata; class Actinopteri; order Syngnathiformes; family Syngnathidae; genus Doryrhamphus; species Doryrhamphus excisus. Next base: position 2,574,409 of record NC_136373.1, on the reverse strand, counting down.
TAAGGATGGATTTAAATACTTTTGTTCTTCGAGGAATGCGCCTCTTGAAGAAGAAGGCTTGTCGAGCGTTTGCCGTTCCCCTTCCACGGCGTCGCCTTTTTAAAAATCTGCCTCGGAAAGACAGAGCGGCGACATGGCGTGGACCAATGGGTCGGCGCGGCTCCGCCCCTTCGCTTCTCAAAGACTTGGTGACATTTGAGTATGGCGGCGGTGAGCTTTGAGTCCAAATGGTTTTGTAAATGTGTGTTTAGGCTTTAAAGTGTTGGGGGGGGGCAGTGATTAGGTGCTTCTTAACATGTTTGCTCGGACCACAGGGACAGAAAGACCCTCTGACGCAGGAGGACACGCAAGGCAAATACAAATACCTTCACAACACCAATCGTACACAAACGCACACCATCCCGGGACGAAAGGTTGCCGCGCACACACACCGGAAAACAAAGCAGACGTGTGATGCGCATTAGACGGCGTCCAAAGTACACACCAGGCCATTCATAGCGAGTGACGATGTCAGGGTCCCCAAGAAGCTCCTTTTGGGAGGGAATCAAAAGAAATGATATTTACAAGTATTCAGTACGTGTGTGTGTGTGTGTGTGTGTGTGTGTGTTGCTGGGAGAATAGAATTTCCCTTGTGAACATCCACTCATTCATTCCTGCGCTCTGTAAAGAAAGCGGGTTGGGAGGGGTTGGGGGTCAACAGGAAGTGAAGGACCAAGAGCAAATTAGTCGTCTATCGTTTATAGCGGCTCATTGCTTACAGACTTAGATCATTTCTTTCACGTATCATCTTAGTAGCTACAGCATCGCATCATCATTAGAGCCCTCCAGACAGTAAATAACATCCCTATAGCCAACTCTTAGCCTGCATGGCTTAGAGGGCGAGCTAACTTTAGCCAGCTAGCTAGTTAGCTTCGAGAGGCCAAAAGCTACAACAGGGTATTTGTGGTATTTATTTTAAAAAATCTGAGATTTCAAGGACAAAGTAAATGGAAATAAGCAAGAAAAAAGTCGGAAATGTATTCTTGGAAATTTACTTTTTTATTTCTCGTACATTTACTAATATATGGCTTTTTCACATAATTGTACAATTTTTATTTACTTTTTTCTCTCCATTTCTTTTTTCTCGTAAAAATGAATGTGACTTTTATTCTCATAAATTTACTTTTTTCTGTACATTTACAACTGTTACTTTAAAAAAACGACTTTTTTTGTAAATTAAATTTTTTTTAGTAAATTTATAGCATTGGCTGGGAGGAGAACATTTTACTAAGGTTATAATCTAAGTTATTTTGTTCTTTTCATGTAATAATAATATGTTTAAGTGTGTTATTGTGTCTCCGCATTGACATTACTTCATATGTTCAATACATAAAGTGTCCTTTAGAGGGCAGTGTTCGTCTTTCCAAGACCTCCATGCTGCAGCTCACACTTCAATCGTCTTAGCTTACTGGTCAAACATTTGGGATCATAAATAAACATTTCTATTCTATCTTCCTAATTATGCTTTATAGTGATGGTAATCACGACGGACAAAAAAAGTCATTTTTAGGTGTGTGACCCTGGCTGGGCTTGTGGATAGATTCTCCCCGCCAAAACCACAAATGCATTTTTCTACAGCAGGAAGTCTCCTAACCCCAACCCTAACCCTAACCCCAATCCTAACCCTTGTATGACTTTCATCTTTCCGTCTTTCTGGGGTGGGGCTTGGTTTTGAGGTTGGGGTTGTGGTTGAGAATATGCTTGGGGTTAAGGTTGGGGTTGGATTTAGGGCTCGGGTTAGGGATAGGGCTGAGAATGGGGACTAAGGTTGAGGATGGGATTGGTTTTAAGCTTGGGGGGTACGGTTGGTGTTCAGGTTGGGGATGGAGTTGGGATGAGAGTTGGGGTTAGGGTGAGGATGGAGTCGGGGCTAGATTTGGGGTTAGATTTAGGGGTTAGTTGGAGATGGGATTGGGGTTAGGGTGGGGATGAGGATGGGGGTGGGAGTTAAGGTTGGGGATGGGATTGTCTTAGGGTTGGGGGTACGGTTGGTGTTAAGGTTGGGACTAGAATTGGGGTTAAAATTGGGGTTTGTATACGATTAGCGTTACGATTGAGGATGGGATTGGTTTTAGGTTTGAGGATGGGTTCGGGCTGGGGTTTAGGTTCGGGTTGGATTTCGAGCTGCTGTCAAGTTCGGGGACTTTATTCTTCTCAAATGATTGCTGATTTGTCCATTTTTGCTGTGGTGGGATTTTCTTGTTAAATGATATTATTAGAATATGCCACGGGCCGCAGGCTGCAAATGGCCCCCCCGGGGCCGCACTTTGGACACCCCTGGCCTAGTGTAGTCTCTAGAAGAGGCAGGCATGCGATCAGACTAAAACGATGGCGGGCCCAGTGACGGGGAGGAAGAAGAGAGCACCCGTGGGACAAAAGGAAGGTCACAAATACAAATATAGTGTGTGTGTGTGTGTGTGTGTGTGTGTGTGTGTGTGTGTGAGAGAGAGAGAGAAAAGGAGTGAGTGATTTGTTTTCAGTGAAAGGTGAGGCCACTTAGCTGCGGCGTGGAGCTACAGTGGAATCTATTACAGTGTGTCAAAGGAAACACGAGAAGGGCACGACTTCAAAGTGTGTGTGTGTGTGTGTGTGTGTGTGTGTGCGTGTGTGTGACGTTGGTAGCCGCTGTGCTCGTTGATTTGATGCCGTTTGTGTGATTGTTGATGTGTGCATTATATTAGTTGCATTAAGTATATTAATAGCATTAAATATTGGGAGACAGAGTCTGTCCATGGTGTCCTGGGTCTTCCCCGAGGCCTCCTACCGGTTTGACCGGGGTAGACGTCCCGACCAGAAGGCCGAGCCACATCATCTGGCTCCTCTCTTGTACTCGAAGTTTCTCTGCCGGATGACAGCGCCCTCATCCCTAAGGGGACTCAACCCAACCCGCCATCTTGTCATTGGGTCACTACCCAAACCTCACGACTATAGATGAGGGTAGGAATGTAGATCCTTTGGGCTCAACGTCCACTTGACCACAACAGGCCGACGTAGAGTCCGCATCACAAATCCACCTTTACGTCACTCGTGAACAAGACCTTGAGGTCAGGTCAGGATTTTCTAGGAGAGAACCAAGGTCAGGGACTCAATCCTGCAGCCACCAAAAATGAACCCCAGAACCAGAACACCCAGGCTGCGCCTAGAAATTTTGTCCATAAAAATATTGAACAGAATTGCTGACAAAGGGCAGTCCTGGCGGAGTCCAACCCTCATCGGAAACCGGTCCGATTTATTACCGGCAATGCGAACCAAAGTCTAACGCCGGTCAGACAGGGAAGGGACAGCCTGAATTTGGTGGTCCGATATACCGTATTCCCCGATTCCCCGGGGAACATGAATGCCTTCTCCGCCAATTCAAGGGCAACGCCCCACATGATGCCCACAGCAGCCAGGGCCTTGAGGAACTCCGGGCAGATTTCTTGACCATCTCGGCAACCTGAGGCCCCAGGCACTACTTCCTTAATGGAAGCCGTGTCAGGGGGATTGAGGAGGTCTTTGAAGTATTCCTACCACCAGTTCATAACACCTCGAGTGGAGGTCAGTACCCCACCATACACAGTCTTGACAGGGTACTGCTTCCCCCTCGGTGGTCCAGACACTCCGATTTTTTGCCTCAGCGACCGCCAGAGTCATGGACCGCTTGGCCTCCTGGTACCTGTCAGCTATCTCTGGAGTCCCAAGGCCCAAAAAGACACAATAGAATTCTTTCTTAAGCTGGACGGCATCCCTCCCCACTGCCGTCCACCAACGGGTTCCGGGATTACCGCCATGACGGGCACCGACCACTTTACGGCTGCAGGCACAGAACACGGACCACCACCTCCCTGGGAACATAGTCCAAGCAGAGTTGAAACTCTGGCAGACTTTCCCAGCAGACCCTTACAATGTGTTTGGGCCTGCCGGGTCTGACAGGCATCCTCCCTTCATCTTGGGAGTCAACCCCCCACCAGGTGTTGATCGGTTGAAAAAACAAGTTAAAAAAGTATTTAAAAAATACGAGGATGATCTTTGACAGTAATTGAGTGGGCTGATGAGCGTGGGATGAAAGTGGTGTGTCTGAGAGGACTCGGTGTCAGCATTTGGGTGGGGGTGGGGGGGTGGCCGGGTCCAGGAGGGAGGCGATGCCAGTAGATGGATGTGAAAACAAGTGAGTAGACTGACAGCCAGGGGAGCCATTGATCCTCCGCCATGCTCCCTCCATCCAATCCCGCCTTCCATTGGCAGAAGACAGATAGTGTTTAGGTGGCCTGTATTGGATTTATGACTTAATGGCCTTGCCAGGATGAGACAGATGGAGAAATAAGGAAGACCAGAGGCCAGGGGGAAAAGATCTGGACGTCAAAGAGACAGGACAACGTGGTAATATTTTATTACAAGCTTTTACAAAGGATTTTTATCAAACCGGGGGGGGGTGTCCAAAGTGAGGCCCGGGGGCCATTTGACGCATTCTAAAAATATAATTTCACAAGAAAACAGAAAATAGCAAAAATAATGTCATTTTAGTTGCATTGAGTTGACATATAAAGTAATTTTTTTTTTTTTTTGTCATAATTTATTCCTGTGTTATTAGGGGCAGGGGGTCATTTGTGGCGGCAAATTAAAAATGTATATTTAATCTGAGTGGTGGGCGGAGATCTATGGGGGGGGGGTTGGAGGATGTAATTTTATCAGGATGACAGGGGATCAATGGTGACTGTCTCACACACACTCACGTGTATTTAAGCCAAGATGCATGTCTTGTAAGGAAGGGAAGGATGTACGTAACATCTAAAAGGACGAGGAGGACAATGTCCCCTCATCCTCCTTTTTTTATGAATATACTGCTTGTTTTAACCCATATGAAAACTGTAAACGTGCCCAGAATGTGTCCTAGATTTGTCAGAGTACATGAAATCATTTTTTTTTTACAGCCTTAACCCATAATAAGCCATGGTGTATCCCCAAAATGGCGGCGCGTCAGCAGGAAAGCTAGCTCATTTCCTAAAGCTGATTTTATGCCACAAAAGATCATTTCAATCAATCAATCAATTTAACGACTGTAATGTTTTAATATGGTGTCAACTATTACAATGCACCTGTTATTAGTAATATTTATTCTATGATTCATTAAAAAAAATGCTATAGACACAAGCTAGCTTTTATAGTCTTATCCCATAAGAAGCTATGTTGTGTCCCCAAAATGGCGGCGTGTCAGCAGGAAAGCTAGCTCATTTCCTAAAGCTGATTTTATGCCACAAAAGATCATTTCAATCAATCAATTTAACAACTGTAATGTTTTAATATGGTGTCAACTATTACCATGCACCTGTTATTAGTAATATTTCTTCCATGATTCATAAAAAAACATGCTATAGACACAAGCTAGCTTTTATAGCCTTAACCCATAAGAAGCTATGTTGTGTCCCCAAAATGGCAGTGTGTCAGCAGGTAAGCTAGCTCGTTTTCTAAACATTATTTTATGCCATGAAAGCTCATTTTAGATCCATTTAACAACTGCAATGCTTTATTAATGTGTGGAAATATAACAAGTCAACTATATTGCTTCAATAACTTAATAGAAAACACGCTACAAAAACTAGCTAGCTTTTATAGCTATGGTATGTCCCCAAAATGGCAGTGCATCAGCAGTTAAAAAATAATTTTATGCAGTGAAAGCTCGACAACTGTAATGTTTTAATATGGTGTCAATTATTACAATGCACCTGTTATTAGTAAATAAACATTAGTAATAAGTTATTAGTAATAAACATGCTATAGACACTAGCTAGCTTTTATAGCCTTAACCCATAAGAAGCTATGTTGTGTCCCCAAATGGCAGCAGGTAAACAAGCTCCTTTTCTAAACATTTGATGCCATGAAAGCTCATTTTAGATCCGTTTAACAACTGCAATGCTTTATTAATGTGTGGAAATATAACAAGTCAACTATATTTCTTCAATAACTTCATAGAAAACACGCTACAAAAGCTAGCTAGCTTTTATAGCCACGGTGTGTCCCCAAAATGGCAGTGCATCAGCAGGTAAACATTATTTTATGCCATGAAAAGTCGTTTTAGATCCATTTAACAACTGTAATGTTTTAATATGGTGTCAGAAATTACAATTCAACTCTTCAAGGTAGCATTATTAGCTGTGGAGACTCCAGCTATGACTTGTCTAATCAATTTCACGTCTCAGCAAACATTGACAAAGTTATCAGAACAGTAAATCTCCACACTGATAGAATTTTGACCTTCAAACATTGACGTCTTTGTGACCCACGCTGCAATTATTAACTCTTGCCCCTTTTTTTCCAGCCAGTGAAAAATTAAAGTCAGGAATATATGAATACAGGCATATTTTGTATTAATATTTTGACTTTATTGTTACGTATACTTTATAACATTGTGATTTTTTCCGCCACCTAAATTTCCAAAATATGCAATCATTATATTCTCATTATACATCATTATATTCTCATTATATTGTGACTTTTTCCTATTTTTTTCTTCATTATTTCAACTCTACGCTACTAAAATATTTAAAATTATAAAATGATACTAAATTGATATTTATTTAACTTAATGAATTTATTCATATAATGTATTATATTATTAAATGTTTATATTATGTATAAAAAAGAAGCGAGAGGCAGCACCTGGGACACCTGTGTGTTATACGATGGTGACTTTTGGTGGTTTTCTGAATGTTTTTGGTATAAAATATCTTCTTACTGATCGCTGCGGTCAGCTAATGTTGCCGCACACACACACACACACACACACACACACACACACACACACATTGGCACGGTGGGTAACAAAGAAACATTCCTATTGATTGGGCTTCGAGTTACAGCAAAGAAATATGTACACAGAGCACTAAATAGGTTACACACACACACACGCTAAAATTCCCTTTGAAAAGGCAAAGACACAAACACACACTGGTCAGTGCAAAGCAGGTTAGCGCCAGCCAGTGAGTGAGTTAGCATCGACAGAGCGTCTACGGCCGTCCGAGCTAACCACTGTGTAGAAGGCGTTAGAACCCTGCAAGGAATGATGGGGATTTCTTTCAGTCGTGGTGTTGTCGTTCCAGTGTAACTGCTGAGCTTCTTCATTCTGTGTGTGTGTGTGTGTGTGTGTGTGTGTGTTTGTGTGAGACATCTTTTAGCATCATAAACGTCATAGAGGAGGTCACATGACTAATGCCTCCATTACTCAAATGTGCTGCCACACAGTAACATTAGACAAGAACAAACCATTTCCACTTAGATTGGAAAGATGATTATTGATCTATTTCAAGCAGGTGATGTCCAAAAAGGGCCTGCTGGGGGGACCTTTTGTGACCCCCGCGGCACAATAGTCACCTTTACACTCCTATCACCCAATATAGTAGACATCTTCAGAGAAAATATGACATATTAGGCATAATAAACCTGTGTACCACCTTCCAAATATACATTTGAACATTATTAGAGCCCTCTATACATGACATAACACCCCTATAGTCACATTTACACTCCTATCACCCAATATAGTAGACATCTTCAGAGAAAATATGACATATTAGGCATAATAAACCTGTGTACCACCTTCCAAATATACATTTGAACATTATTAGAGCCCTCTATACATGACATAACACCCCTATAGTCACATTTACACTCCTATCACCCAATATAGTAGGCATCTTAAGAGAAGATATGACATATTAGGCATAATAAACCTGTTTACCACCTTCCAAATATACATTTTAACATCATTAGAGCTCTCTAGACATGACATAACACCCCTACTGTCACATTTACACTCCTATTACCCAATATAGTAGACATCTTAAGAGAAAATAAGACATATTCGGCATAATAAACCTGTTTACCACCTTCTAAATATACTTTTTAACATCATTAGAGCCCTCTAGACATGACATAACACCCCTATAGTCACCTTTACACTCCTATTACCCAATATAGTAGACATCATAAGAGAAAATATGACATATTAGGCATAATAAACCTGTTTACCACCTTCTAAATATACTTTTTAACATCATTAGAGCCCTCTAGACATGACATAACACCCCTATAGTCACCTTTACACTCCTCTTACCCAATATAGTAGACATCTTAAGAGAAAATATGACATATTAGGCATAATAAACCTGTTTACCACCTTCTAAATATACTTTTTAACATCATTAGAGCCCTCTAGACATGACATAACAACCCTATAGTCACATTTGCACTCCTATTACCCAATATAGTAGACATCATAAGACATATTGGGCATAAGTAAGAGTGCTGGTGCGTGTTTAGCTAGTTGTTGGTTAGGAAGCTCAGGGAAGAAGGTTCTTGTTGCGTTGGGACAAGGTCAAAGCTTGAGGGCGACAGACATCGTATGATGCGATTACACGGCCTTGATAGCGACTCTGTGTCCAAAATGCACAGAGAACATCTGGATTTGACAGATTTGGTTGTTGAACCATGACACACGTCAACCGCAATCACACTCAATACGCACACACACACACACACACACACAGGGTGTGTGTCCATAATAATAATACATCAGATCCACCTTGATTGGAGCAGAGCTAAAATCAAAAGCACCCGGCCGCCCCATCAGCCTCGGCCAAATCCAATCCCTGCTCCATACCCGGCCTGATTGATCGGCTTCCAATCCTATTGCGTCTCTCACATGAGGGAGGGGGGGAGGACAAAGGAGAGATGGCAGCAGTAGAGAAGTAATTGAGAGAGATGGAGAATTTGTGGCGTGGAAGACAGACAGGGACACCAGAGTATGTATGTGGATATATTTGTATAACAATTTACTAACAATAATACATACAAATGTCATAGGAGTCAAAGATCATCTCCACGACAGGAGCAGTACATTTGAATTCTTTATTTTCTGTTTGTGTTTGGGTTTCTTTCAGGAGTCAAAGATCATCAATATGACAGGAGCACCACTTTTAACTTTTCATAAACATACACTACTTCTAATAAAGAAATAATGACTGTCGTGTCCTACTGTAAGGATATACACTAGTCAAAGATCCTCTATATGACAGGAGTGCTCTGTCATTGTGAAGGAACGAGCGGGGGGGGGGGGCAAGGAGCGTGATATATGTGACTGATATTCATCATATCTCCTCTTTCTCATGCAGCCATAAAGATAAAGATTACACGCCTCCACACGGCCGTCTAAACTCCAAAGGTGGCCTCGGCGTCCTCAACAAGACCCCACCCGGACCCGCCGCCCGCCTCACTCCTGTGCCGGAACAGCGGGTGAGTGAGCATGCATGGCTTATTCAGCCTTCTTATTATTAAAATCAATAATAATAATCATAATAATAGTAATAATAAAAAGTTCCAAATTTCATTTTAATAGCATAAAATTGAAATATTCAAGAAAAAATACATTTGTATACAATTATTATTTATTTTTAAAAGTCATAATTAGGGAAAAATATATTACTACTAGATATTTGAAATAGTAGGAAATAAAAAAATCATACTCTAAGGAGAAAAAAGTTGCAATCTATAATATTACTATAATACTATAATATTATAGTATAATATTATATATTAATATAATAATATAACACTATAATATTACTATAATATTAAATATTCATAATATTATATAATTAGAAGCATAAAGTTTAGATATTAGAGAAAAAAATATCACAATATCATACCAATTAAGTCAAAATATTACAAAAAGAAGGGAGGTAAAATAGTTGGAAAATAAATACAAAAACAAAAAACATGCAAATAAAATAAAATGAAAATATTCAAATAATATTGAGGTAAAACAATGCCTTTTTAGTAGCATACAGTGGAGGAAAAACACATCCTAAACAAAATAAAGGGGGCATTTTTGGACAATTACATAGGGGGGAAATGTGGTAAAATGATGGGAATAAAGTGCTAATATTAGAGTCCGGAGTAGAGTGGTGGTAGGGAGGAGTACAGTGGAGTACAGTGGTGTAGGGAGGAGTAGCAAGGAGTAGTGAGGAGTAGCGAGCAGGGAATGTTTTGCTTGTGTAAAGATGTTAGCAGGTGTTAATGCAGTCAACATGATCTCAATCCAATAGATGAGAGCTACTGCTAAAAGGCCACACACACACACACACACACACACACACACACGATGGCTGCAATCTCCAGCCAATTAACAAGCTAGCGCGTGTGCTACTCGATACACATCCAAAGTGTCCTGCTAGTAAAACACCACACATCCCTTTTTTTGTTATTTGGATTATTTGCAATCTCATTTCCTTCTTGAGGCACCTCCTCAAGGACAATTAGGCCTTTAGCCTCATCAATAATACACACCTCACCCCTTCAATTATTTACTCCCATTGTTGACGTCTCTACGGTGACAAACACATGCAGTCCCTAGTTCTTAGTAGCCATCAAATTTTATTGCCCGAATGAAGCATTTCCAAGCAAAATGAAGTCAAACACAAAAATATGGCACTCAAAAGTACTGTTAAGTGTAAGGGTCACTATAGGGGTGTTATGCCATGTCTACAGGGCTCTAATTATGTAAAAAATTGTATTTAGAGGATGGTAAACAGCTTTATTAAGACAAATATGTCTTATTTTCTCTTATGATGTCTACTATATTGGGTAATAGGAGTGTAAAGGAGACTATAGGGGTGTTATGTCATGTCTAGAGAGCTCTAAAGATGTTAAAAAGTGTATTAAGAAGGTGGTAAACTGGTTTATTATGCCTAATATGTCTTATTTTCTTCTATGATGTCTATTATATTGGGTCATAGGAGATTAAAGGGCACCACATATCGAATATGTCTTATTTTCTTCTGACATTTATGTGCTTGTTGATGGAAGACGTGACCGTGGCGCGTCGTGGTCAGTAACAAGGATTCATCCTGTTTCTTTGCTGAGCGCAGACAGGAAGTCAGTGTTACTGGATACGAGAGTCACACAAACGCACACGCGCAGCTTTGATGATTGAGCTGATGCTTTGGAAACAAACAAAACGCGAAATAAATATTTGTGCTATTCTTGTGTTTGTGTCCTGTGTGTGATTTTACAGTGAATACAGAATGTTGTTATACAGTATATTCATTTTGTTGTATGCACAATTGAGTTAGGGTTAGTTTAGGGTTAGGTTAAGGTTAGTATACACTTCCAGCCCTTTCCAAATAGCGTGATAGCTAACTAGTATTTATTTGTTAGCATCTTCCAACACGTTCCTGCACTTTTACTCGCCTTCATGGCTTTGTTTTCACGCTGCTAGTTTGTGGACAGGCCCTTGTGTGTGTTTACCTGCCACGTCGTGTTTTCACACAAGCAAACATTTCACTCTGACCCATGGGAAACCTCCGCTCGCGCACACACACGCAAAAAAGGCTGGCACGCTGACCCTGCGAGGCCTCCCGTTAGCGCCGGCTTCGACATCCCAAAGTGACACTCGGGAGGAAAGGCAGCCCAGCGGAACCGAGCCGAGGAAAACACAAACAAAATAACAGCGGCCAGATGCCAAAACAAGAGCGAGAGATCAGCGCTTGCTACCGGCATCCACGCTGCATCTGGACTTTTTATTTCTTTACACAATCATCACCACCCACAAACATTAGCATGCCACACAGCAAACAGGATTTATCTTTATTTCACGAAGGACAAATAGCCAATTACATTGATTATTTTGGTTTTCAATTCAAATCAATCCAAGCCAATTCAGGTATATTTTATGTTACATTTAAAAATTAATTCAAGGTGTTTTTTTAATTTTATAAACACAACAAAATAATACTAATTTTTTTTCATGGAAAAAAATGAATAATAATAATGTATTTCATGATGATAATATACATTTAAATCTGACAAATTAAAGTTAGTGTTATTGTTCATATATCAGCAATTTCCAAACATGAGAAAAAAAGGCACATTCATCATCCAGTGTTTTTTTTCTTGAATAAAATCACTGGCTGTGAAGTTACCCGATCGCTGCGTATTAAGTGTCATCAGCGAGCTGTAATTAAAGTCCCGTTAGCCGCCGTTGACGAGGGTGTCTGGTGACACTGCCACGAAGAGTAAGAAGTGCCCCCCCTCATAACCCCCCACCAACCAGCCACGCCACTTTACTCCTTCCTGCCTTTCCTGCACGCTCATAAGCTTTTCGTTGGCCGTTTTTTGGCCACATTTCTTTTCCAGACTTATACTGACAAAAACATCAGTCAAACATCCTCACTCTGTCGTTCTTAAAGGAAATACTGCAAAATAAATACGCTAGTCAAAGACCCTCTATATGAAACGAGTGTGAGGATCTGGGGGCAGAAAATGGTAGTCAAAGATCCTCTATATGACAGGAGCAGTCTGTCATTTTTAATGACCTATACTGCAAAGTCATAAGTCAAAGATCCTCTATATGACAGGTGTGTTTGTCGTTCTTAGAGGACACACTGCAAAAAAAAATAAGTTAGTCAAAGATCTTCTATATCACAGAAGCACTTTGTTGTTTTTAAAGGACCTACTGCAAAAATATACTAGTATAAAAATATACTAGTCAAAGATCCTCTATATGAGACAAGTCCTTTTTAAGGATCTGGGAAATTAAAATGCTAGTCAAAGATCCTCTGTTGGATACTGGAGTTTTTAAAGACCAACTGTGGAAAAAAAATGGTCATTACCAGGATATAAATATAGTATATGGTATATACAGTATGTACAGTATGAGATGGAAATGGAGTACATACTGTATAGCATATAAGGTGTACAATATTAGATGGTTATAGCGTACATACTGTACAGTATGAGATGTATACAGATTACATAAGGCATATATGGTGTACAGCATGTACGGTATGAGATGTACATAGAGTACATATAGCATATATATGGTGTACAGTATGTACAGTATGAGATGTATACACATTACATATATAATATATGATATACAGTATGTAAAGCAGGTCATGAGCAGGATAGGATAGCCAGGAAGTCATGCCCTACCTGGGAGGTCAGGGTGGACGGAGGGCTTCTAATTACAATCTGCTCAGCATTCAGCATCGTCACAAGGGTGTACTGTACCCTTTTAAAAATATCAAAGAAACAGAAAATTACAACAAAATAAATCACTTTAGTAGCGTCAGCTTGACATACCAAAAAACACCTTCTTTTTTTTACAGTTCTAATATTATACAAATGAACAGTCATCATACTATGGGAATAATGTCATAATATTGTGGGAATAAAGTCCAAAATACTTTGGGAATTAAGTCGTAATATTATGAAAAAACTCAAAAGATTTTTTGGGGAAAAAAATATTCAGGGAATAAAGTCAAATTATTCGAAAAATGCAATAAGGAAAAGCAAAAATGGGGGAAAGGAGTGAAGTAGGTATGAATGGGAAGCAGGTGCACCTTGTTGTCCGTGCGGTAACTTGATGATTGTTTTCCGTAGGGAGCGCTGCTGCTGTGTGATAATATCGCTTTCTTATGGAGGGAAATAGGAGCGGAAATCTTTAAGCGACAGAGAGGGTCCGCATACATCTCCAGGGCCACTTGGAGGATATTTCTTGGCAGGGTTATTGTTTATCAGTGTCATGTGAGAATGTCTGGCATGGGAGCTGTAGGTAAAGTCACGGGTGTGGAGGGGGGTTCCCTGGGGCGCACCTGTGCTGCTGGTCAAAGTGTTTAGGAGCTGCAGCAGCTCACCCATCTGTTGGTCAACAGGAAGAGGTGTCACTGGTAGGTTTCAGGTGGAGGTTGGACGGCTAGCTTCTTGTTTGATGGACAGATTGACAGGTGAGGTGAGGCAGAAGGTCCTTTGGACAATGATGATCAGAGATTGTGATCTGAAGTTGGAGCAGGTGGTGGAAAAACCAGAGAGGAGTGAAGGTCTATGAGTGAAGGCTGTCGGGTGGAACTGTGAGGGTGCAAGGGGCAAAGGTTAGGGAGGTACGAGTTTTAGGACTGAGGGTCAACCTGAGTGGTGTTCAAGGACAGAACATATGACAAGGCAGCGACTCCACCCCCTTCCTGTACCACAGTAGCAGTGAACTTACCTCAGAGTCGGGTTTGGAGGAAGCACCTGATAGGTGTGGAGGGGTATCGAGCTGTAACAGTTTTCAAGGGTGGAGAAACGTGGAAGCCATCACCCTTTCCCCATCTCTGCATCTATCTCATACGTCCGTCTCTCTTTGCCCTCCTCTTCTCACCCCGTGTTTGTGTCCTTTGCCCACTGCGGTGGTCTCGGGTTTCTTTAATGGTTCCCAAGATGCACTGTGGCTTTGTGGGAAGGCGTAGGCGTGAGTGACTGTGGGTGTGTGTGTGGCCGGCAAGAGGTGATGCGGTCATTTCTGACACATGAGAGGCTTTTTCATCAGCGGCCAGAAGCTGAGTAAACTGACTCAAAGGCACTTTCCTCTCCAAAGCACTCTTCCTCCGCCCCAGAGAAACCATCCCTCTTCTCAAAGGAAGGAATGTTTTGGAGGAGTATAAGGCACTCTGGTAAATGCACATAAACCAATTTGGTATGCAAGCTAAAGAAGCTAATGTATGTGCTGAAAGCTCTTCTTGATGATGACATGACTGTCTCTGCCTGCTATTCACCAGGGTTCCCATAATCTCAGACCACCAGCAAATTGTGCAAAAAAATGCCAGTCATTGAGGCGCCCATGAGATGCCTGGTTCAGCTGTCCGTTCATTCGTCAATCTGTCTGTCCAGTCCACGTATCCTTTGGTCAGTTCATCTGTTCAGCCGGTCCCTACATCCGATTCGTTTGTCCGATCCAGTCCTTCCATCCCATCCATTCGATTGTTTGCCCGGTCCCTCCGTCCGTCCAGTCCAGTCTGGTCCAATCCAACCGTCTGTCCATCTGATCCTGATTTCTGGGATTTCTTGGGTCTGTCCATTCCTTCCGTCTAGTCTGGTCCAGACCGTCCATCTCTCCATCTGGTCTCTCTGCTAATCTGTCGATCCAGTTTAGTCTGGTCCCGGTCGTCCATCCAGTCCTCTGTGCAGCCAACCAGTCCCTCTGTTCGCTGTTCTCTTCGTTCCACCGGTTTAGTCTGTCCATCTGGTCTCTCCATCTGATTCTTAATTTATTTGTCCAGTCCCTCCATCCACCCGATCCAGTCTAGTCCATTGCATCCGTCTCTCCATCCGATCCCTCTGTGCCATCAGTTTGTCCGTCTCTCCAGTCCTTCAGTCCAGTCTGTTCCAGTCCCTCCATGTGGTCCGTCTGGCCATTTGATTCAGTGCGGTCCGGGTGAGCCATCCGGTCTCTTGCGGACATCAAAAACAAACATCCTTGGGGTGGCAAATGGCCTCTGGGGTGGCACTTTGGACAATCCTGGACAAGCAGAATCCCCAACTGAGGTCAAGAGAACCCTGATTCCAAACCGCCCAGCTCCCTCTGGTGAAGCATTTGGTCCAAACAGGAAACAGACCTATAAAATAAAAGCAGCAAACAGGACAATAACGCCAGAAAAAGATGTAAGCCAAGCAAAAGTATTTGACTGTAAACGTGTTCCACGTATTTTGAATATTACTTTTGCAGATTCAGCATATTTGCATTGGAGTAGATGTTGGCGACATGGCTCGATATTTTAGCTGGAACTAATCAGGGGCCAGTTGGCTGCAGTGACACTGACTGATGCCGATTTCATCATATCTGTGTGTGTGTGTTATGCAAAAATATCACCTCCATCGTGACAACTTGATTACCTCATTGATTATTTTTGGAAATATAAATAAATATTCCCATATTGGTATGTGAGGGTGAAATGGGACATGACCCCGTGTTAATGGAGGGCACGTTTGGGTATTTCCAAATGGCTCTGACTGTACCACACTTGGGAGAAGCCAAAGGGGTTGAGGTGTGTGTCATACAGTTACACTCCTGGGTTTTTGGTTGATTTCAGCTGTTTCCTTGTAGGGCGTGTCGTGGTGGCGCCGGACTACGATGTTACGCAACGTATCATTTCATCACATGCAAATTGTGTTGGCAGGACATAACCATATGTCCGTCTTCAGCCGTGAGAGTGGTGGCATCCTTTGTCCTCCCCCAGGGACAAATGAGACCCTCTCTCTCTCTCTTCCATATCTCCCTCCTCTCTCACCCAATCTGGACCAATAGTAAATACCAACAACAAGTAAATAACGAACTGGTATTGTTATAAGGAACAATTAGGTCATTCTAGTAGCATAGAGGTGGAATAGTCAACAAAACAAATAACACAACACATTTTTGGCAACTTAGATTGGAAATAAAGCCATAACATTTTGGGAATAAAATGGGAATAAAGTATATGGAAATAAAGTCATAATATTATAGGAATAAAGTCATCATCTTATGGAAATAAAGTCATCATGTTATGGGAATAAAGTTGTTATATTGTGGGACTAAAGTCATCATATTATGGGAATAAAGTCATCATATTATGGGAATAAAGTCATCATATTATGGGAATAAAGTCATCATATTATGGGAATAAAATCATATTATGGGAATAAAGTCATCATATTAAGGAAACAAAGTAATCATATTATGGGAATAAAGTCGTTATAGGAATAAAGTTGTTATATTGTGGGACTAAAGTCGGCATATTATGGGAATAAAGTCATCATATGATGGGAATAAAGTTGGCATATTATGGAAATAAAGTCATCATATTATGGGAATAAAATCATCATATTAAGGAAATAAAGTCATCATATTATGGGAATAAAGTTGTTATATTATGGAAATAAACTCATCATATGATGGAAATAAAGTCATCATATGATCAGAATAAAGTCATCATATTATGGGAATAAAGTCATCATATTATAGGAATAAGTTAATATTCCAAGAAAATTGGTGAAGATGATTTGAGAGTAAAATGTAAAACAAATATGAGGGAGGTATGAGTTTGGTGAATATGGGTGAAAAAACAAAGAAAGAGTGAAGGAGATATGAATCATTGAATAATATTTCCCGCGTTGTGACAAGCAGATCTGCACTTGTTAGCATCCTTTCATGTTTGGCTAGGCTGCCCTGGGCGGCCCTGGTTGTGTTCTTCTGGCTGTGTTCTTCTGGCTTCACCATAAAAAGCCATGTTGTGTCAGATATCCGGATAAATCAATAGGCGTCTTGTCGCCATGAAAGAAGAAGTTTGATGACTATCTGAAAAGCACCACGTCCAGTAGTTACCTTCCCATGTGGATCCTGTTTCAGACGCTCCGAGATGAGAAAAGAGTCTCGTACGTCTTGTCGGTGGTGGAGTGAAACCCGGGTGGCACCAAACGTGGGATCAATGGGCCGAGACCGGCAGCGCCGGAGCAGATAAGGTTGCACGTTTGAACCCGACGGACAGAAGCTCAGCATGTCTGCTCGATATATTTGATTGCTCCTGAAGCGCTCATGGAGGAAAAACAACACAGCAGAGTTTATTTGAGGGATGCGGGACGTGCAGGAGACATGCTGTCTGTCTCTGGACAAACACGCAAACTTGTGTGTTATTTATCGTCGCCGTCTCGGCCTCGTATAACTGTCACGCCACACAATGGCCGCGAAAACACTCACTGGATCTCCTCTGTGACTTATTTTCTTCTTCCTGTGAGCCCCAGAGCAGTAAAGGATGTCAGATTGGGAGCTCAGCACTTCCTGGCTGCTTCTAACACCTAGCATCACAGTGCTAAGTGTTTATATACTGAGTGTCTAGCTACTGAAGTGTCTAAAAGTGCTAACATGCTAACGCCAAGCATCATTGTGGTAAGCTAGATATCACTATGATGCTAGATGTTAGCATCTCAATATTAGCATAGTAGCATTTTTACCCATTTTCATAGCGAGACACTTGTATAAATAAATTGCCACTATAATGCAATGTGTTAGCATCTAAATATGTAGATAAAATAAATGTAGGGCTCATTATATTACGACATTTTTCACAATTTGACTTTATTCTCGTAAAATTATTGCTTTCCATTTTTGCTGGTTGTTTTTTGTGAAGTGATATTTAATAATATAAAAACGTCAGAGGTCCGCCAAATTTGGACATCCCTGCTTTAGGCTTTACAAAGCATTACAAATATTGGGATTGTCTTGAGGCTTGGCATCACTAAATATTTGTGCAGATACGCTGGATGATGTATGACACACACACACACACACACACACACACAGACACACACAGACCACAATGGGGTATGAGGTCCACGGTGTTGACTGCCAGGACTCGTATGGGATGTGGCTTGCCGCAACGTTGGCTTCACACAAAGCAAGCAAACAATGCGGTCTCTCACCCCTCCACCACCACCACCACCCACCCCCACATGAAGACCAGGGCAGTGCTGCCCCTCCTCTTGTCAGACTTGACGTAGAAAATGCGGACAGGAAGGCGGTTGAAACATCTGTTACGTACGCAATCCCTCCGTCCGTTCTAGTCAGCATCACTAATCGGTCTATGGAAGGACAGCAGCGACAAGCACCATCTACAGTTGCCTCAGCATTTGACGCATCTTTGTGCCTTATTGTTGGATTAGCAAGATTCATATTTCGTATAATTAACTCAAGACAACTCAAGATACACTCTATACTCACATTTGCGCTGCTTGGTGGGAGCTGGGGGGCAGGGGGGCACCTGTCCAGGATTTGTTGGATACAACTAATATTTGAATAAAACTAAGAACAAAAAATGTAAAATTTAATAATTAAAAATAAAATGCAGTCTGAAAAAAATATACAAAATTTAATAAATAAAAATAAAAATAAAGAATTACAACCAAAATAAATAAAACATTTAAACTTTTTCAGTTTTAATTAATTATTTTATTTTTACAATTAAAAAAATGATTAAATGTTTGCTATTTTCAATGACTTTCCTGAAGGAATTTAAAAAGGGTTTGCCTCGGTAAAAAAATAAATAAAATAAAATACAACCAAAAAATTAAAGTATTCAAAATTAATTAAATAAAAATAAAATACAATTCATAACAAAATCAATAAAAAAATCAAAACTAAAAATAATCATTCATTTTCTACCGCTTATCCTCACGGGGTTCACAAGCATAATCATCATCATCATAAAATTAAATATGTCTGAAATAAAGTTTACAAATGTAAATAAATCTGATAAAAATAAACATAAAGTACTAAATAAAACGTAATACAACCAACATTTTTTTTAAAAGCTAAAAATAAAAAGCCATCAAATGTATTACTTATTCATTATTTCTTTGACAAAAAAAACCACAAAATAATTTCCTTTGGGTGTGGCGTTCCAATCCACACAACTACAATCTGATATGGCCGCCACCTGCCGCCCCGCCCGGCTTCTCTTACTTGTAATTACACCCCGCCACCAGGTAGCGTGGCCATCTTGTCCGCAGATTGCACGCCTTTGCTTGCAAATTACTGGCTTGCTTTGCTAGCGACAGACGGCGGGAGGCGTGTCCACGCCAAATGTGTGGCACGAGCGGAAGGTTGCGCTTTACCGCCAACGTATCCAGGTGTGGGGGTCATGTGGGGTCATTCTCTGCTTTTAGCAGCTTGGCGGCTGAACAAACGATGAGGTTGCAGCATACCTGGCAACCCTTCGGGCTCATACTATATTTCTTCAATACATTCACAGAAAATAAGCTACACAAGCTAGCTAGCTTTTATACGTAGCCTTGACCCATAAGAAGCCATGTGTCCCCAAATGGCTGCATGTTACTTAAGCTAGCTCATTTCCAAACACTTACTTTCAGCCATGAAAGCTGGTCTTAGATCCATTTAACAAGAGTATTGCTTTAATTGCGTGTCAACCACTACAATTCAACTCAGCAAACAAGCTATAAGCTAGCCAGCTTTAACAGACTTACTCCATAAGAAGCCATGTTGTGTCCCCATAATGGCAGTGTGTCAACAGGTAAGCTAGCTCATTTCCTAAAGCTTATTTTTATGCCATGAGCGCGAATATAAGATCTTGTCATGCGGTAATGCTGTCAGATGTTACTTAATTCAACTGTTCTCACGATATGTTTTCAATGAATTTGTAGTAAACAAGCTACACGAGCTAGCTAGCTTTTATAAGAAGCCATAGTGTGTCCCCAAAATGGCAGTGTGTCAGCAGGTAAGCTCATATTAGATCCATTTAACACCTGTAATGGGTTGATAGGGTGTCAAATATTACTATTCACTTATTGTTACTATATTTTTTCCATTAATTAATAGGCAACAAGCTACACAAACTTGCAGCCTTATTCCATAAGAAGGTACGGTGTGTCCCTAAAATGGCAGTGTGTCAGCAGGTAAGCTAGCTCATTTTCTAAAGCCATGAAAGCTCATATTAGATCCATTTAACACCTGCAATAGTTTGATAGGGTGTCAAATATTACCATTCACTTATTGTTACTATATTTTTTCCATAAATTCATAGGCAACAAGCTACACAAACAAGCAGCCTTAACCCACAAGAAGCCTGAGTGTGTCCCCAAAATGGCAGTGTATCAGCAGGTAAGCTAGCTCATTTTCTAAAGCTGTGAAAGCTAATATTAGATCCATGTAACACCTGTAATGGTTTGATATGGTGTCAAATATTACCATTCACTTATTGTTACTATATTTTTTCCATAAATTCATAGGTAACAAGCTACACAAACAAGCAGCCTTAACCCATAAGAAGCCACGGTGTGCCCCCAAAATGGCAGTGTATCAGCAGGTAAGCTAGCTCATTTTCTAAAGCTTATTTTACGACATGAAAGCTTAACTATAATACTTGAATGAGGCGGCAAATTATACAATTCTACTCTTCTTCTTCCATAAATTCATAGACAACACGCTAGGTAATGCTAGTAAGCGCTAAAATAAATGGTGATGCTAATAAGACACTCAGTAAATGTGAGAGTTTGAATGAATATACGTTCTGACTGAGGACATAAGGACCATCCCAAAAGAGAAATAGTGTGTTTGTGCTTGTTGCCTAAAGCTGTTTGCGACGTCCACTTAGCATGCGTCAAATAATCTTGTTCGCTAACATGTCGTTCCATTCTTAGCGGCATGCTAATTGTCCAATTACGTGCCAAATCCCCGGCGCCATAAAGTGCCCCTGTGAGGTCGTAAGGGCAAAGCGCGTCGTCAAAAATCAAGATGTTTGGCTCCATTTAGTCGTCACGTCGTAAT
The DNA here is from genome assembly GCF_037039965.1 of Doryrhamphus excisus. Lineage (NCBI taxonomy): Eukaryota > Metazoa > Chordata > Actinopteri > Syngnathiformes > Syngnathidae > Doryrhamphus > Doryrhamphus excisus. Next base: position 2,553,264 of record NC_136373.1, on the reverse strand, counting down.
CACGCGTCGTCAGTCGTTATCTCCAACAGGCGGGTCGTATTTGCTGACGGCGGCGCTCAGAAAAACACCATAAACAACACTTTGGCGGGGGTTACATGAGATTAATTATTTATATTATTCAAACTCATACTTTATTATTACTTTAAAAAGCTTTTAAAGTTATTTATTATTTTGTGTTATTATTCTTTGGTTTTGTTTTTAAAATATTTTTTATTGTAAATGATACTCATTTGTAGAAATAATGTCACTTCTGCATCTTTCCTCCATGCGGCCCGAAACAAAAACAGCAACACAGAGCTGGCCCGCCCGCATGCACACAGCCGGCACACGCTTGAAAAGCTCCTGGGACCAATTATTCTACTTGCCGACACCCCAAAGTAACTGACGGATACTGTAAACGCACCTCATTAGCCCCGGGTGCCGTCATCTTGGCTCCTGAATGATGCTATTAGTTTAGCGTCACGCACCCTGCGTCCGTTTGCACCGCTTCAACTTTCAAAGGACGTCCACCCCTACGCCTCTCTGGGGGAGGACAACCCCCCACCCCCCCACCCCACCCTCACGGTCGTGGAAAGCTTTGAGTGATTGCTTGATTGTTTTGGTAAATAAAGTTTAATAAAAGTAAACAAATTCAAGTAAAAAATAAAACTTAAACATTTTCAAAAATAATCTCTTGGTAAGTAAAATAAAATGAAAAATAAAATTTCAATTAAAGTAAAAAAATGTAAAATTTTTTAAAATCACTTTTTTATAAAGTTTTTAAATTTTCATTTAAAATATTTGAAAAAATGCTTTATTAATGTTTTTAATAAGTGAAATCAAATATTACATGCAAAATTTAAACTATTTAAAACATGTTTTTCATTGAATTAAATTAAATTTGCCCAGGAGGAAATATAGATTTTTTTTAAATTACAGTTTTTGAAATACAATTTAGTATTTATAAATTGTAAAAAGATTTTTATGAAAAATTATGTGGCCAGGTTAAAAAAAGAGTTTCTGAAATGCAAATTTTTAATAATTTACAAAAATACTTTTTTGTAATTATTATCTTGTTAAATAAAATGAAAGAAATGTACCAATAAATTAATTAATATAAAAAATAATAATAAAAGAGAGAGAGTTTTCTTAAAGGGACAGGACCCCCCCTCCCCATCCATGTCAACCTGTGACCTCAGAGGGCCAACTATTTCTTGCCGTTGCGCCTGCACCTTGTCCGGTGGAGGAGCGGAGACCCGGCCGCGGTCTCCGAGTCTGGAATGTGAGCGTCTGGCCGTGGTTCACTTCTGACCTCAGCGGAAAGCATCCCATTCCCCTCCAGGCCGCCCACGTTGCTTCTGGTTGTTGATGTTTTAGCAGCTGCACGGATGCACACAGAGTGACGCGGCGGCCGCGTATTCCCGCGTTTGATGTCGTGGGAGCCCGGCGGGGGGGCAGAGCCGAGGGAACTGGGGCGGGGGAGCTTTTTCAGCACCGCAGGAAGATCAATAGCACTCTGGTGCTAATGTCTTATGCTAATTCTGCTGCAAAAAGGCTACTTTTGCTCTGCGTCCTCACCATGAAGGCATCTTCCGGTAGAAGAAGAACTTGGTGTCCAGGAAGTTGCAGCTGGGGAGGGGTCGGCACCCGGTGAGCGCTCCCAGCCAAAATGTCAACTAAAATGTCAAAATTATTTCATAAAATTCAATCAAAGAAATACATTTACGGTTTAAATTATTATAAAATTGTGACTTTTTTTTTTGCTAGAGTACAATTTTTTCTATTTTTGCTGTAATTTTAAAAATTTTATTGTGATATTTGGGCTTTATTCAAACTTTTTCCCCCAACTTATTTCACCCTAAATTTTCACAATATTCAAACGTTATTATTATTATAAAATTGCAACATTTTTTTGCCAGAGTGCAACTTTTCTTGTGAAATTTTTCTATTTTTGTTGGGTTAAAAAACTAGTTCTTAGAATTTTATTTCCTTGTGATATTTAGGCTTTATTCTTACAATATTATAATGTTTATTACAAAAATTATAATATTATTCAGGTATTATTTTTACTACATTTTCCCTACAGTACTAAAATAGGATTATATTTCTTCATCATATGACCAAATTGTTTACGTCAATTTTTTCTCGTTAGAAAATGATGTTTCTTTGAAATATTTTGACTTTATTCTTATAAAATGTCATAAAAAGACTTTAGTGATTGTTTTTTTTCCCGGATTTTTCCCATGTTAGCTTTACCGTTGCAAACATGGCAGCCGTCCATCATGGTCATCATGACATAGAATTTGGGCGATCGGCGTTTGTGGCGGTGACCGGTCCAACCACAGCTGCTCGGGAGAAGACATCTTGTGGCTTTTGTGTTCAAGCCTCACAGGAACGTCCACCCCCCCCCCCCCCCCACCCCACCCCCTGGGTTATCAAATAACCTGCACTGAAAACACAGTCTTTCTTTTTGCGGAACGAATGAATCCCGACCACAGCGGGAAGGATTGTGAAGCAGCGTGCGGTTAAGCCACTGGTGGTTTTTTTCCTCAGCCCCCCCCTCCCGACTGGATTCAAGCCAGCGCTTCAAACATTGGAGTGTACAACATAGCGTGGATTTCAGTGTACTCTATATCTCCCACGTCATCCGTCGGTGTTGATTTGCGGCCTTCCCGAGTCCTCGTAGGTCAAAGCCGGTGCTTTTCTCTGATGAATTTACATCCCAGCCGGCATTGTTGCTGTTCCCTGCCCGGTCGCGCCGTAGCGCTTGTGGTTATCTGGGGGCTCCACCTGCTGTGTGCGTGTGTTATCAGGGGGGGGCATCGCACAACAGAGGAAACTCAACAGGTCTGTTTGCGCTTGATGGATGCCAACTTGCCGTTAGCACATCATAACTCAGTTTTAAAGGCAGGGCTCTTTATGGGCCCCCAGGCGCTCCCGGCAGGTGAGAAGTCCCACTTCCTTTTCCCTGGCATTTCACCAACTTGTGCAGCACCGCTTGGAATGGCGCACACCCACCACTTTGCCGAGGTCTGGAACGTTGGTGTAGGGTTAGGATTAGGACCCTCTTCCTAACTTGTTAGTGTTAGGATTAGGACCCTCGTCCTAACTTGTTAGTGTTAGGGTTAGGATTGGGATTAGGGCGCCACACCTAACCTGTTAGTGTTAGGGTTAGGATTGGGATTAGGGCCCCAACCTTAACCTGTTAGTGTTAGGGTTAGGATTAGGATTAGGGCCCCAACCCTAACCTATTAGTATTAGGATTAGGATTAGGGCCCCAACCCTAACCTGTTAGTGTTAGGTTTAGGATTAAGGCTATAGAACTGCTCTGTTTTTGCTGCCACGTATTAAATAAAGCTTGCCTAAAACAAAAGGAAAGTCTCACATTAGAAAATCCTCAGACATCTTTTACGAAGAGCAGGTCTGAACCGGTAGGAGGTCTCGGGGAAGACCCAGGACACATTGGAGAGACTAGGTCTCTCATCTATCCTGGGAACGCCTCTCCTCCACCAGGAGGAGCTGGACCAAGTAGCCGGGCAGACTTCCCTGCTTCGGATGCTGCCCCCACAACCCCACCTGGGATAACCGGAAGAAGATGGATGGATGTGGAAATAGTACAAATTCTTAAGATCAAAGGAATGTTGTGATTGGAAAATGGGACATCTGGGAAAACTGGGAATTTTGGCAAAGTAGAATTTGTTGAATGTTTTAATGATGGAATTGTTTGGAGGATGAGAAATGTGGAATGAGTAGGAATTCTGATCCTATAGGATCAAAGGCAGTTTGTCTTATGGAAAAAGGGGAATATTGTTGAGTTATGTTTGGAAAATGTGGAATTTAGTGAAAACTAGGCATTCTGACAACATTCGGAATGGGTTTAGTCGTGTGGATCGGAGCCCAAGTTGCAGCAATGGACTTGTACCGGCGACCCCCCAGTCACCGCGTGTTCTCTTCCCGGCTGACTTCAACTCCATCAAAGTTTTGTACCGCCGCCGGCAGAAACCGCCGACAGCGAAGAGCCATCTGACGATCGATGGAGCCCGTGATCACCCGAAGCTCTCCGGATGTTCTTAATGGCCCGAATGGCGGCTCGCCGCTCTGCAAAGTCGTCCGTGCGAGGCCGCCCGAGTCCCATCGGTGCTGTGGTTAGCAAAGAAGTCATGCGGCGAGTCGCCTCACCCTTTTCCTCGCTCATCCTCACCCGATGCGCCTCGGCTGCACCCCATTTGTCCCCACTTTGTGGTTGGGAAGTCTTGTCTTCACGTGTGCGTGTGGGCCCCCTCCCATTAGCATCCTTCTATTCCGTATTGTAAATTCCCAACATTGACTGCGCCTTTTCATTTATTCATCGGCTCGTTTGGGATTTGCAGCGTCCCGACGCATCCGATTGGCTCCTTGGTACGGGTCCTTCCGCTTTAATGACTCGCCCGCCTTACATACAATCTTCTCAGGTACTTAGCATGCAAAGACGCAGCGCGTGTAGGGCGCCATCATCACCCCGCAATCGCCCCAGGCCGTGAATGGATAATGTGCCGTCCAAAATCTGTCGTCCATTTTCATCAAAGCCTTAGTGTCATTGTCCGAAAACATTCCCTACGTTTACCTTTGGACAGCAATTCCAATTTCCGCTTTTTGTACATTTCCCACCTTATGTACCATCAACTTTATTCCCATCGTACGACCACTTTATTCCCATCATACGACCACTTTATTCCCATCATACGACCACTTTATTCCCATCACACGACCACTTTATTCCCATCGTACGACCACTTTATTCCCATCATACGACCACTTTATTCCCATCGTACGACCACTTTATTCCCATCGTACGACCACTTTATTCCCATCGTACGACCACTTTATTCCCATCATACGACCACTTTATTCCCATCATACGACCATTTTATTCCCATCATACTACCACTTTATTCCCATCATACGACCACTTTATTCCCATCATACTACCACTTTATTACCATTGTACTACCACTTTATTCCCATCACACTACAACTTTATTCCCATAATATGATTACTTTATTCCCATCGTACTACCACTTTATTCCTATCATACTACCACTTTATTCCCATAATACTACAACCTTATTCCCATAATAGTACCACTTTATTCCTATCATATGATGACTTTATTCCCAAGCTAATTTTCCCAAAATGACATGATATTGTCTAAGTATTGCTATTATTAAATATCCCAACTTTGTGCCCCTAACATGAGATTACTTTATGTCAAGTCAAGATGATATGACGACATTCCCTGATCTGAACCCCCAACCAGACAAGGAAAAACTCAAAATCCATTAGGGAAAGAAGAAACTTTGAGAAGGGACCGCAGATGGGTGGAATCCCCCTTCCTGGATGTCCAGGCTGCAATGGACGTCGAGAGGCCAACATGTGACACAATGAAGTATAAACAAACATCTATAGAAAATAGCATAGCCTAATATAATAGTCCACTTCCTAGATGTAGTCCCATCAGCCGCGGTTCTTGGGATGATCATCAGCCAAAACGGGGCCCAAGAGGTGGACCACGTCCGATGTTGTCCCGTTGAGTCATGGCAAGTTCCAAAGTTCCAAATGATAAAGTGTAAAAAAAAGTCCGATTTCTTATTCTTGTAAAATGCTGACTTTTTCTTGTGACATTATAACTTTTTCCACCCAATATTTGGACTTTATTCTGGTCAAAATGACTTCATATTTCTCCATCTTTGCTGCTGTGTGTGTGTGTGTGTGTGTGTGTGTGTGTGTGTTTGCGTGTCTTGAAGCGTTCCCGGGTCCTAATGCACCTGCTCAGCCATTCAAACTGCACTAAACACCGCCGGAGGCTCCTTCATCGCCCCGCATCAATCTCTTCCCAGCGCCCCCGGTGTCACTCCACACGTGTGCTCTCACTTTGGACCCCCCCCCCCACACACACACACACAGCCAGTCCGCCTCTGTCTCATTCCTACCTTCCGCTGGCCAAAGCGCCGCCCGTGTTCTTGATGGAAGCGCTATCCCGCCATCCCTCCTTGCCCGTCCTTCATCTCCTGTGGCAGAAAATCAATGTTGAGTTTAGCGAGACGGAGGCGCGAGTCTGGCTGAATAATTCAGTCAACACACACACACACACACACACACACACACAGCCAAAGGACGTCCTTTTGCATATTTCAAGTCCTTTCCCTGCCAAAGTTGCAGCGATGGAGTGAGTGATAGGAGAAGGTGAAAGGCCAACTTCTTCCTCAAAGGAGACTAAAAGACTTCATGGCTGCCAAAGTTGCTGAACTTCTCTCATTTCAAATAGTACCATTTTTTAAAATAATTTTTCTTTTGTAAAAATGACTGATTTTTCATCATTTTAGTTGGATTTTGAAAATTAATTAATAAACAGTTTTTTAATTGTAGTTTTCTTTTTAAATCTTACGGCATTTTAATTATTATTTTCTACTATTAAATAATAATACTAATACTATTAATAGTAATACTAATTTTTTAAATTTATTATTGAATATTACTATTTTAAAATGATATTTTTTTTACATTTTAGAATGTATTTATATGTATTTAAAATTTGCATTGAAAGCACTTTTTATGCTACATAGATTGTCAATATTTTTAAAAACAAGAATCGTGTGCACATTTACATTTTTTACATTTATTTTCAAATATTACTGGTTTTAAATTCTTTTATTTGAAACTTTAGAAGTTTTTATTTGTTTAAAGTTTGTGTTTGCATTAATTTCTTTGTAAATATTACAGTTTTAAATTAGTTGTTTGTTTAGAATGAATATGCATATATTTACATTGATATTTAAGTAGATATACGTAGCCCCAATGTTAATAAGTGTGTATCGTCATCAAGCTGTGTGTGTGTGCGTGTGTGTGTGTGTGTGTGTGTGTGTGTGTGTGTGTGTGTGTGTCACTTGCGGCTCCTGCTAACCGATATGTCAGAAAATCAATTAATTACTTTTAAGCGGCAGTTAACTGCATCCGCACAATACACCCCATGAATTATAGACAAGGTGTGTGTGTGTGTGTGTGTGTGTGTGTGCACGCGCGCTTACGTTGACTGTATGTGTGTGTGAAGTGGTAATAGGCGACACGTGTGTCGCCGCTCGGGTTTGCTTGTATAGAAAAAAGCAGTAGAACGAGACGAGACCAGTGCAGCACCACGGACAGCTCCACAAAGCTGCACATAGTCCTACACATGGAAGGGTAGAACTTATTCCGAAAATACTCAAATATACAATTCCTTATTGTTGACTTATTTTGGAATACAATAGCACACCTGACATGAAAAAATGTTCTCTTAAAAGTAATGTCAAGTCCAATAAAAAAAGAGTAAATCAACCAAAACACATGAATGAATAATTACGGCTATATAAAATAATATAAAAATAATAAAAAAAGTTATAAAATTCCTGCCAAAAATGTTCAAAAATGAAAATAAGTAAATAAATATTAAGAATATTTATTTGCGATTTATCCAGTCATAAATAAATAATAAAAACATAAAAAACACATGAATAAATCATTACATTGAAATAAATAAATGAATCATTTTAATGTAAAATCTTAAATGAATAGAATAAAATAATCACAAATAAACTAACATAATTATAATAAATAATAATGAGTAAATTAATAATTTATGAATAAAAATGAAATAATATAAATTTAATTTAAATAAACACGTCATTCTAAAAAATGTAAAAAATAATACAGTCGGTTACAAAAATGTATTTTTTTTAGCTAATAAAAGAATTTGTTGGTCTCCGGTCTTCTTGTGAAGAAACCCCCATTCTGCTTTGTACAAAAGCCCGGTCCTCCCCGGGAGGCGTTAGAGAAAAGGTCTCTGGTCCTGAGCAGGCATCCCAAGTGGCGAGGAGGAGCGGGGAGAAGAAATCAGCGGCCGGCGCCCGAGGGCAAAGTGGACGCGTGTCCCCCGTGGCGGTGAGCTTCAGACCCCTTCAAACTTCAGCTTGACCGGATTCCCTTTTGATGGAGGGGGAGGGGGGGCACGGGGAGGTGAGTATAAAAACAGCCCGCTCGCGTTCCTCCGAGTGCACATGAATCTGAGTTTTGGTGATTTTTGGATATCGCCGGCAGGACTGGCGTCGAGGATCCCGGCATGAACGCGGGGGCTTTCTCTGGTTCTTGGGCCATGCTCTTGATGAGGAAAGGCCCCACAGGAAGCAGCCAGCTCTTTGGTAAAGCGCCATCTTTTTCTATACACTCTCTGAAAATGAAACGTTTTTTTTCCTTTTTTTAACATGAATTTCTTTCATATGTGAGATATATTGTTTTATAGATTGATAAAGGAAGAATGAATTCTATCTAAATGAATGAAATCTTTCATTCTGGCTTTTTCTTGGTGGTATTATTGGGAAAGTGAAATATAAATATTTCCGTGTGCGGGTCAAACAAGAAAGGAGGCGTTTGCATTTTTTATCATTCCCCTTTGGCCACGCCGCTTTGCAGGAGGCAGACTGGCATCTTCTCAAAACTCTTCCGACAGCAGCTTGAAGTCGATCAAATGTTCATAAATATATAACTTTTTCCAGATGGAACAGTTTTGGTTTTTGAAGTCAAACAAAACTAAATAAATGTGTTATTTTTAAAGAAATCCTGCTCTAATAATGCTAATAACACTTAATAAATACTTCAATTGAAGGACATTTGAGTAAAGTCAAACTATTCCAACATTAGCATGTGAAAAATATACATTAAGATGGAAAAACATTACCTTCCATCTTTATTGTGGCTTGAAGACATGGTTTCGATCTTTTACTGACCCCTATGGGCCATCACTGGTATGGCTTAGTTTTAACTTCAAGCGAGCGGCACACTTCCCGTAATTTAGCTCACCTTTTACTCTCATTGCATTGTATATAACTTATTATAAGTGTGAATACACTTGGATATAGTATAATGAAATATTATTGCGTCGTTTTTGGTGTTTTTTTGTTTTTTGGGCAAGAAAAGTGCAAGTTTGTTTCACTTTACTCGGACGGATCTCGACCTGACTGGTTAAGATCACCCCGTTGTCCCCGCCCCCTCAGGCCAATCAGCTTGCCCGATGGTCGCCTTCAGCCAATCAGGTTCCGAGTGAGCTATAATGCACTGATGACAGGCCGGCCAAAGCTAGCCCGCTGCCAGTCTGAATTGGCATTAAACGGAAACACACACGCGCGCGTGCGCTGCAGTGTTTTCAACACTTGGTCGTGTCGGAAAGCTCTTTTTTTTAATATTTATTTTGGAGGGGAGAATGTTGCCACCCTTCGGGACGGAGCTTTGAGGACTTTTATTTCACTCAAAACAAAAGCAAGTGTTGGGAGTCTACGGTTGTTTCTGTTTGTTTTTTCAATTAACTCGAAGAATTTGCCCTTCCGCCGGAAGTTTGTTGTCGACGAGCCGCACAAATGGTCTTTCTGTGGGACGCCAAATACGGTACATCATCATTTTAATGGATATTTATGTCCTTCAAGGTGACGTCATGTTCGGTTATTGTTATTATCCTAAATGATACCAAGCAATTCCATGGTTATCAATCAAATCAGGTCATATTATTCTCTTTGCTGTCGCTACATAAATAATATTTTATCATAATAATAAGATTTGCTGCAGTAATAATGTCAGAATCAAGCTAAAAATTAAATACATTAACTCTAATATAAATATTTATTATTATATTTCTTAAGACATAAATGGCAAATATGTAAAAAAAAACTTATTTAAAATTAAGTTAATAAATGAAGTTTTATATACATTTATCATATTTATTTATCGGGCATCCTCTGTCATAAAATGTCAATTTTATGTATGAATATATTTTTAATATAAATGGTTCAAAAATGTAATGGCATAAATGCTAAATATGTGTTGCACTGTAAAAGTTAACAAAAATATTAATTGTAATATTACATTTTTATAGTTGTTTTGGTGAAAATTCACATTTTCCGTGTGTGTGTGTGTGTGTGTGTGTGTGTGTCCAGCGCGTCCGGACAAACAATATACATCCTGCAAATAGTAGGGAGAGAATGAATAAAATGATGAATGTAATATTCCTGGTCTAATAAGAAAGTATGCTAACATGAAGAACTACTGCCATAAATACGTAAATATGATTTAGCATGAATGCTAGCTGTGGTATTTTTGCCTGAAGTATCTGAAAAAAAGAAATGTCTCCTCCAGACCCCTCCCTCGGCCGGCGCTACACCCCCCCTTCCACCGTGCCGGCGTCCGGGGGAAAGATGGCCGAGGCCCTCGGCGCCCGGGAGGCGGAGGGCGGGGGGGCGTCCCTGGTGGGCAAGCTGCGTCTGACCAACCACGACACGGTAGGCTGGGAGGTCCGGCACGGAGGCCGAGGCGCCGTGTGTTTCTCCGAGGCTTCACGTCAACCCTTTCCTTCTGGCCAGGTCATGGTGGAGCACCCGGGCGACTTGGTGAAGACCGACAGCCCCAACTTCCTGTGCTCCGTGCTGCCCACCCACTGGAGGTGCAACAAAACACTGCCTGTTGCCTTCAAGGTCAGAAAGCCTTGGCACTATCTCTTTGGTCAACGAGTAGATCCTTGGCACTATCTGAAGAACGAGTAGATCCTTGGCACTATCCGATGAACGAGTAGATCCTTGGCACTATCTCTTTGGTCAACGAGTAGATCCTTGGCACTATCTGAAGAACGAGTAGATCCTTGGCACTATCCGATGAACGAGTAGATCCTTGGCACTATCTCTTTGGTCAATGAGTAGATCCTTGGCACTATCTGAAGAATGAATAGATCCTTGGCACTATCTGATGAAAGATTAGATCCTTGGCACTATCTGATGAATGAGTAGATCCTTGGCACTATCTCTTTGGTGAACAAATAGATCCTTGGCACTGTTTGATGAACGAGTAGATCCTTGGCACTATCTCTTTGGTGAACAAGTAGATCCTTGGCACTGTTTGATGAATGAGTAGATCCTTGGCACTGTTTAATGAACGAGTAGATCTTTGGCACAATCTCTTTGGTGAACGAGTAGATCCTTGGCACCATCTGATGAACGAGTAGATCCTTGGCACCGTTTGATGAACAAGTACTAGATCCTTGGCACTGTTTGATGAACGAGTAGATCCTTGGCACTGTTTGATGAACTAATAGATCCTTGGCACTGTTTGATGAACGAGTAGATCCTTGGCACTGTTTGATGAACGAGTAGATCCTTGGCAATATCTCTTTGTTGAATGAGCAGATCTCTTTGTTCAATGAGTAGATCCTTGGCACTATTTCTTTGGTGAACGAGTAGATCCTTGGCATTATCTCTTTGTTGAGCGAGTAGATCTCTTTGTTCAATGAGTAGATCCTTGGCAATATCTGTTTGTTGAACGAGTAGATCTCTTTGTTCAATGAGTAGATCCTTGGCACTGCGGCTTTGTTAAATGTTCTATTATTTCTGACTTTATGGACTAAATAGCAAGTACATGTTTTTAAACAATGATTGTGTGACACACGCATGGAAAGTCTTTGACACATCAGCGTGCCGTCTTTCAGGTGGTGGCACTGGGCGAGGTCCCTGAAGGCACCATGGTGACGGTGATGGCGGGAAATGACGAGAACTACTCGGCCGAGCTTCGCAACGCCACGGCAGCCGTGAAAAACCAAGTGGCCCGATTCAACGACCTGCGCTTCGTCGGGCGCAGCGGCCGGGGTGTGTGCGCACACACACGCACACACACATACACACACACACATACACACACGCAGAGGAGGAAGTGCACGTGAATAAAGATCAGTATTCAAAGCAACTTCCTCATGGGCGCCAACCTCCTTCCTCTCTCTGCTGCGACCGTTACGCTCAGCCCTAAAGTACATGCTACATACAGTACATGTAAGGTAGTACTTGTACTACTAGTAGTAGTATTTTGTGGTGATTTGGAGTGCATGAGAAAGCGGAAGAGGAGAAGCTGGTGTGATGTTGTCTCTCTTGTCCTCCTGGCAGGGAAGAGTTTCACCCTCACCATCACCGTCTTCACCAACCCCCCCCAGGTGGCCACCTACCAGAGAGCCATCAAAATCACCGTGGACGGTCCCAGGGAGCCCCGACGTGAGTGGAACACACTAAACAGCAAACATGGAAACGTCAGCAGTCCTTTTGGAACGTGAAGAAAAAGAAAGTTAACTCATTTTACTCGCTTGAAACATTAAAGACAAACAGGACTAAAGTCATAATATTATGGCAATAAAGTCATCATATTGTGGTAGTAAAGTCACAATATTATGGGAATAAAGTAAACATATTATGGTAATAAAGTCAAAATATTATGGAAATAAGTCAAAATATTATGGGAATAAAGTCACAATATTATGGAAATAAAGTCAAAATATTATGGGAATAAAATCATATTATGGTAATAAAGTCACAATATTATGGTAATAAAGTCACAATATTATGGGAATAAAGTCACAATATTATGGGAATAAAGTCATCATATTATGGGAATAAAGTCACAATATTATAGGAATAAAGTCACAATATTATGGGAATAAAGTCTCAATATTATGGGAATAAAGTCATCATATTATGGTAATAAAGTCACAATATTATGGGAATAAATTCACAATATTATGGGAATAAATTCACAATATTATGGAAATAAAGTCATCATATTATGGGAATAAAGTCACAATATTATAGGAATAAAGTCACAATATTATGGGAATAAATTCACAATATTATGGAAATAAAGTCATCATGTAATGGGAATAAAGTCATCATATTTAAGTAAAATTTTGCAAAAAGAAACAGCAGCTGTAACTGTAGAACAATAAAGTCCAAATATGAAGGGAAAAAAGGGAAAAATGATCATTTAGCAAGAATAAAGTAGTAATATTATGAGGAAATTTTTAGTAGCATAAAGTTGAAATCAGTCCTAATATTCTGAGAAAGAAGCAAAAATAAGGTTTGGGTTCTTTCTGGAAAAAAGGCTGGTCGTAAATTCTCAGGTAGGCTAACACAAACAAGGAAGTGTGCGCGTGTGTAAAAGTGTGCGCGTGTGTAAAAGTGTGCGCGTGTGTAAAAGTGTGTGCGTGTGTAAAAGAGGAAGCGGCCATAAGTCCCATAAGCTACCCCCCCCCCCTTTAGGTCACCGCCAAAAGATGGAGGACATGAAGCCGGGGTCCTTGGCTTTCTCCGAGAGGCTGACGGAGCTGGAGCAGCTGAGGCGGAGCTCCGTGAGAGTCACACCCCCCCACCCTCATCATCATCATCATCATCATCATGCCCATCATCAGCATCATCATCATCACCATCAGGCCTCCGCCGCCAACACACGCCAGTCAGCCGCCTTCTCCAGCCCCGCCCACACGCAGGTGTCTGCTGGTAAGAACATCCCATCTATTTCTGCATTTTTTTATTTGTATTATTTATTATTTTTACTTTTTTTTTATTTTATTTGAAGTATAGAATTGTTAGTCTTATCTTCATATTTCAAATAATTGATTTCATGTTCTTTCATTTTTATCATTTGAATAGCTAATCATCAAACATTATATATTTATAAATATGATATATTTAAAATATTGTATTATAATTTTGATTGATTTGCAGTTTGATTAAAATGATAGATTTGATTTTGTAAAAGGTTTTTTATTGGCCGTCTCTGTCAGATGCTCGCCCGATGCAGTCGTCTCCATCTTGGTCCTACGACCAATCGTATCCCTACTTGGCCCAGATAGCCACGCCCAGCGTCCACTCAGCCAATCCCCTTTCACCATCTCGCTCGTCGCTTGGTGAGCTGTCCTCGCGTCTAACAGGTAAGACGCCCACGCACGCACGCATCTCGAAGGAGGAAATGTAAGACCCGATTCCCGTTCAGGTTCAGAGCTGACGTTCGGCGACCCGAGGATGACCTTGGAGCGCCCTTTCACCTCTCTGCCCTCTTTGCCGGACACACGTTTCTCCGACCCGCGCGTCCACTACCCCCCCACGGCGGCCGCCTTCACATACACGCCCCCCCACAACCCCGTCTCCAACAGCGCTCTGGGCATCACCATGGCGACGGCCATGGCGACCACGCCCAGCGGCCGCTACCACACATACCTGCCTCCGCCGTACCCGTCCAACGCGCCGCACCAGCCGCAGAACCGACCCTTTCAGTCCACCTCGCCGTACCACGTGTACTACTCGGCTGCCGCCGGCTCCTACCAGTTCTCTATGATGGCGGGGGGAGGCGGAGACTCGCGCTCCCCGCCGCCGAGGATCCTGCCGCCGTGCACCAACGCTTCCACCGGCTCGCCTCTGCTGCACCCGTCTCTGCCCAATCCCAGCGAGGGCGTGGAGGTGGAGTCCAGCCACAGCAGCTCTCCGGCCAACATGGCCGCCGCCGAGGCCGTCTGGAGGCCGTACTGACTGACCTGGACCTTTTCATCGACAAAACCAGGAGGAAACAATACAAAATAAAAGGCAGGACAGCAAGTATAAAATTTCAAAAAGTTAAATATTAAGGTGTGACAGCCTGTTCGTGTACCCCTCCCACCCACTTCTATCTATTTTTGTCATAATGACGTCATGACGCTGCCTGCTAACATGGCGTCCACCTGTCACCTGGGAATGTTGAAATACAATAAACGGTGTTTTCGTCGCTGGTTTGGTTGTTTTGCTGGTAAAACTGTGACATCTAGCGGTGGAACTTCATCACTGCATTGTCGCAGCACTTGGGACGCTTGGGCCCTTCCACTCCAGTCCAGCAGGTGGCGGTAATGCACTAATGACTAGTTGCCAACCGCCAAAAAAATAACAAGCAGACAAGGAAGCGGAAGAAGAAGAGGCGGCAAATTTGGAAGGTACCGACCTGTGGTTTGTTGACGTCTTGTCGTACAGTTTCGGTCATATATCGAGAAAGGTCGACAAAATGTCGGAAGAGTGCGGCTATTCTCCCAGCTTCAAGCGGCCTTCGGAAACCATGCGCATGCGAAGGAAAAGAGCCCGCAGCGAAGCTTTCCCCAGCCCGGGCGGTGGTCACGACGGCAGCGGTACAGGACAAACAAGCCCGTCGCCGCCTTCGTGTCCGTCCCTCCGTCCCTTCGCACCCGGTCCGCTTCTCGGCAAACTGAGCCGCTCCGCCGGCGCGGCGAAACGCAGGAACCCGTTCGCCAACATCGAGAACAGATTCGGTCTCACCCGCGACGACGGGAAAGATGACAAGATGGAGTCGACTGCGGAGGGAGTTTCGACCGCCAAAGCAGAAGATGCGGACGTGCCGACGTCTTCTCCCGAGTCTTCCCTTCAGTCTCCCCCTGGTTCCGAAGGGGGGGACGTCCAGACGCCATTGTTGAAGGTATATTTGACAAAAACATGAACATTTCTTACATTTCTAGCAAAGTTGAGCGAATGGTCAGGGTTTGACTCCCCCTCCCCGCCCCCAGGCCGTGGCTCCTGAACCCGCAACGCCCCCCCTCTGCACAGAATACCCGGCCGACTGGAGCCTGAAGACCCGCCTGCTCTTCTCGTCCTCGCTGACCTTGGCTTGGACGGAGCATCCAAAAGCTCAGGAAGAAGCGTTGGGGCTGAGCCAGCACTGCAGGACACACTTCTCCACCGTACCACACTGCCTGCAGGTACCCAAGTCATCACGCCTAAAAAAATACTATTTTAGAAATATTACTACAGTTAGTACTACATCTTCAAGACAATTTTGTTAAAAAGGAGTACACTCCAGCAGCCCAATATGTGCCCTATAGTACACTCCAGCAGCCCTGTAGTACACTCCAGCAGCCCAATGTATGCCCTGTAGTACACTCCAGCAGCCCTGTAGTACACTCCAGCAGCCCAATGTATGCCCTGTAGTACACTCCAGCAGCCCAATATATGCCCTGTAGTACACTCCAGCAGCCCAATGTATGCCCTGTAGTACACTCCAGCAACCCAATATTTGCCCTGTAGTACACTCCAGCAGCCCAATACATATATGCCCTGTAGTACACTCCAGCAGGCCGGTGTATGCCCTGTAGTACACTCCAGCAGCCCAGTGTATGCCCTGTAGTACACTCCAGCAGCCCAGTGTATGCCCTGTAGTACACTCCAGCAGCCCAGTGTATGTCCTGTAGTACACTCCAGCAGCCCAGTGTATGCCCTGTAGTACACTCCAGCAGCCCAGTGTATGCCCTGTAGTACACTCCAGCAGCCCAATGTATGCCCTGTAGTACACTCCAGCAGCCCAGTGTATGCCCTGTAGTACACTCCAGCAGCCCAATGTATGCCCTGTAGTACACTCCAGCAGCCCAGTGTATGCCCTGTAGTACACTCCAGCAGCCCAGTGTATGCCCTGTAGTACACTCCAGAAGCCCAGTGTATGCCCTGTAGTACACTCCAGCAGCCCAGTGTATGCCCTGTAGTACACTCCAGCAGCCCAGTGTATGCCCTGTAGTACACTCCAGCAGCCCAATGTATGCCCTATAGTACACTCCAGCAGCCCAGTGTATGCCCTGTAGTACACTCCTCCTCGTCTTCCAGGATGCGAGGTCGTGCGTGGATCTGCGTTGCGCCTTCCAGCAGAGTCTGATCTACTGGCAGCACCCCAGCCTGCCGTGGGTGCCGCTCTTCCCCAGGATGGACGCTGAGCGGAGGTTCGCGGGCACCAGCGCCCCCTGGGCGCACGATGCGGCGCTGCAGCAGAGCCTGATGAGCGAATGGTGAGGTGACGCCGGGGCCCGTCGGGTGAGGTGGCGCCTCTGTGAATGCCAAGGGAATGATTTGTGGCGTGCGTGGGCGCAGGTCGGCCGCCCTGTCGTCGCTGTACGGGCTCCTGAAGGCCAGGCTGTGTCCGTACTTCTACGTGTGCGCGCATCAGGTACCGCTTACTTCCTGTTCCACCGATCCCACGCACGCTAGCTAGCGTTCCTCGCTGTCAGTTCACAGTGTTGTTCAGGGCGGCCGGCGTGGGAGGTTCGAGCGGCGTCACCGCCACGATGTCCCCCACGAGCAGAGGCCTCCGAGACGCCATGGAGGCTGAAGGTGAGATGTGGCCCCCGCCCGTCTTCCTGCTTCCTGTGCTCATCAGCCATTGGTCTGTCAGGCATCCGCTTCACGTTGCCTCTAATGGAGGAAAGGAGGAAGTGCGGAGAGCCGCGGGACGAGGATGACGAAGACGACGACTGCGGTGGCGGCCTCTCCTGGCTGGAGGAAATAGGAGTGCGGGACAAGATCAGGAAGCCGGACGGCGTCTCCATGCAATTGTGTGTCCCCCGCCGCGCACCATTCCGTGTCCACCTTTCGTCCCCTAACGCTTGTCGTCCAGCAGCAAGGAGGGCCGGGCGGCCATTGTGGACCACAAGCCGGAGTCGGCGGCATGCGTGGAAGGAGCGCACGCCTTCACGCTCATCAACTTCCTCATCAACTCCAAGGGCGTGGTCGCCACGGCCGGCTCACAGGCGGGACTTCCTCCCACGCTGCTGGCCCCCCTCGCCTTCAGGGGTGCCGCCTTGCACACGCTCAAGGTACGCCACGGTTCTTCTCACGTTTATGGTCCCGCCTTAAGGGGGGCTTCTCTTGCACTTAAGATGGCGTTCTCAAATATTTCGCCTTCCCCTGCTTGCTTCTAGCCCAGCATGAAATCAATTATTTGAAATATGAAGATAAGACAAATCTTGAATACTTCAAATAAAATGAAAAAAGTAAAAAAAATAAACATGAGCCCTCGTTCTCACCAATTTTTTAATTTTTGGGGGAAAATTTATGGCTTAAGTCTCCAAATTTTTTGTCCTCCTAAGTTTGACTTTTAAAAATATTTTGTCAACTTACAAATTTATTTCCATAAATTTATTTCTTATTTTTCAACTTAATTTTCGTAAAAGGGCGACTTTATTATTGGAAATTTCTGACTTTTAAAAAATGTTCATCAATTTGATTTTTTCATCTTTAAAATGACAACTTGAAAATATTGCCAATTTTCAAAATTTTGGGATAAATTTACGACTTTTCTCATAAATTTTACTTTTTTTTTTTAAAATTGAGGACATATTTTTTTCTTGTCAACTTAGATTATTAATTAATTAGTTAATTGGTGTGCATTTTATTCTCAAACTGGACTTTTTCCCCTTGTAAATGTACTTTTGGTTCTCATTAATTGCAGACTTTACTGTAGCAAACAAGTTTTTACTGTAAATGAATGACTTGAAATTTATTTAGTAACTTTACGACTTCATTCATCATAATATGATATTTTTCCCAGTAAATTTGGGACTTGATCCTGGTAGGATTGATGTAGTCTGCTCTCTCCTTCCTTCCTTCCTTGGAGGCGCGCTGTGTGAACGTGAAGAGCCAGGTTGGTTCCACCTACCAGAACGTCAGCAGTCTGGAGATAGCAGGTAACCCGGCAGTCATTGAACGCAGCGTGGGACGATTAAGTTAGAGTTTTTTGTGGTCACCCTGAAGGACCCATCCTGCCGTCCTCCCTCCACGCCATCACCACTTTGCTGGGACCCGCCCAGAAAGGGAACTTTTCGGCTACGCTCTACACTCACACGCCGACGGCCGTCCTGAACGTCCGCGATCCCCGGCAACAGGTAGGACCATCCCTGGAACGTTTGTTCGAGTACAACACGTTTACCTTTTCACACGGGATCCGTGCAGTGCGAAAGCGGCCCGACGGACCTGTCCCAATGCGGCCTCCATCCCGCCTCCGTCAGGCAGCTGCAGCGACCCTCTGGCCTGGGAAAGTCGGCGCTCACGCAGATCACCATGAAGGACTACAGCTACGCCTGGAAGAACTGATCCTGGTGCTGCTTTTTCCTCCTATTTCCTACACATTGTGTTCTTTGGTCTTACCTTTTTATAATTATGCACATATTAGCATATTAATAAATATTTTCCTTTTATGCAGGGGTCTTCAAATGGCCTCAAACTAGGACCCACATTTTACAGTATTTTAGTCAAATATTTCAGTGACTTATTTTTGTATTTTCTAAATTCTATGAATGAATGAATAATTTATGTATTTAAAACTTTTTTTTTTACTTTTTTTCATTTAAAAACTATTAAATATTTTTTCAAATCTGTTACTGCATTTGTAAAAAAAAATATATAAAAATTAAATTTATTCTTGTTGCATTTTTGAAAATATATGAACCATTAAAAAATTGATTAGTTGTAAGTTTTATTGAATTTTTAAAATTACAAAATACATAATTTTCAAACAATTTTTCATAATTTGAGTTTGAAAATATCGTTTGCATACAAAATACATTTATATTGTTGAATTTATTTTGTATTTTTATTTTTGAAATGTTTACTCCATAAAAAAATATATAAACCATTATTCATTTTTTTAATTGCATTTACAAATGTATTTTTTTAAAACAATTTTCAATTTTTTTACATTTTTAAATAAATTTTTGCATAATGCATACATGAAAATGAAACATGAAAAGTACAGTAAATACAATATTTCATTTCGACATGGCACAGCAAAGGTGGGCTAGTATAGAAGCATATTGTTTTCAATTACTTGATTTATGTGTATTATTATTATTATGATGAAATCTATATTTTCATATTTGCGGGGCTCCCTGCACTCATAATGGTGAGGGAAGCAGAAAAGATGCGTTTAACAATAGATTTTTATTTCTTATGTCACTTTAAAAGCTTAACATTTCACTTGAAAATGATCAGACATTTACATACACACGCATATATATATGGCATTGTTGGCTTAACAACCCAGAAGGTGTCCAAACCCAGGGCCACATACAGTAGTCTTTCCCCCCATAATACCCCCCCCCCCCCCCCGCCCCCAAAGTTTATGCTACAAATATGGCATTATTTGTCCTTGAAATATTTCCATAGTATTCTCGTAAAATTGCCACTTTCTTGGGTAAAATATTTCAACAATATGCTACTAAAATGGTACTATTTGTCCTCAGAACATTTCAACTTTAAAACTATGTTATTTTTTTCCTCAAAATTAAACATTCTTGGAAAATTAAACATATTTCTTGATAGATTTTTTTTGGTCTCTTAATATTTAAACTTTATGCTTGTAAAAAAAATCTTGTTTTGCAATTTTTTTTAAATACATATTTTCTTGTTAAAGTATACTTTTAGAATGTGCCACCGGCTATAAAAAAAAAAAAGCTAAAATAAGCAGTTGCTAAAGTGCTAAAGCTAACACCTAGCCTCCGCGCCACTCGCCTATGCCGCAAAGCTGCTGTTTTTTTCTTGACGTTTATTTGCTAGCGTGGCGTATCTTGACTCAACTTTCTGTGTTGATGAAATCAAATGTAAAAACCGACCGACCCCCCCCCCTCCCACCCCCACCGTGGGAAAAGGTTCGGAGGCTGTAAAACTCCGAACGGACTTTTAAAAGCATTTGGTACAATCGGGCTGTGTCTCAAATAGAATACTTGCATCGGTACACATCCAAAAGAGTACTCCGTGTACGCCGTGTACTTCCTTCCTGACAGCGTGAGCGTTGAAGGCGAACATTCCCAAAGGGCGCGAGTGAGCCAATGGAGACACAGCAAGTGACCCCGCCCACTGACGAGGACTTTACCTGAGCTTTTTTCCATGAAGGATGCTGCTCGCCGTGAGGCGCGTGTGTGTGGTCTCTGATGGCGTCGTACGCGTGCTAGGTGGAAGTCTCCGGTCTTTGAGCTTTTTGCGAGTGTCGGTTCTTTGCACGAGAGTTCAGCTTGTTCACTGCGGCGTAAAAGGAGACGTTCTACTTGTGGAGAAACTGTGGGGGAAAAAAACAAGGGGGGGGTATTTACTGCCCAGGAAAGCCCGACGGGACCTCAAACAGGATGCGGCGGTACCTCTGAAGGCGGTGGACCATGTGAGCCACGAGGGAATCCGTAATGCCGGGGTAGGCCTCCTCGGCCCGTAGGATGGACTCCTTCAAGCGGTCGAGGACTAAGGGGTCACGGTCGGCTTTCAGCTGGGAGTCAACACAGATATGGTATCTTCCACGGACTTGAACACTTCCTGTGGATTTGAAGAGTGTGTTACCTCTGTGAATGCGGGCGAGATGACTGCGGTCAGGTTCTGTGAATAAGGCCTCTTTGGAATGTCTTTAGTCTGCAGGGCGACAGAGACGGTGAGAGGTCGTTACTTACGTTATTTTAGAGAAATCAAACTTCAGGAACAAAGCTTGGTTAAAAAAAAAAAAACGAAAAAGCTTCCAGCTCCCTGGCTCCCTCTGGTGGACAGAGGCAGCTGAATGAAACAAAATAGTTTTAAACTTGTATATTTCCTAGCTACCTTTTGGGTGTTAAGTTGCTGTGTGATGATTTTGATATTGTTTATAAGGCGACACTGTGAGTTTAGTCTTAATTCTCGTATGGGGCACCTGCTCTGCCGCCCCCGGCTGGCCCTCTCCATTCTGAAGCTTCTTCGGGTCTTTCTCCCGGATGGTGAAGATCCAGTCGTCGCTGCCGAAGTTGTTTCCGCCTGACGCCTGCCCATCCTGCTCCCTTTGTGACACATTCAAAAACAAGCGGTCAACCCCCGCACCCGCCGCTTAACGTGTCGCTAACGGCGCTTACGAATCGGACTCGTCGGAACTGGACTCTGCGGTTCTGGACTGCTGGGCCTTCCACCGTTTGTACTTGTCAACCAGCTCGGTCAAGTAGGACGTCTTCTTGGCGTGGCGGACAATCAGCTTATGCTTCAGCAGCTCTTTGGCAGTCGGCCTCTGCGGAAAAGGAAGCGGGCGAGAATTTAAAAAAAGATGGCGGAGGCACGCGTGGTGACGGGGGGGTGATTGAGGGGGGGCATATACTCACAAAACTGGGCTCTTTGTTGAGGCAAGCCTCCACAAACTCTTTGAGCGGTTTGCTGTAGTTTCCCTCCAGAGTCGGGGGGTTGTTCTTTGGGATGAGAAATAACACCTTCATGGGGTGGAGCTCCGAGTGCGGGGGCTCGCCCTTGGCCAGCTCGATGGCGGTTATGCCGAGAGACCAGATGTCAGCCTGGAACGCACACAAGAGGGGACGCCGTTTAGAAAAGTGTTCCCGGTAAGCGACCGGGTTTTCCTCACCTTGGAGTCGTACGCCGACTGCTTGATGACTTCGGGGGCCATCCAGAAAGGCGTGCCCACGAAGGTGTTGCGCTTGATCTGGGTGTCGGTGAGTTGGCCCGCCACGCCGAAATCTGCCAGCTTCACTTCGCCTTGCTCGGAGAGCAGCACGTTGGCGGCTGTGGGTGGGTGGGGGGGGGGGATTGGGGGGCATTGCATTTGGCTTTTAGTCCACAGTCAGTTCATGCTTAACGACTAGATAGGACAGCCCGGTGCTGTGAACCTAAAATATAAAAATATAAAATATTATATAAATAATATTATAAATAAATTGTAAATATTATAAATTATTTATTATACATAAATAAATAATATTATATAAAATATTAAAGATTATTTTGGGGAAAATGCAATTTATGGGAATATAATATTAAGTCAAAAATTGCCGAATGTTATTTAGGAGGAAAGTTTAAATATCCACAGTCAGTTCATGCTTAACGACTAGATAGGACAGCCTGGTGCTGTGAACCTACAAAAGGGATGTCCAAAGTGTAGCTCACAGCATTCTATAAATAAGTTTTATTGTATATGGCAAAAGTGAAAAAATCAGCAATGATTTTGATAATATTTCACTATATTAAAATATTATATAAATAATATTATAAATAAATTTTAAATATAAGTTATTTATTATAAATAAATAATATTATAATATATAAAATATTAAAGATTATTTTGGGGAAAATATGCAATTTATGGGAATAAAGTTATAATATTAAGTCAAAAATTGCCAAATGTTATTTAGGAAGAAAGTTTAAATATATTAAATATATAGAAAATGAAATGTTATGAATGTGGCTCCGGCTGGAAACTCCTATGGAGATGGAGGAATCAACTCTGACCTTTGATATCCCTGTGGATCTTCTTCTCAGAGTGCAGATACTCCAACCCCTTCAGGATCTCCCTCAGAATGGTGGCAATTTGGGTCTCGTCCAGCGCTCCTGGTTCCATCTGTCCAAGACTTTGTTTATTCAACTCTAACCTTAGGAGCATTGTGAGGGTTTCATCAAACACTCACCAGATCTAAAGCAGAGCCTCCTCCTAAATACTCCATGATGATCCATAGCTTGGTGTCCTGCCATGCCAAGGACAGGATGAAGTACAGACAGGAAATGGTGGAAGTGTGTGAGGCGTGTTGATGCGCCGCAAACCTTCAGGTAGGATCCGTAGTACTTGGTGACGAAGGGGCTGTCACACTGGCTCAGCACCGTGATCTCCTGCTGAATGTCCTCAATCTCTTCCTCGGCTTCCTCCAAGTCGATGATCTTGATGGCCACCACCTTCTGCGACCGGTTGTCGATGCCTTTGAAGACCTCGCCAAAGGAACCCTTGCCGATGCGCTCCAGCTTGGTGAAAAGCTCCTCCGGATCCACTCTGGCGTTCTGATGCGGGGAAATGTTACACCACCGTAATAGGACTTTTTGGTACAGAACCATCGGATTGGTACATTTCCCACGCGTTACACGTTAAAACTGATGGACAGGAAGTGTTTATGGAACCTACTCGGTAAACAAATGCAGCACAGACAAGCTAACAGGAGCCACGGCTAGAAATAGTGCCAAGGAAAAGAGATTAAAAACCCTTTTCTAACTTCCTGGTAGGACTGACCCACTTCCTGGTTGCACTGGTTTATTTCCTGGTAGCCCAGGCTAACTTCCTTGTCGTCAAATAGTTGTGACTGACTTCCTCATGTAGCTAACTTCCTGGTAGCACTGGCTAGCTTCCTAATAATCATGGCTAACTTCCTGGTTGCACTGGTTTATTTCCTGGTAGCCCAGGCTAACTTCCTTGTTGTCAATTAGTTGTGCCTGACTTCCTCATGTAGCTAACTTCCTGGTTGCACTGGCTAGCTTCCTTGTCGTCAATTAGTTGTGTCTGACTTCCTCATGTAGCTAACTTCCTGGTTGCACTGGCTAGCTTCCTTGTTGTCAATTAGTTGTGTCTGACTTCCTCATGTAGCTAACTTCCTGGTTGCACTGGCTAGCTTCCTAATAATCATGGCTAACTTCCTGGTTGCACAGGCTAACTTCCTTGTTGTCAATTAGTTGTGCCTGACTTCCTCATGTAGCTAACTTCCTGGTTGCACAGGCTAACTTCCTTGTTGTCAATTAGTTGTGTCTGACTTCCTCATGTAGCTAACTTCCTGGTAGAACTGGCTAGCTTCCTGGTTGCCCAGGCTAACTTCCTTGTCGGCAATTAGTTGTGCCTGACTTCCTCATGTAGCTAACTTCCTGGTAGCACTGGCTCGCTTCCTGATCATCATGGCTAACTTCCTGTTGCACTGGTTTATTTCCTGGTAGCCCAGGCTAACTTCCTTGTGTAGCTAACTTCTTGGTAGCCGTGGCTAACATCCCGCTATCCTTGGCTAAGTAGAACAATATAATAACACCTCATCACGCGACTATCAATCCGACTCTGGGTATCGATACACTCATTATTTGGATGGATCCGACTCTCCTTCGCAAACTGCGCATGAAACGTGTGTCATATTGTGCCGATGGTAACAGGCATAACAAGTCCGGTTTAAAAAAAAACGAAGAAGAAACTTTGTCCTACCTGCATACCGGGCAGGTTCCCCTGAACAGGGGGGTGGGCCATGGCGGTGATGGCTGACAGCTTCTTGCCCAAAGTACCGTCCACTGCTTGTCAGGTGACGCTTAAGTGGACACCTCGTACTGTTCAGCAGACATTACAACGTTCGAAATGAATAAGAAACATAATCATAGCATAAGGGCGCACACGCTAGCGTACGTTTGCTGGCCGTCAGGCGAGCAAGCGAGTAATAAACCCCCACCCGATTTGAACGTGTTCGAATAACGGCGGATGTGTTGGGGGTTTTGTGTTTTTTTGCTTTAATTCGGGAATACAACTTTTCTTTCTCTCGCTAAAGAGTTGTATCAGCTAGCCTTAGCCTAGCATCGTTAGCTTGCTATCGCGCTCGCTACCTAGCTTGTATGCTAGCAGTAACGGTCTCGAACGACGACAGCCGGCATGTTACATCTAATGTCCCTCAACAGGAGGACATGAGCGTCACATTATCTTGGTAGCAGTAAGCGTGCCAGTGCGTTCGCTCTCCTGCCTCACTTTAAGCCCAGAACTCCCGGCCATTTTGTCAGCGTCATGACGCCTCGCAGGGTGGTTCTGATCCGGACGACATCCCGCTATGTGTGTTTCCCACTCCGGTGCTGCTACACGCAGAACTTAAACAAAACCAAAAAGTGCAGTGATACGAATCCCTAACGTTGTCAAGTACACTGACCGCCATGTTTTATTGTTTGGATGCGTTAGAGCAGGGGTATGCAATGTGCAGCCCAGGAGCCATTCGCGGAACGAATAAAGTTGTAATTATTGGGAAATTTGGTTGCAGAAATGTGGTCAAAATATGGGAATGAAGTTATAATTACAGAAGAAAATGTACAAGATGAAAGTTGAAGATAAAAAAACAGCTATAATTTTAGGACAATAAAGACAAAAATCGATCTGTTGAATCGCTCACTGAAGTGAACTGTGTACCATTCACAGAACTCGAAAGTTGTGATTCGGATACTCAAGTCACAAGTGTGCCATATTTCATCAGGCCCTGACATGTCTTTTTTCATTTTTCCACTTAGCTAAGGGAAGCAATTCTGAGCCAAACACGATTCAGTAAAACACTCAAGTGTTGAAAGACCCGTTCATGACTCGCAGATCCGTATAGTTCACAACAGTTTGATGACTAAAAGCCCAATAGCAATGTTTCCTAGCTTCTTTTCTGTGAATTAATTGAAGAAATATGGGATAAGAGTTGAATTATAATATTTGACACCCCATTAAAGTATTACGGTTATTAAATTAATCTAAAATAATCTTTCAGCACAAAAATAACTGGGTTTGTGAAATGAGCTAGCTTAGCTTACACATTTTTGGACACACTATGGCTTCTTATGGGTTAAGCTGTAAAAGCTAGCTAGTTTCTGTAGCTGTTTTTTTTAATTATTCCTGGAAGAAATATAGTTTTAAAAAGTTGAACTGTAATATTTAATATATACCCAGTTAAAGCATTGCAATAGTTAAATTGATTTAAAATGAGGTTTTGTGGCAAAGAAATATTATTTTTGGAATGAGCTAGCTTACTTTGACACGCTGCCATTTTGGGGAAGCATCCTGGGATAGTCACATGACAAGCTCTCTTAAATGTTTCCTATACGTCACGTACGGACTCGATGTGTTCAGGTTAAATATAGAAGCAGTGCAGATCAAATTTGAAGTGTTGCGGGATGTTTTATGGGTTAAAATGACGAGTATGACCGTGTAATTCCCAAGTTGACCAGACGGGGGAGCCAGAATACAATGTCCAACTGCAACCTCCTGGTCACATTTCTACACAGTTTTTGTTCATATACTGTATTTTATTATGAGATGACTACCGTAATACATCAATTTAACACGCACACAGACATAAATGGGAAAACGTTAGGTATTTGTATGTCAAGGACGCCATTGCCTCGTTTTGAGTGGGAATAGTAATCAATAAAATAGCTTCATATACCGGTGCATCCTAGCCCCACACGCTTCAGCTACCCTGCACGAGAGCGGCCCCATCCACCCCCCAACCTCCATGCGTAAATGATGTAGGACCTCCATTTTTTTTTTTTTTTTGAATTTACTGTTCGGCAACCTTCCTCATCATCGTCGTCATCCTCCTCCTCCTCCTCGTCACTTTCATCATCACCTCCAAGCTGCATCTGAGAAAGAAGAAGAAGACGACGGAGGAGAAAAGATGGACGTCACCGACCAGGGCGCTCAAATGGAGCCGCTTTTGCCATCGGTAAGACACAATCCTTTCTTTCTTGTCTTGGAGGACGCAGATAGGATTGACTGTTTTTCGTGACAACCCCCCCCCCCCCACCACCACCACCTTCTTCCCTCCCAATGCTGTCACATTATACGCTGACATGATGTAGTGTGCGGGTGTACCTAATGAAATGTCCAATGTGTGTACTTCACACGTCCTCGACCTTCAGCGGTGTCTTACGCAACCTGTCAGCTAGCAGGAGAGCCATCTCCTCCTCCATCTTTCCCTGCTTTTTTTATTTATTTCTTTTCACTCTACAATGCAGTGCAGCACGGCAGGGGTGTCCTAACTTTTTTTTTTCTGGAATGCGGCCATTTAAAAAAATGATGTCCACAAAGCACCCTGTATGTACCCCCCAACCCCCTACAGCCCAAAGGAACCAGGAGAGGAACATGAAGAACACATATAGGACACCTGGGAGATGTTATTTTGCCAGTGCTTGTGTCCCCCGCAGCCCTCCTGCTCCTCCACCAGCAAGCAACAGCGTTGCCATGGTTTCAGCAGGGTACCATGTTGCTCCAGTGTGCGGAGGAGCGATCGCAGTGAGGGGGGAGGGCGGGGGGGTGTAGGCACAAGTGTGGAGGAGCGATGCAGCACGGCTACGCTAATAATAACATCTGCTTTGGCTTGCAGGAACAAAGTGCTCAAGAAAGCAAGAACGTGGTAAGTCATCCTTTTTCTCTATGCAATATTAGATATATTTTGGGTGATTAAAAGATTTGATTGTGATTAATCGCATTTAATAGCGGCTCAAAATACGTTTTTAATATATAATAAACAGGGGAAATCTCTGTGGTAAACGATTCAATGTGCAACTACAACAATAACTACATCAATTTTTATATAAAGGATATAAATTTTGGAAAAAAACGGGCCGTTATTTAATTTAGTCAGCAGGTATATTTTTTTGTATTAATATTTTTCTTTATTATTAGCATATTAGCTCTTAAACTTGCCCACAAATGTTCAGCAAATACAAAATGTGAGCGAGTGAGACCTCCCACACTGACACAAACATGTTTTTTTACTACAGTGTGAGCTCAAAATAAGATTTGTTTATTTATGATACAGGTTTTAAAGTCTAAATGTTTATGAGTTTAAAAAAAAGCCGATTTAGGAACAGTCAGAAATCATCAATCATTAAAGATTTGCCTCAATGCACCGTTCGTTCATGAAATGTCCAAATGAAAACACAGGGCAATAGTCGTAAACCATTTCAATAGTTCATTGCGCTGGTTACCATGGCAACATAGACACGAGCCAGGTGGTCCGGACTCCTGGGTATAGGCGCAAGTCGGTGTTCCTGATTCCGCAACATTTCCCACGCCAGTTTTTGGAGCGTCCCGTCCCGGGCCGAGACTTAGATAACAGATCTACGGGGCTCGCACGGCTCAGCAGAGAGACAGCGAGCGAGCGAGCGAGAGAGAGAGAGAGGGAGAGGGAGAGAGGGAGACATCAGGGTAGCATCTCTGATGTCACAACACTAATCCCCGTCGGAGGGAGAGGTCGAGGAGGGGATTGGTGGACGGGTGCGATCATTTGACCCTGGATGAGACCAGATTGAGTCAGAGCATCGTGTCTTCGCCGCACGTGAACGCCTTCCTCGTATTCCCAACCTCTAGCTCGCCACCAACATGCTCTCCGCCGACTACAACAAAGGATTTATCCAGCAGGTATGTCACTGCAGGGCCCTTTATCTGGACAGGCCTACGTCTCAAACCTAGTCCTGACCTGAACCTTAAACCCCCATCCTAACCTTAAACCGTATCCCGAACCGTAAACCCTCATCATTACCTTAAACCTTACCCCTAACTTTAAACCCTCATCATAACCTTAAACCTTACCTTTAACCGCAAACCCTAACCCTGACTTTAAACACCACCCCTCATCTTAAACCCTCGTCCTAACGTTAAACCCTCACCCTAACATTAAACCATATCCCTAACCTTAAACCCTAGCCCTGACTTTAAAACCCTTATCCTAACCTTAAACCCTATCCCAACCTTAAACCCTACCCCAACTTTAAACCCTAGCCCTGACTTTAAAACCCTCATCCTAACCTTAAACCCTCATCCTAACGTTAAACCCTATCCCAACCTTAAACCCTATCGCTAAACTTAAATCCTCATCCTAACCTTAAACCCTCATCCTAAACTTAAACCCTATCCCTAACCTTAAACCCTATCCCTAACCTTAAACCCTATCCCTAACCTTAAACTATATCCCTAACCTTAAACCCTATCCCTAACCTTAAATCCTCATCCTAACCTTAAACCCTCATCCTAAACTTAAACCCTATCCCTAACCTTAAACCCTATCCCTAACCTTAAACCCTATCCCTAACCTTAAACTATATCCCTAACCTTAAACCCTATCCCTAACCTTAAACCCTATCCCTAACCTTAAACCCTATCCCTAACCTTAAACCCTATCTCTAAGCTTAAACCCTATCTCTAAGCTTAAACCCTATCCCTAACCTTAAACCCTATCCCTAACCTTAAACCCTATCTCTAAGCTTAAACCCTATCCCTAACCTTAAACCCTATCCCTAACCTTAAACCCTATCTCTAAGCTTAAACCCTATCTCTAACCTTAAACCCTATCTCTAACCTTAAACCCTACCTTTAACCTTAAACCCTATCCCTAACCTTAAACCCTATCCCTAGCGTTAAACCCTAACCTTAAACCCTATCCCTAACCTTAAACCCTATCCCTAGCATTAAACCCTAACCTTAAACCCAACCCCTAACCATAAACCCTAGGCCCAGGCCTACAGGTGTGCCGTTGGTACTTGCGGGAGTTCCTGATGAGCTAGACCCGACACATAAGACTGCTGCTGTCCCCCCACTGACCCCCCCCCCCCCTCATCTGGACCATAGCGTACACGTACGGTACAGCCGATGCATTTTTGGACGTAGTGATGCTCTCAGTGAAGGATCGCCTCGGAAAAACATCTGTAGGGATGAAAAACCATGACGACTAAAACCGCCACGGCCAATCACAGAGCTCCTTACAAGCACGGCTGATAATCCATCTCCCGAGCCACAGAACCAAGCCATGCACGATGGCCATTCATCTCCTCTTATGTAATACCCTAGAACAATAACACCATATTCATATTCATTCTATTATTTCAACATGACAACAAAGATGACGCCAAATGGCCATCATCAATCAATAAAATAAATCAAATCAAACAGATCAAGTATTGTACAATAATAATAACTCCAAATGGTCATTGAAAGCATTTTATGAAAAAATATTAAATATGTCAAATAAATACATTAAAAAAACAATATTGTAAAAAGACATGTCTCAAACTCTCCATTATCAAATGAAATATATATTTGTAATATATTAAATAAATGTTATAATATTACACAAGTATTATTTCAAAAATATTAAATATGCCAAAATTGCATTAAAAAAAACAATATGTAAAAAATAAAATATTTAACAACATATCACATGTCACTTTTTTAACACTTTCATTTTTTTAATTGTTTTTTGACTTATTTGTACATTTTCTCGGTATGTACAGTATGTATGTATGTACAGTATGTATATGTATAGGGTGTGTACTGTATACACTGTGTACTTGGCACGCAGTACCAGAGAAACACGTGCATCATGCTGAGCATCGTGTCCGCCCCTCCTCCATCTCCTCCATCCCCGATCCCCTTGCGGTCTCGCTGATCACATGACCCCAGCACCGCCCCGCGGCCTGCACGGTTCCTGGCAACTCCACCGATGGGAGCCCTTTTTAATCAACAATTCAACATTTTCATAGCATATTCATACACCTGGTCATAAAAAATAACTCAAATTAAATTATTTACAACATTTTGAAATAATTACATACTCTTAATAATTGTTTAAAATGATTAAAAATAATTCTAATGAAATCTTTTACAACATTTTAAAATATAGAGAAATTAATGAATACCAATAAAATAAAGTACAAATTATTCAAACATAAATTAATAATAAAAATTGTTATATATTAGTTAAAAATTATTTAAAATAATTCTAATTATTTTTGTATAACATTTTATAATCTTGAGGAATAAAGAAATTATTTTAATAATTGTTAAAAATGATTGGAATTATTTAGAAAATGTTGGAATATAGAGAAATGAGGACATGCCTGTAATAATTCCGACTAAGCCCTTGTGGTGTTTGTGTTGGCAGAGGGCTGACGAGGAAGCGGTGGTGGATCGGGGAGGAACGCGCTCCATGCTCAACACCAACTTTGAGAAAGAAGAACTGGAAGGTAACCAGCCTGCTTCTCTTTCATGCCCTCCAACAAAAGCGTCCACGGCGGCGGCGCACCGTGCCATGCCGGATTTATGCACACCACATCAGCTTGGCAAAATTAGGTTGTGGGAAAAGAGGTGCTATTATGGGAATAAAGCCAAAATATTTAAAGAAAGTTGAAATATCTGGGCAATTATTTTTTTTTAATGGTCATAACAAATTCAATAAAATACTTAAATTTAAGTAATATTATATTAAACAATATTAAATATGTCAAATTTCAAAAACAGTAATGAATCAAAATCTATTTCTATAATAAATAAATTCAACTAAAATCATAATAATAATACAAATAACAAAATATTTAGAAATTCATTCATTCATTAAAAATAAATAAACTTTATACTAAAACATGAAATATGCAAAATAAATATATGTAAAAACAATATTTTAAAAAGAGGTCACTCAAAATCTCCATCATAAATACATTTAACTAAAATAATAATAGCAATAATAATTATTATCATTTATAAGTTAATAATTGAATTAAATAAAATGAATTAAAATGAATAAAATAAAAAGTTCACATTAAATATCAAATAAATACATTAAATTTTTTTTTTACGACTCAAACTCTCCATAATAAATCAATTAAATATTTAATTAAATATTTCAAATAGATGACTCCAAATTGTCATCCTAAATAAATAAATAAAATCAAATTCAAATTATGAGATTTAAAAATACAAAATATTGTCTGTAAAATTAATGCATTTCCAAAACTATTTAAAAAAAAAAGAATTCTCCATCATAAATAAATAAATGAAAATAAAATAAAAGTGATATTTAGTGATTCGGTGTGGCGCAGGAGGCAAGAGGGGACTCCACAGTTGTGTGAGCATTAGATGTCGGGGGCGGAGGTGGGGGGGGGGGGATGGGAGACAGTCAGCTCGGATTATCTTCACTCCCGCCGCGCGCATGCATGCTAGACTTGGGCACGCACAAGCACAGGCGCTGCAAAGGCCTTTTTTCTGAGCTGGCCTTTGTGTGGCTTTGCATGAAAAGAAAAGGAAAAAAGAAGCAGAAGGCATTCTCCTAAAAAAAAATTCCACTTTTCCCGTCACGCTGCATTTCCTCCAGGTCACCGCACCCTCTACATCGGGGTGCACGTCCCTCTGGGTCGGAGGTCGCACCGCCGCCATCGCCACCATGGCCACCGCCACCGGAAGCGGTCCAAGGAGAGGGACTCGCCGGCCGACGACGGGCGAGAATCCCCCTCGCACAGTAAGCCTCTCTACCCCGGTTGGCGTGCACGGAAAAAGAACTGAGGGCTTGTTGTGCCCGCAGAAGACACGCCGGCGCAGAGGGTGCAGTTCCTGCTGGGGACGGAGGATGGCGACGAGGAGCACATCCCACACGCCCTCTTCACCGAGCTGGACGAAATCTGCCTCAGGGAGGGGGAAGACGCCGAGTGGAAGGAGACAGCCAGGTGGGCGGACGTCGTATCACGCGTTGGAAAAGGTGCGCGTGAGTGATGTGTGTGTTTGTGTGTACGCAGGTGGCTGAAGTTTGAGGAGGATGTGGAGGACGGCGGCGAAAGATGGAGCAAGCCCTACGTAGCCACGCTGTCTCTCCACAGTCTGTTCGAACTCCGCAGCTGCATCATGAACGGCACCGTCATGCTGGACATGAGGGCTCACTCGTTGGAGGAGATCGCTGGTAAACAACAACAACGTTGCCTTTATTTGATTTTTTTTGCTTCTTTATTTTTTTATCTACCCCTTTTCCTCACGAGGGTTGCGGGGGGTACACCCTGGACTGGTGGCCAGCCAATCACAGGGCACATATAGACAAACAACCATTCACACTCACATTCATACCTATGGACAATTTGGAGTCGCCAATTAACCTGGCATGTTTTTGGAATGGAATTTGAAGTGGAATTGAACCCTGGTCTCTTAGCTGTGAGGTCTGCGCGCTAACCACTCGGCCGCCGTGCCACTTCTTTATTTTCAGCAGAAAAAATAACAGTGACATTTTTGCAAATTTGGGATATTTTTAAAATTATAAAATTGTAAAAAAATTTTTTTTGCAGTTTTACAAAATATATCTGTAGTTATTATTTTTTTTAAATATTTTTTAATAATAATACGTTTTTTTTCATGTTTCATTTTTGAATTGCTTGAGAATTTTCATTTAATACAAAACACATTATTCTTTTTAAATTATGTTTTGGTGAAAAAAAGAATATTTTCAGTTCAACTGTTGCTTTTTACTTTAGTTTTTTTATTTGTTTATTTTTATAAAAATAAGTGACATCTTTGCAAATTTTTTGAAATGTAAAAATTCTGTAAAAACTTATTTTTCCTCCTTATAAATATATTATGTATGAGTAAAAAACGAACAGATGATTGTGTTACCAGAAACGCATGCATTGTCCTCTGCAGATATGGTCCTGGACCAGCACGAAGTGTCGGGCCCAGTGGGTCAGGACGCCCGGAGGAGGATCCGGGAGGCTCTGCTCAAGCAGCATCACCACCAGAACCACAAGAAGCTGGCCAACCGCATCCCCATCGTGCGCTCCTTCGCGGACATCGGCAAGAAGCAGTCGGAACCGCATTCCATGGACAAGAACGGTGAGTTCCTTTTGGTGGCGTTCGGCCTCTGTGATGTCCGCTACCATCATCGTCGCTCATCTTTGCTCAAACTTCAAAGCACCTCCCGGTCCAGCGGAACCCTGCTCAGCTCCGACCGCTCCGGCGGAGTGGCGGCAGCCATACGAGTGCTGCATGCGGTGTCTGACCGCGCCTCGGTCACCACTGAGCGCGCTCAGGAGTCACGTCAGAGCCGGGCCGGAGGCGGCGGTTGACGGGAAGCGGGACAAGCGTCTTAGCGTCCTGGAGGCCGTGGCGCAAGGCTACCGGCCCATCTCGCTGGAAGAGCATGAAGTCTGCACAGGCAATGAAGATCTATAGTCCACCACAGTAGAGATAGCCTCCGTAATAGATCAATAGATCAATAGATCAATAGATCAATAGATCAATAGATCAATAGATCAATAGATCAATAGATCAATAGATCAATAGATCAATAGACTAACTACTAGATTTTCTCCACTTGTAGTGGTAGCACCCACTGCTTACTCACACACACTTTATTGCAGTCCATTACAGTCTTGTTGCGGGTCTACAATGTTGTTGATGAGTGTGCAGTCCGTTCCAGTCTTGCACAATTCTACAGTCTTGTTGCGGGTCGCATAGTTTGTCCCAGTCTTGCACGGGTCTACAGTCTTGTTACGAGTCGTATAGTTTGTTCTAGTCTTGCGCGGGTCTACAATGTGCCTGATGGCCATGTAGTCCATTCCAGTCTTGCGCAGGTCTACGATATTGTTGATGAGTGTGTAGTCCGTTCCAGTCTTGCACAATTCTACAGTCTTGTTGCGGGTCGTATAGTTTGTTCCAGTCTTGCACGGGTCTACAGTCTTCTTGCGGGTCGTATAGTTTGTTCCAATCTTGCGCGGGTCTACAATGTTCCTGATGGCCATGTAGTCCATTTCAAGTCTCAAGTCTACAGTCTTTTAGACTTGTGTCGTTTGTTCCAGTTTTGTGCAGGTCTATAATGTTCTTGATGGCCGGTTAATGCATTCCAGTCATCTTTTAGTGATGCCCCATGTTTGTTTTGATGAGAAGCACAACAGACTCAGCGCCCGCAAGGCATGCTGGCAAGCCAACGCAGCATCGCCACATTGCCCAAGCTTTGATTCCAACGTCAAAACTTTTGAGACATTTTTTCAGAAATGTTCATCACTCACACGTCACTGCAGTCCTTTTCCCATTTTTCCTTGGCATTCTTCCCACCTAGTTTTGGCGGGAATGACACTGCGGTTTTCTTCACAGGCCAAACGGTTTCACCGCAGTCCCAGCCGGCCAGCACCGAAGGCAAACAAGACGTGAGCAGGGAAAACAGCGCCGTGGACTTCAGCAAGGTGAGCAACCGCCTCTTCTGCTGTTTGTCCACCCGACGGGACACGCAAACCACCCTGGGCCAAAATGGCAGGGGGGTGCGTGTTTGATTAAGAATCGGATAACGTGCGGACCGCTCACCTTTCACCTCCAAGCCTGGGAAAATTCAGGATGACTTCACACCAGATGCTTTTCCTCCAACACCACACTCACTCCTCACTCACACGGCGAATACCGCTCTGGAAAAGACGCCATCTTTGTAGTTCCATTTCTACTCCATGTTTCTAGTCTCAGTTCTACTCCATGTTTGTAGTCTCATTGTCTCATTTCTACTCCATGTTTGTAGTTTAATTTCTACTCCCTGTTTGTCGTCTCAGTTCTACTCCCTGTTTGTCGTCTCAGTTGTACTCCATGTTTGTAGTCTCATTGTCTCATTTTTACTCCATGTTTGTATTTTCATTTCTACTTCCTGTTTGTCGTCTCATTTCTACTCCATGTTTGTAGACTAATTTCCTCCTTCATGTTTGTAGTCTAATTTCCTCCTTCATGTTTGTAGTCTAATTTCTCCTCCATGTTTGTAGTTTCATTTCTACTCCCTGTTTGTAGTCTCATTGTCTCATTTATATTCCATATTTGTAGTTTCCTTTCTACTCCATGTTTGTAGTTAAATTTTTACTCCCTGTTTGTCGCCTCAGTTCTACTCCATGTTTGTAGTCTCATTCTCTCATTTCTACTCCATGTTTGTAGTTTCCTTTCTACTCCGTTTGTCTCAGTTGTACTCCATGTTTGCAGTCTAATTTCCTCCTTCATGTTTGTAGTCTAATTTCTCCTCCATGTTTGTAGTTTAATTTCTACTCCATGTTTGTAGTTTCATTTCTACTCCCTGTTTATAGTCTAATTGTCTCATTTATATTCAATGTTTGTCGTCTCAGTTCTACTCCATGTTTGTAGTCTCATTGTCTCATTTCTACTCCATGTTTGTAGTTTCCTTTCTACTCCATGTTTGTAGTTTCCTTTCTACTCCATGTTTGTAGTTTCATTTCTACTCCCTGTTTGTCGTCTCAGTTGTACTCCATGTTTGTAGTCTCATTGTCTCATTTCTACTCCACGTTTGAAGTCTAATTTCCTCCTTCATGTTTGTAGTCTAATTTCTCCTCCATGTTTGTAGTTTCATTTCTACTCCCTGTTTGTAGTCTCATTGTCTCATTTATATTCCATGTTTGTAGTTTCCTTTCTACTCCATGTTTGTAGTTTCATTTCTACGCCCTGTTTGTCGTCTCAGTTCTACTCCATGTTTGTAGTCTCACTATCTAATTTTTACTCCATGTTTGTAGTTTCATTTCTACTCCCTGTTTGTAGTCTCATTGTCTCATTTATATTCCATGTTTGTAGTTTCCTTTCTACTCCATGTTTGTAGTTTCATTTCTACGCCCTGTTTGTCGTCTCAGTTCTACTCCATGTTTGTAGTCTCACTATCTAATTTCTACTCCATGTTTGTAGTTTCATTTCTACTCCCTGTTTGTAGTTTCATTTATTCTCCCTGTTTGTAGTCTCATTGTCTCATTTATATTCCATGTTTGTAGTTTCCTTTCTACTCCATGTTTGTAGTTTCATTGTGTCATGTCTTGTTGACGTTCTTAGATTGACCTTCACTTCATGAAGAAAATCCCACCCGGTGCCGAGGCGTCCAACGTCTTGGTGGGGGAGCTGGAGTTCCTGGAGCGTCCCGTGGTGGCATTTGTGCGTCTGGCGCCCGCCGTGCTGCTCAACGGCCTGGCTGAGGTTCCCATCACCACCAGGTCCCGCCCCCACCCCCCACCTCCCCCCCCCGCTGACTTCTGTGTTTTCTTGGGAACAACAACAAGCGCTCTCTGCGTCTCTTCCAGGTTCCTTTTCATCCTGCTGGGGCCGCTGGGAAAAGGTCCGCAGTACCATGAAATTGGGCGCTCCATCGCCACCCTGATGACTGACGAGGTGAGACCTCGCAAATGTGGACTTTCCGGACCCTTCCCGCCGTTTGGTCAGCATTTCCCACGGCGCCGATGCTGCTTTTCTAACATGGCCCCTCCCCTCCAGGTTTTCCATGATGTGGCGTATAAAGCCAAAGACAGAAACGACCTGGTGGCCGGCATCGACGAGTTCCTGGACCAAGTGACGGTGTTACCCCCTGGGGAGTGGGATCCCTCCATCAGGATAGAGCCTCCCAAGAACGTGCCCTCCCAGGTACTAACCTGGGATCAGCACAGCAAAGTAGCAAGTTGGGCTGGGATAGGCTCTAGCTGCTTGGGAAGGCTCCAAGTGGGTTGGGATAGGCGCTAGCTGCCTGGGGTAGACTAGAAGTGGGCTGGGATAGGCTCTAGCTACTGAGATGGGCTCCAAGTGGGTTGGGATAGGCTCCAGCCCAGCACATCCCAGAGCAGGAGACATGGTAGAGAACGTTGGCATGGATGGGGCTGGAGAAGATATGCTTAAATAAAGCATCCCAGAAATAGCCTGTGAAGGGAATGTTGTGTTCGGCATTCCAGTTTGTGTCCCCCCTCCCCCCACAGTGGAGTTGCATCATCAAAGCACGTAGTTGAAGACATATTTTTAGCTGATAGTAGTTGAATAGATTTTGGTAAAAATGCAACTTGTACGCCTCATTCCTGGCAATATTTGTTTGTTGTTGCAGGAAAAGCGTAAGATTCCTCCGGTTCCCAACGGTGTGACCGACCTGGTGGAGTCGGAGGAGCACGGAGGCCACGGCGGCCCTGAGCTCCAACGCACGGGAAAGTAGGTGGAAAAGAAAGCGTTAGCCTTTGCTACGCCGCTAAAAATGCCTGTTTGCCCCCCCCCTCCCTCCAGGCTGTTTGGCGGCTTGGTGATGGACATCAAGAGAAAGGCACCTCACTACCTTTCCGACTACACGGACGCCATCAGCCTGCAGTGTCTGGCCTCTTTCCTTTTCCTTTACTGCGCCTGCATGTCGCCCGTCATCACCTTCGGGGGTCTCCTGGGCGAGGCCACCGAGGGCCGCGTGGTAAGATGATGGCTCTTGTTGGAAAAGAAGATGTTTCTCTGATCCCCGGCTTTTGCCACGGTGCTTCCAGAGCGCGATCGAGTCTTTATTCGGGGCGTCCATGACCGGCATCGCCTACTCGCTCTTTGCTGGCCAGCCTCTCACCATCCTTGGCAGCACAGGTCCGGTTCTTGTGTTTGAGAAGATTCTCTTCAAGTTCTGCAAGTGTGTTTTTTTGCTTTTTTTGGTCGCTTTCTCGCTCGGTGGTGGTTCTTGCGCAGCGAAGCCGTGTCTGCAACATCTCCCGTGCCTCCACGCAGGGACTACGGGCTGTCCTACCTGTCCCTGAGGGCCTGCATCGGCTTGTGGACGTCCTTCTTCTGCCTCCTGCTGGTGGCCACCGACGCCAGCTCGCTGGTGTGCTACATCACGCGCTTCACAGAGGAAGCCTTCGCCGCCCTCATCTGCATCATCTTCATCTACGAGGCGCTGGAGAAGCTCATCCACCTGGGCGTGCACTACCCCATCAACAAGAACAACGACCTTCAGAAGCTGACGCACTACTCGTAAGTACTTCGTTTTATTCTCATGCTTTCACTTTTTGGGGGGTATTTTAAAGAATACCTTTATTCAATCATTTTTTTTAAATAAATGTTTCTTTTTAAAAAGTGTGGTTTTCCTATATATTTTATTTTAGATATACTATATATTATTTGAAAAATCCTACATTTCTCCAATTATTTCACTTTTCTATTTTTTAGATTTTTAAAAAATGAAATGAATAGTAATGACTGAGAGTGTCTCATGCGGTGAATGTTGCCCCCGCCCCCCCAGGTGCGCTTGCGTGGAACCCGGCCATCCCAGCAACGAGACGCTGCGCTTTTGGGAGGAGAGGAATATCACGGCCTCCCAGCTCAACTGGACCATGTTGGACGTAAAGGTAAATAAGATCCGGCACCCATCAATTCATCCATTTTCCTCCGCTTATCCGGGTCCGGGTCCGGGTCGCAGCAGTCTCATTCGGGAAGCCCGGACTTCCCGGTCCCTGGCCACCTCCTCCAGCTCCACCGGGAGGACACCAAGGCATTCCCAGGCCAGCTGTGAGACATAATCCCTCCAGCATGTCCTAGGTCTGCCCTGAGGTCTTTTCCCAGTGTGGGCATACCCGGAACACCTCACCAGGGAGGCGTCCGGGAGGCATGCAGTCTAGATGCCCGACCCACCTCAACTGGCTCCTCTCCATGTGCAGGAGAAGCGGCTCTACTCTGAGCCCCTCCCGGGCTTATGCTTTTTTTATTTTTATTTTTATTTTTATTTTTATTTTTATTTTTATTTTTATTTTTATTTTTATTTTTATTTTTATTTTTATTTTTATTTTTATTTTTATTTTTATTTTTATTTTTTTATTATATTATTATTATATTTTTATATTATATATTTTTCTATTTTTCTATTTTTCTATTTCTATTTCTATTTCTATTTCTATTTCTATTTCTATTTCTATTTCTATTTCTATTGCTATTGCTATTGCTATTGCTATTGCTATTGCTATTGCTATTGCTATTGCTATTGCTATTGCTATTGCTATTGCTATTTCTTGACGGTGTCCTCGGGTGTCAGTAGGAGTGCGAAGAGCTGCACGGGGAATTCCTGGGCACCGCCTGCGGCCCCCACGGTCCTTTCATCCCCGACGTCCTCTTCTGGTGCGTGGTCCTCTTCTTCTCCACCGTCTTCATGTCCGCCTTCCTCAAGGAGTTCAAGACCAGGCGTTACTTCCCCACCAAGGTGGGTACCGAGGCCACATCGGGGGGACACGTCGCCCCCGGTGACCAAAAGGCACACTGCGGTCAACTTGTCCTGTCGGGTGTGCGTTATTGTTTGTGTTCAGGTGCGGGCCATCATCAGTGACTTTGCCGTCTTCATCACCATCCTCACCATGGTCCTGGTGGACTACGCTCTGGGGATTCCATCGCCCAAACTTCAAGTTCCCAGCAAATTTAAAGTCAGTACGCTTTTTTTTTCTCTTTAAACTTTCTAACTGCGACTTTTTTAGATTATTAAAATCATCACAAGAAATATCAAATGTCAATTCATATCATATATATTTTAATCAAGAAATAATCATAAAAAATTATAATAAAAATATATATGAAATAACAATTTTAAAAAAATGAATAAATTAAAATAAATATAAAAATGTACAGTAATATAAATATAAATCTCAATCAAGACACAATATGATTTATTTTCTTAGGAGAAATTAAAATGC
This sequence comes from Doryrhamphus excisus, assembly GCF_037039965.1. Lineage (NCBI taxonomy): Eukaryota > Metazoa > Chordata > Actinopteri > Syngnathiformes > Syngnathidae > Doryrhamphus > Doryrhamphus excisus. The sequence goes on along the minus strand of NC_136373.1, from coordinate 2,512,911 downwards.
CAATTAATCTTAATCAAGAAGCAATAATGTACTCTACTGTTTTTGCAAATATATAAAAAGAAATATTTAAAAATGAATACAATTTGATTTTAATAAAATAAAATACAAAAAAATGAGTAATAAAAATGCGCTTTATGATTTTGTGTCTTGAACGGAATTAGCCGACCAGAGACGATCGTGGCTGGGTCATCAACCCCGTGGGTCCGAACCCGTGGTGGACCACCATCATCACCTTCATCCCAGCTCTCCTGTGCACCATCCTCATCTTCATGGACCAGCAGATCACAGCGGTCATCATCAACAGGAAGGAGCACAAACTGAAGGTATGTCAGGTGACAACTTGATCAGCGGCGCGTGTGCGAGACACGCTGGTCTGGGCTGTCCTCTTCCAGAAAGGCTGCGGCTACCACCTGGACCTGTTTGTGGTCGGGGTGATGCTGGGCGTGTGCTCGGTGATGGGCCTGCCGTGGTTCGTGGCGGCCACCGTGCTCTCCATCTCCCATGTCAACAGCTTGAAGCTGGAGTCCGAGTGCTCGGCCCCCGGTGAGCAGCCCAAGTTCCTGGGCATCCGTGAGCAGCGCTTCACCGGCCTCATGATCTTCACCCTGATGGGCTGCTCCGTCTTCATGACCTCCGTGCTGAAGGTCAGGAGAGACGCCGAGACGTCCGGGGATGAAGCACGTGTCCTTGACATCCGCCTTCTGATTGCAGTTCATTCCCATGCCGGTGCTCTATGGAGTCTTTCTCTACATGGGGGCATCCTCGCTTCGAGGCATTCAGGTCAGGAAGCTTACACGACAGGACCCCCCCCATTATTTCTCCAACAGGCGATTGGGTTGGGGGTCCTGTTCTTTATACATTTTTAAAACAATTTTCACCAGACTTAAGTTGTCCGAACTTTTTGCAAACAATTTGGTAAGATGTAATCCCATTCGGTTTTCGTACCACCAGCTTAGGTATTCAGGTCAGGAAGCTTGCACGACAGGACCCCCTCCCCATTATTTTTCCAGCGTTATATTAAACAGGGGTTGTCCTATTCATTATACATTTGTTACATTTTTAACCAAATGTCCAAATGGTGCGGCACGGCGCTCGAGTGGTTAGCGCGCAGAGCTCACAGCTAGGAGACCAGGGTTCAATTCCACCCTCGGCCATCTCTGTGTGGAGTTTGCATGTTCTCCCCGTGCATGCATGGGTTTTCTCCGGGTGCTCTGGTCTCCTCCCACATTCCAAAAACATGCTAGGTTAATTAGCGACTCCAAATTGTCCATAGGTATGAATGTGAGTGTGAATGGTTGTTTGTCTATATGTGCCCTGTGTATGTACCCCGCCTCTCGCCCGAAGATAGCTGGGATAGGCTCCAGCACCCCTGCGACCCTTGTGAGGAAAAGCGGTAGAAAATGAATGAATGAATGAATCTTTAAAATAACTAGAAATATAAATCTAAAAAAAAATACTAAAAAAATAAAAAATACATAATATATAAATAAATAAAATATGTTTTCGTTGGCCACACCTCATCCGGAATGATTTGTGCACAGTTCTTCGATCGTCTGAAGCTGTTCGGAATGCCGACCAAACACCAACCGGACTTCATTTACCTTCGCCACGTCCCGCTGAGGAAGGTGCACCTCTTCACCATCATCCAGCTCAGCTGCTTGGTGCTGCTGTGGGTCATCAAGACCTCCAGGGCTGCCATCGTTTTCCCCATGATGGTAAAAGCCCGGCCGCTCTATATGCTGGGATCGGACATCATTACGATCCCTCAATCCATATTTCAGGTCTTGGCGCTGGTCTTCATCCGCAAGCTTCTGGACTTCATCTTCAGCAAGAGAGAGCTGAGCTGGCTGGATGACCTGATGCCTGAGTGGAAGAAGAAGAAACTGGAGGACGCTGCGCAAGAGGTCCTATGGCTCTGCTTGACTGCTTTACCCCCCCTCCAAAAACATAAATAAATAAATAAATACATACATACATACAATTAATAAAAATTTGTTTAAAAAATATATTAAAAAATTATGTTTATTTTACATTACCAAATAAGTGAAAAATATAGAAATAGGATTCAGTAAAAAAAACTAATTGTCACAAAATAAATAAATATTAAATCAATTAAATAACTAATAAAAATAATAAATACATTTAATATTAGATACATTCAAAATTTTAAACAATGTCATAAAATTGTATAGAAAAATCTAAATAAACAAATATAAAATTGATGAAATACAATAAATAAATAAAAACAAAAATGCATTTAAAAATGAATAGATAAAAATGTAAATTCATATCAATAAAAATTAGGGCTGTCAATTGATTAAAATATTTCAACGCGATGATTTTTCGCCCAGTTAACTCAGAATTAATTACATTTAATTTCAGATAGAAATAAGTTTTTATCTATAAAAACTAGGGGAATTCACTTTGTGGTAAACGATTCAAAGTGCAACTACAACGATAATTACATCTAATTTTTTGTAAAAGGATATCAATTTCGGAACTATGGGCCATTATTTAAAACAATACATTCAGCAAGCATATTTTTGTATTACTGTTATGTTTATATAAATGTTAATGAAGACACTTTGTTGTGTTCTTCAGCAAACATTGAATGTGTAAATGTTGGAACAGGAGGAGCACAGCATGATGGCGGAAGAAGAAGGCGTGGTCCAGGTGCCACTGGAGGGACACCTCAAGTAAGTCCGACCCGGCCCCACCCCTTTCCCCCACGCTTTGACGCCATTGTCGTGTCTTCTTTGAAGGAGCGACCCGGCCACGGTCAACATCACGGACGAGATGTCCAAAGGCTCCTTCGGGGACGTGTGGAAGAGCGTCAGCCCCGTGGAAAAGGACCCACCCGCTAAAAGGTACGCTTGCTTCATCAGGAGATGCTCCCTTCATAGACTCCTTATCCTCTTTCCTTACCGCAGATCAGAAAGAAACTTCCATCTCACATTTTGACAATAACGTGGCAAATTGACCACTCTATTCTGTAAGTCGTACAGTCACAAGAATAATGTCGTAAATTTGCACGAGAAGAAAATGTCAGAAATATACAATAAGATAATATTGCAAGAATTTACAAGAAAAAGAAAGCCGTGGATTTCAGGAAAAAAAATCCAGAGAAAAAGTCAGAAATTCATGAGAATAAAGTCGTAAAGTTACAAGAAAAAAATAAGTTGTAAGTTCACAAGAAGAAAATGTTGGTAATTTACGATCACAAAACCAATATTGCAAAAAAAAATCTGAAATTGACAATAATAAATCGTAATGTTACAAGAATAAATTCATAAATTTAAATAAACAAATTTAGAAATTTCCAGGAATAATTACATACCTTTATGAGGAAAAAAAAAGTCATACATTTCTGAGAAAAAAGTCTTTAATTTACAAAAAAAAGAAAATAAAATGTTGAAAATGTATGATGAAAAAAAAGTTACGAGAACAGACGTGTAAATTTACAAAAAAAATGTCATAAATTTACAACAAAAAAGTAATATTACGAGGCTAAAAAAGAAAATAGAAAAAAGCTGTGAAGTTACAAGACAAATTAAAGTTGTACATTTACAAGAAGAAACTGTTGGAGCAAAAAAGTACATTTTTTCCAAGAAAAAAGTCCAATAAAGTTGTGTAAAGTTCAGAGAATAAATCTGTAAATTTACAGGAAAAATTTGCCATATATTTACGAGAATGAAGTCGTCAAATTACAAAACAAAAACCAAGAAGCAAATGTCGGAAATTTAAGTGCAACAAAATCACATTGCAAGAATTTCAGAGAAAGTCAAAAATTTACAACAATAAAGTTGTAAACTTATGAGGATAAATCTGTACATTTACATGAAAAACATAGTCATAAAATCCAAAAATAAATCAAAATAAAGGCGAAATTTTTTCTCAATTTTTTGGCGTGAATTTTCAACTTTATTCTTGTATATTTATGATTTTTTTTCTCATAAAGTTTTGACTTTATTGTTGTCTGTTCACAACAGTTCATGCTTTTTTTCTCTCGTATATTTATGACTTTTAATGAGTTGAGATGCCGCATGCTTTCTTGTGAGGACGGGACCACTATATAAAACAGTATGTAGTATTTTCTTGGTCAAAATAAATAAAATCCAATTCAAATCAATGAAAAATGTCATGTCATTTAATGATGAGCGTTGCGTCATTGTAGCAGTGCTTTGTGAAAGGGGAAAGGAAAAGGAAAGGCTGTCGCTAGGGACAAGAGAGATAGAAGGTGTGTATTGAAGGATGACGTCCACGGCGTAGACTAACATAGAAACTCCCGCATTGCCTCTCCCCTCCCCTCCCCTCCCCTCCAAGCTCCCCCTCCTAACCTCTAGAGGCCGACCAGCGACAAGGTGAGTCTCCCGCTTCTGCTCTCGCTAGGGTGTGGAACGCTACGCCGTTTGCATGTCGAGGAAGCTTGAAAAGCGCACGCTGACGGCATGTCCTTCTCCCGCCCGTGACTTCTTGTCATCACAATCCTGCTTTGCTTTCGTCTTCTTCTTCATCCGGCGACACCGCTGCTTTATGACTTTACATGACTTTACATTACATTGGATTAAAAGCTTCTCACTTGTATAGTTGCAACTTTTTCAAGTAAAATTCAGATGTAAAAAATACAATATGAAATAAAATATGACATACATTTTTTATTTTATTTTATTTTATTTTATTTTATTTTATTTTATTTTATTTTATTTTATTTTGTTTTATTTTATTTTATTTTATTTTATTTTATTTTAAATTCCCAATACAATTCATAAGTGAAATAAAATTATATTAAATTATATTTATTTTTTTATTTTCTTATATAGTTGCAACTTTTTTCAAGTAAAATTCAGATGTAAAATATAATATATGAAATTAAATTCAATTACATGAAATTCAATTCAAAGCTTGTCATAATTACCCCATGTTCATTTTGTATAGTTGCAACTTTTTCAAGTAAAATTCAGACGTGAAAAATACAATATCAAAAATAAAATAAAACAAAATTAAATGTAATTTGATGTAAAATATGATATACATATTTTTTTTATTTTATTTTATTTTCAAATCCCAATACAATTCATAAGTGAAATAAAATTCAATTAAATTAAATTTATTTTTTTATTTTCTTATATAATTACAATTTTTTTCAAGTAAAATATAATATATGAAATTAAATTAAATTACATGAAATTCAATTCAAAGCTTGTCATAATTACCCCATGTTCATTTTGTATAGTTGCAACTTTTTTTGAGGAATAAATTGTAATAATTTGTCAGAGAACTGTACTGATGAATAGATTAGGTAAGGCTCCACCGCTGTGAATGCTTTTACTTTGAAAATCCCCTTCCCCTAACCAGCACGCCGCCTGTGCTTGCATGTTCTCATCCCGCCTCTGCTCTGCACACCACACCTGGCTAGCGTGTTAGCATGTTAGCATGCCATGTCATGTGCTTTCATGGATGTTCCCTTTCCTTGGCTTCTTGCTTTTTTTTTACTTATTTGACGTCCAAACTTTGGCTGTGTCTCCATTGGGGCACTCGCGTGCAAAACAGGAAATGGTACCTGCTCAGTACCACTCTCGGTGTGTACTGGATCTGTGGCGGTCCGGTTGGATCTGTATCGGGACAGAGTACTCCACAGGAGACACGGCCGTCAAAGATGTATTTGCATGATGTTGCATCGATGATTGTTATGATCTGCTGTGATGTGTTCACCATATCCTGGCATTCCTCAGCAGCCACGCTCAATGGCTTCGGCTCACAATACTTTTTATTTCTCTCAATGAAATGAAATTATGATCATAATTATGCAATTGTCATCTTCTGCAGTTGCAACATTTTTCAATAATAATAATAATAAAAATAAGATAGAAATATATTACTTTTAATTGAACTGAATTCTATAGTTGCAATTGCAACTTTTTTCTAATTAAATTATTTTTTCTCATCATATAAACTGGATAAATATAATAGTTATATTTAAATTAAATTAAATTCTAGCATGATAATTCAGACTTTTCTAATAATATAAAAACAGATAGAAATATGTTATATATTTCATATAAATAATATATATTAAATATATATAAATAAATTTGATTTCACATAATTTTAAATAAAATTTAATTAGTTGAAATTTTATTTTATTTACTATTTTTTCTAATATATTTTTTCATAAAATAAAAATATATGCATATAATAGTTGTAAGTAAATTAAATATAAAATCATATAACAATGTTGTATTTTAAATGTAATAACATTTAAAAATCTAATTTAATAAGTAAAATCCAGACTTTTCTTATAATATTCCAATCATATTACCAAAATAGGGTGTGATTACAGTTACTACTTTTTTCTGTAAAATGACTCTCAAGCTAAAAAAAAAAAAAGTATAAACCATATTTTCTACAATCTCCCGATATATTTGATATATAATTCCATGACATTCTAATCATTTATTGATGATTTTATACATGTGATTTTTTTTTCCCACCACCCAGATTTCCCAAAAGTGGCGAGAAGCGTCACAAGCGTCGGCGACACGACAAGAGCTTGGACCGGGAGACCAGTTTGTGATGACACATCCCGGCATCTGTCATTTCTCTGTTATTAATCATATACGTATATACAGTATATCATATATATAGCATACATATATATATATATATATATATATATAAATACTGTGCCACATTTGTACTGTGATACACTGTATTTTTGTTTTTGTTTTTTTTTTTTGGTCTTACCCGTCCTGCGTGTGCAAAGGGTCCGACGTGCGCATTTGTGCCCGACCAGCGACGTCCGTGAGTGTCTCACCTTTTTAACTACAGCTGATGTGTTTTAGAGATTTTTATGCTTGGCAAAAAAAAACAAACACACAAAACTGCTTATTGCACCGGCGTCCCTTCTAGTCTGGATGTATGACAGTACCCCCCCTCTCTTTGTCCATCGTTCATTGTGGAAAACACAATTTTTACAGCAAAATTAAGAAAAAATAGAGGTATGACTAGAATGACGTATATATATATATATATATATATATATACTGTACTGTATATAAACTACTGTAAACGTGTCCTGTCCAGACTTTAGGGACACCACAAGGACGTGTCCCATTCACGTAACTTAGCGTTTCTGCCGTTTTCCCAAACATGGCCCTTTTCCAGGGTTGATTTTTGGTGGGAAATCGGCGTTCCTCGGACTCGGGTGATGCATCGCGAGCACTTCCAACACACGTCGTCAGTTGTCCGTGGACCCACATATGCACTCCTTTGTGCTGTTCTTGAGTAAACACACCCCGAGTACTTTTAGAGATGCAATAATCGGAATAAAAAAAATCTGCAAAGGGCAACTGTAATATGTGTTAACTGTCTGAGTGATGCCATATTTACTAATATAGGACTGAAATGATGTCCAGGGCAGGTAGATGTTTCTTTCCCGCTTCTTTCTCAAATTCATACTATGTATCTTTATTTTGCCTTAAAACTTTGATAGATGGTAACCATGCGCTTTCTGTTCATAAATTTGACTGGTGATTTTTGCTGTGATTTGAGTTCCACTTTGTAAAACGTTTGCAGAGAATGAGAAGGAAGCGAGCCAGAGTGTCTAGAAAATGTTCAATAAACTCATTTCATGTTTGATTTTCCCCCTCGTCTCAGTTATTGTCTAAAAAAAAGGCCCTTTTTATTAAAAATACTAAAAATACTAAAAATAATACTATACTAAATAATACTAAATACTATATAATACTATAATAATAATACTATACTAAAAATAATACTAAAAATACCATTTGTTTTTTTAAGTGTAAAAACCCCATGAAAAATCTGCAATTGTTGTACAAAAAAATGCTGTAAAAATATTAACATAAAAAGTCATGATTTTACAAGAATTACAATGCAATATGATGAGAGAAAATAATGTTGTTTTGGCAGGCAGTATAACTATTAAATATTAAAGAAAAAATATATGTTGTTTTTATATTACTTTAAAAAAACAGCGAAAATGAAAAAATATGGGCATAAAGTCAAAATATTATGAGAATAAAGTCATCATATTATCGGAATAAATCATGGAATCAGTCATCTTAGGGGAATAAAGTCATCATTATGGGAATAAAGTCATAATATCACAAGAGAAAAATTTAGAAGATTTGATATCTTCTAAATACGCTAAGAACGTGTGTGGAGCAGCATGAAGGTCAATTAGCTGGATGCTAAAGCTAGCCACTGGTTATGATAACATATGTGGTTCTTATTGACATGTGTCAGCTAGCTGAATGCTATGGATGCTAAAGCTAGCCACTGGTTATGATAACATATGTGGTTCTTATTGACATGTGTCAGCTAGCTGAATGCTATGGATGCTAAAGCTAGCCACTGGTTATGATAACATATGTGTTTCTTATTGACATGTGTCAGCTAGCTGAATGCTAAAGCTAGCCACCGGTTATGATAACAGGTGTGGTTCTTATTGACATGTGTCAGCTAGCTGGATGCTAAAGCTAGCCACCGGTTATGATAACAGGTGTGGTTCTTATTGACATGTGTCAGCTAGCTGGATGCTAAAGCTAGCCACCGGTTATGATAACAGGTGTGTTTCTTATTGACATGTGTCAGCTAGGCGAATGCTAAAGCTAGCCACCGGTTATTAGAACAGGTGTGGTTCTTATTGACATGTGTCAGCTAGCTGGATGCTATGGATGCTAAAGCTAGCCACTGGTTATGATAACAGGTGTGGTTCTTATTGACATGTGTCAGCTAGCTGGATGCTAAAGCTAGCCACCGGTTATGATAACAGGTGTGTTTCTTATTGACATGTGTCAACTAGGCGAATGCTAAAGCTAGCCACCGGTTATGAGAACAGGTGTGGTTATCATTGACATGTGTCAGCTAGCTGAATGCTATGGATGCTAAAGCTAGCCACTGGTTATGATAACAGGTGTGGTTATCATTGACATGTGTCAGCTAGCTGAATGCTATGGATGCTAAAGCTAGCCACTGGTTATGATAACAGGTGTTGTTCTTATTGACATGTGTCAGCTAGCTGAATGCTATGGATGCTAAAGCTAGCCACCGGTTATGATAACAGGTGTGGTTATCATTGACATGTGTCAGCTATCTTGATGCTAAAGCTAGCCACTGTTATGAGAACAGGTTTGGTTCTTATTGACATGTGTCAGCTAGCTGGATGCTAAAGCTAGCCACCGGTTCTTATTGACATTGTGGGCTGCCAACACAGGATGGAAAAGATAACTTTATTTGGTGTTTCTCTCCCTGAGTGCTTATGGAAGAATGGGATGTTTTTCTATGGCTTCCCTTTCCCGCCGTTTGAGCTCCGCCGTCTCTTCAGCGCTCTGCTTGTCTTCTCTTCCTGCAACACACGCAACGTCACGCCGGCAAGCGCCACCCGCCGATCCCCGGAGAGCCCCCGCTTTACCTCTCCCCCGAAGGCTTGGAGGTCATGACCCAGAGTAAGTACTCCTTGGCCGCCATGGAGTCCAGGACTTTGTTGACGTCGCTGGTGAAGCTTCCGTCCACGTGCCTCCTCCGGCTTAACCCCCCATGCTGCCTCCTGACGTCACATCTGGGTACATGCACACCACGGAAACCGTTACGGCTCCGTCACCACCCATAGGGTGGTCCCATTTGCCCCTGTGTGCAAAGCAAACCTCGACCTTGGACTTTGGCTTAGGTTTACGGGTTGGGCTTTGGTTAGGAATAGGGCTTGGACTAGATTTGGAGGTTTGGGTTTGGACTAGGTTTAGGAGTTAGGGTTGAGGTTTGGGTTTGGATTACGGCTTGAACTAGGTTTAGAGGTTAGGGATGGGGTTAGGACTAGGCCTTCAATTCGGTTTACAGGTTTAGAGGTTAGGGTTAGGGTTTAGGTAACGAGGTTAAGGTTGGGGTTATGATTATGATTAGGGCTTGGACTAGGTTTAGGGGTTGGGAATGGGTTTTGGGTTAGGTTTACAGTTAGGGCTTGAACTATGTTTAGAGGTTAGGGTTGAGGTTTAGGTTGGGATTGGGGATTGGATTAGGGTTGGGGCTAGGATTAGGGCTTGAGCTAGGTTTAGAGGTTAGACTTGAGGTTAGGGTTAGGTTTACAGTTAGGGCCTGAAGTAGGTTTAGAGATTAGGGTTGGGGTTTGGGCTAGGATTAGGTCTTGAAGGTCAAGGTTGAGGTAAGGCTTTGGTTGGGATTAGTTTTAGAGGTTGGACTAGGTTTTTAAATTGGTGTTTATGTTAGGATTAGGTTTTTGGGTTGGTGTTAGGTTTGGGATTAGGATTAGATTTTGTATTAGGTTTTGGAGTTAGGGGTTAGTGTCAGGGCTTGGCCCAGGTTAGGGTTCTGTAATCAGTAATTATTAATACAATTGATGCAAAGTAATAATCTTTCCACGGTTTTGTTGTATCCGCCATCTGGTTCTTTCGGTCACGACCAAAACCAGGCCCTGAGATACTTGAACGAGTCCACCAGGCAAGACCAAAACCACAATCATCTTTGGCCGTGACTGTGTTAGCTGCTTCTACGATGCTAAAGTAAGAAGCTAAAAGGTGTACTGTGCTATAAAATACAACTTCTCCGCTCGCTCTCACGCCACTCAGCACATTCATGTGATTTATTGTTGCACCAGGCAGGAAAAGGCACATCAGGTTCAAAGGTGAAGGGGGCGGGACAAAGAAGCCAAGGCCATGTTGTCGTGCAATCACGCACTGGAGGAGCGTTAAGAAGAAGTGGGAAGTTCCCCTACTCTCTTCGGATCTGTCCCGTCATGAGCCCGGCGACAAAGTCTTTCATGGCCTGGTCCGTCAGGTATGAGCTCATGTCGCTGGTGTAGGTGCCCTCGGCGTGGCGCTTGTCGGCGGCGCTGCGGACAAAACAACAATGCTCATTGGGACAACATCGAGGATCAGGATGCAGGATGCAGGTTTACGGCGCGTTACCACGGTGGACCACACAACCCGCCTACTGGTACTTGAACTCCTCCACTTTGGGCAAGATCTCGTCCCTGACCCGGAGAACTTCACCCTAGATCACCGACCATGGTCCTGATTCTCATTCCAGTTCTTGTCAACAATTTGGTACTGGTGTCCCAAACTTAAGGAAGCGGTATCCATAATGACGGGACTCACTGACTACCTAGCATGACCTAGCAACCCTGCTATGTGGTTCCACTACGAAAACCACGAGGACTTATTGTAACGTCAGACCACCAACCTGCTGCGCTTGTTGTTCATCAGCCAGCGAACAAAGTCCTGCGCTTTGCGGTCTTGGAGATACTTGCTGTAGTCGTTGGAGAACGTTCCCTCCGAGTGTCTCCTCACTAAAGCCTCGTCCATCTCTGAGCTTCAGGTGGAAGAAGACATCCGTCACACGGATTCAAACCATAAAAACATGTCCCGCTTTGAGTCCTACCTTGAGGTGTCCTGAAGTGGAAGCTGCCAGCCGCAGTGGACAAAACTGAAGATGACGAGGAGGCCGACCACGGAGCAGATGCTTGTCATTGCCGCTACCTGAACTACAGAACCACACCGATACTGATACCAACACTGATACTGATACCAACACCGATACTGATAACAACACCGATACTGATAACAACACCGATACTGATACCAACACCGATACTGATAACAACACCGATACTGATAACAACACCGATACTGATAACAACACCGATACTGATACCAACACCGATACTGATAACAACACCGATACTGATACCAACACTGATACTGATACCAACACCGATACTAATAACAACACCGATACTAATAACAACACCGATACTGATAACAACACCGATACTGATACCAACACCGATACTGATAACAACACCGATACTGATACCAACACCGATACTGATAACAACACCGATACTGACTAACAACCAAGTTCAAATGAGTTATGTCAGTGAAGCCTTAAAAACCACAAGTCGCCTTTCATTGCCTTGATAGTACTATGACCATATTAGCATGCTACCGATAATTTCACCATATTAGCATGCTACCGATAATTTCACCATATTAGCATGCTACCGATAATTTCACCATATTAGCATGCTACCGATAATTTCACCATATTAGCATGCTACCGATGCACACCTTTCATTACCTTGATACTACTATGACTAATATTAGCATGCTACTGGTAATTTCACCATATTAGCATGCTACCAATAATTTCACCATACTAGCATGCTACCGAAACACCCACTTCCATTACCTTGATACCACTATGACTAATATTAGCATGCTACCAATAATTTGACCATATTAGCATGCTACCGATACACACCTTTCATTACCTTGATACTACTATGACTAATATTAGCATGCTACCGATAATTTCACCATATTAGCATGCTACCGATGCACACCTTTCATTACCTTGATACTACTATGACTAATATTAGCATGCTACCGATAATTTGACCATATTAGCATGGTACCCATACACACCTTTCATTACCTTGATACTACTCTGACCATATTAGCATGCTACCGATAATTTGACCATATTAGCATGCTACCGATAATTTGACCATATTAGCATGCTACCGATGCACACCTTTCATTACCTTGATACTACTATGACCATATTAGCATGCTACTGATAATTTGACCATATTAGCATGCTACCGATGCACACCTTTTATTACCTGTCATTTGACGAAACTAGTGATTTCATGACTGATGCAGGTATGAAGATAACGGCGCAAGTTGGAAGTAGTTTATCATGGAGTAAAGAAAAAAGACAAGCATTATGACATTACTGACTGGACTGTACGTCGGAAAGACCGGAGAGACCGGTTTAGTAGTGACTATTGCTGCCCTGTATGAGATGGTTATTATGATAATGATTTTATGATTTTTTAAGATTATCAGCCTAACCTGACATGTTCCTTAGGAAATAAACTCAGGAGCCGCTCAGACACAGAAATGACGCCTCACCTTTTCCCGTATGGCCTTCAGAAGAACGTCGCCACTTCCCCGGACTACTTACCCCGTTTCTGCCGTCCACCCTTAAATAGCCCAGGTCGGCCACCTCCTCCATCCGCCCCGCCGATTACTCTCGAGCCATTAGCCAGGCAGCTCCGCCGTCAACGAGGCGAGGGATGGAAGCGTGACGCCAGCTGGCGCTCGGGTGAGAAGCTCAAACAAACGCAACACTCATCCTGGCAAACAGCAGGAAGGTTTAATGGGCGAGCGTGACATCATCCAGTCATCGTGTAACTTTTTTCACCAACCACAGGAATCATCAACTTGCTTTTACACTTTTACGCTCTTTTATGGCCCAAATAGGCGAGGAGCTTGATTTGAAATTACTGGCGGAAAATAATTTTTTCTTTGTATTATATATTAATATTATTTATTTTTTTAAAAATGCTATTGTTTCCATCTTGACACAATGTAGCCCACTATTAATGTTAATGACTAATGTTTACTTTTATAATTATTAATATGTTACAGTTAATAATTTAATATTTTATGCAACACATTTATATTTAAAAAAATAATCCGGTCATTGGTATAAAAATAGGAAGTATATTTTCATATATTGTTGCATGTGACATTTAAAAAAAAATCAATGGGTAACCAACAACTGGCTTTCTATTGTCATATAATAAAACCCTTCGTATATATACCGAGCCTGTGAAAAAAGTCATGAAATAATCAAAACAATTTGTTTTCATCCGAATAAACGTGTGCGTATTGATAGTTGTGTCGTGGTTAACAGACATGTCATTAAAGCCAACGGCGTGCTCCCCATGTCAAGAGGCGATAGGAAACATGCGAAAAGCCTCGTTGTTTGCGGTGGGAATCATTTCAATGTAACGCTTCACAAATTAACGAATTATGAAACAAAGTTCTGAAAATAAAAGAGCAAAGGTAAGATAAGATTAATTATCGTGAACGTTCGTTTTGGAGCTGTTTTGTCTTCACGTCTGAAGAGTTTTAGCGCTCGAGGAATCATACTTTGCAACTGTTTTGCCATTTTTTGCTGTGCTCTCCGATAATGTACTGTAGTGACAGCACTAAACTGTGTTATGTGTGAATATGTGAATGCAGCGTCCGGATCTCAACGCCTCATTGTTTGCGGTAGGAATCATTTCGGTGTAACTCCAAACAATGAACAAATTCATTCATATCATGTATGTCCGGTGAGTTTTCGCGCCAGAGGAATAAAAATGGTGGCTAGCGTTAGCTATAAGCTAGGTTAGGTTTATGGTGGAACTCTTAATGGTTTTATGGAATTATGAATGACATTAGCTGGTCTTGGAGTGTTGAAAAAGTTGTGGTTTGGGAGAATAACGTAATATTATGAGGAAAAATTACCTCATATATGTCTTAAATATTGCAGGAGTCTTGGAGTGGTTGTGTTCCATAAATAGGAAGGGCAGAGTAGTGATTACTCTCCATTATAAACAATATACATTAGTCATAGAGTCAGAGTCTCGGTAGTCTGCTTGATGCCAGTTGTGTTGATCCGTGGGCTTCACGCAAAGCACCTCTGCAGGAAGTGGCTCATGTGCGTGTAGACATGCTGGTAGGCTGAACCGCCGAGCCCATGGTCCTTGTCCGTGTACCACTGCCGGGACGACAACAGTTAGTCATTCCGCAACGTGACGCCTAGCTTGCGGCTGGCGTTGCTCTCACCATGGCGTCGAAGTCCACCTGCTCGTCCACCAGAGCTTCAGATATCTCCGCTGCCTGCTGGAAATGCACGTTGTCTGCAAAATACACAAAACTTCACACATCACCAAGGTAATTCTATTTCAGCAGCAATAAACAACATCAATGTTATCCTTGTAAAACGTCATTTTCCACAAGAGGAAAAGAATAACATCGTTTTGGTAGCATAACGTTGAAATATTAAAGAAAAAAGCTGTTTTTAAAAAATATGTATTCTAGCAATATTCTGAGAAATAATTCAGAGAAGAAGAAAGAAAATTGTAAAAAAAAAAAAACAGAAGCAGAAATTTGCAAGAATAAAATTGCAAAAGTTGAAAAGTCAAAGCTAGCATAGCCTTGGCTTACCGTCGGCAGTTCCGTGAACCAGAAGGTACTGCACTGCATGGAAGTTTTTGGCCCGTGCCGTCACCGTCGAGTTCTGCGCACACGGATATCACACTTGGACACCGTTCACGCGTGTGTGAATGTGTGTGTTTACCATGTAAGCTGCAGGATTGTCAGCCGGCGTCAACATGTACCTCTCTGTGTAGATGGAATCTGGAGGGAATTAAAAAAAAAAAAGTGCATGTCAAGCTTTTTCCAGCATTTCAACCATTTAATCAATCATTTCCAGAATATTTGAACTTTATTCTTATAAGAGAACTTTTTCCGCACCTTAGTTTTCCAGAAATTCCAACTTTATTTGTTGTTTGCTTTGTTTCTCATAATATTAGCACTTTAAAAATAAATAAATAAAACTTTTTTTCTGCAATATTTTGACTTCATGCCACGACTAAATAACTAAATATGTTACTTTTTCCTCAAATGTATTTTCATAAATTTTTGCTGCATTTTAAAAAATATTTTTTTAATATTCATGAAATATTTTGACTTTATTCTTGTAAAATGACTGCTGTTTTTTCCTGTTTGTCTTCATTTTTCTGTAAAATTATTGTGGAAGTGGTAAACAGCAAGAAGAAAAAAAATACCATAATATTCCCATTTGGAGACCGGAGCAACTGCCATCCCACATTTAAAGACGCCGCTTCCAGATCCCAAGGCCATGGATGCCACATAGCCGCCGTAAGACTGCACAGAAGAAGGGACTGGGCTTTATTAGGAGGCTGCAGGATTGACTGCGTGGGGGGGGGGTTGAAGTTGTTCCACCACTGATGCGTCAATGTCATTTGGCCCAGGTTCTGCTTGACCATCTCACGGTACACGTTGGAATTCGCGTTTTCATGAATGAACCACAGTCCTGTGGTGCTGGCAGCAATCGTGCAGCCCCGGACCGTGACGACGGTCATGGTAAACCGCCGACACGATCTGGCTACCGGCCTTAAAGGTACGTACCCATCCCCAGATGGCGACTCGATCTTTGTCAATGAATCCCATTTTGATGAATTCCCTGAAATCCAAACGGGACGTCAAAGCAAGGCTTTTTCTTTCTCCTGTCATCTGAGCAGAAACGTGTTTGCAGAAAGGGCGGCCTTCTTACCGGGCCGCCGTTATCTGATCCTCGACCTCGTAGGTTCCCAGACGTCGGTAGATTTCGTGCATGAGCTTGTCGCCCTGGTAGCCGCTACCTCTCCCGTCAAAGCTGGCAACAACCACTTTCTCCTCGCTGGCCAGGTAGGTGGACCAGCTCACCCGGTACAGGAAGTCCGCCTTCTGGCTGCACGGACCTGCATACCTGCAAAAAGTACAGCAATTAAACGCAGCAATAAAAACACAATATCAATTAAAAATACACCAATAGAATTCATACAAAATAAGTAAAATAGCATTATTTATGTTACATAAATATGCAAATAAAAATGAAATAAAATATTAAAAATAAATTTGACAATTTTTCTTAAAAAAAATAATTAAAATAAAATATACATTACATTTTAAAATGAATTAAATAAAAACCACCAAATCAACAAAAAATTAATAAAATCCTACAAATTTTATTACATAACTAAAACAAAACTAATTAAAAATTTATCCATATTATTGAAGTATATTAAATATTCTGTAAACATAAAATTAAAAAATATATATTTATGAGTAGAAAATAAAAGTATTGAAATGAAAAATAATAAATGAAATAAAATAATAAAATCAACACCAAAATAAATTCCTATAAACTTTATAAAATAACTATAATACAGAATTAAATTTAAAAAATAAAAAATGTATTTATATCAAAATCATTTTACATCACTAAAAAAATAAATAAATACACAAATGAATTGAAAAGGAAATAAATGTTGTAAAAAATATTATGAAATATCTCTCACACATCCAGCAGTAGCGGGTACTTCTTGGACTCATCAAAGCCCGGCGGCAAAAACATTTGGTACCAAAGATCTACATCCAAAACAACAAAACAAGATCATGGAATTGGAATGGCCGCCATTCATTACCATCGCTTGAATAACGAGTAATCATAAATAACACGACTGACCGTATCCCGCAATCCTGAGGGTGCCGCGACGCATGTGGGGCATGCGGATGTGCGATATCAGCTGGATGAACTCCTTATTATCCTCCACACGTTTCAGCTCTAAAAACGGCAAGATGGTTAGAAAGGAATACTGTCCTGTACAGGAATGTCCTCTACCCGGCTCACCTGTGCCGTCCCTGTTATCCACCAGAGAACTGTACGGAACGCCGGGACCTCGGAGCAAAAAAAAATAAAACAATACAAGAGGTTTCAGGAATGCAAGAGACGGGAAACTGACTGACCTCTGCAGCTCATGAGGTAAAAAGACGCATCGTGGCTGAAATCCGCCGAGTTGTACTGGCAGTCACCGCTTAGGGTGCAGGTCAGACACGTGACGGCTCCGTTGGTCCACCTGCGACACGCGGAACCGTAACATGCAGTTAGGAGAGCCGGCGAGTGGCGATGAAGCCATAGGCGACGCCCATCTTCACCTATAAACGTTGCGTCCTCCAGGTTTTCCACCCTCTTGGTTGCTGGAGTAATACCTGTGGAATACGTAGTATTTCATCTCAACCTGGGACTACTTTTTGACGCAATTTCACATGTGTATAATATGTATAATAATTAATAATATATTTATACTTTTTATTTTTTGAATTTACATTTAGGTTTTTACATTTTCTCATTTTCCAAGAGTTTTTGGACATACGTATCTTTGAAAGTGAAACTCACACGCTATCCGCAGTAACCTTCTGAATGTTGACGACTTCCCATGCGCCCGTGGTGATAGCTGTGGCTTTGCCCTGCAAGGTAAGGTAGCGTCGGATGAAGAAGTCGTTGTGCTAACGTAAGAGCTAGCGTCGCCTGCTGACCTGCGCCACGTGATGGATGTGTTTGTAGCCTTTGCCGTCACTCATCAGCAAATACAAGCTCTTCTTATCTGCAGCAAAAACTGGATCCGGTGGTGAAAACTAGCCAGAAAAAAAACTTAGCTAAAAACAAGCATGCTTCTCTAAAAGCTCATTCTTCCTTTTTTTTTTTACCCGTCCGATCCAACCAGAGGAGCTGCGCATGTCCACATGCTACATAAATCAAGACAAGAATGAGTGAAAAGATGTCTCAAGAAGATATCCCTCCAAACGAGGACTTGCTACCTCAACTGGGTCCCAAGTGGAGCCATTGAGGTTGTATATCTGAAGGATGAGGTGGTTTTGGAGTCTCTTCAGCCACTGGACGGCGAGACGCTGGTCTGTTCCCCAGGTCACGGTAGCCAAGTAGTGCTCGCTGGAAGGCCGGAGATGGCCATAAATGCTGGATGGACGCACAACTCAACAGCTGGGAAGGTTCCTTTACCTGGAGCGGAACGGTTCTGGGACGGGAACTTGCCAAGTGTGGGTTGTGTTGTCAGTGTCCACCACGAACAGACTGGCAACTGGGTTGGGGGAACCTGCCTGAAGACGACAAAAGAAAATAGCTTTGAATATGGGTAAGGGTTTAGGACTGTAGATGGTTACGCACCTTTAGATATGGATCAGAACTTGGGAATTTGAACCATAGGTGGACATAAGGTTGGGTTTAGGACTGTGGATTGGTACTCACATTTAGATATGGATCAGATCTTAGGAACTGAAATCATGGTTGGGTATAAGGTAGGGTTTAGGACTGTGTAGGGTTTAGGACCTTATAGGGTTAAGCGACTATGACTTTAGGTGGATATAAGGCAGGGTTTCATACTGTGGATTTGGGTCAAGGTTTAGGAATTTGAACTGAGTGGGTATCAGGTATAATTCAAGACTGGTTAGATACTGACTCACCCTTCGATATGGGTAAGGGTTTAGGAAGTAGGACCTTGGATGCATATAAGGTCGGGTTTAGGGCTGTGGATGGGTACTCACCTTCGGATAGCAGCCAAGGTTTAGGAATTAGGACCAAGGGTGGATATAAGGTGGATTGGTACTCACTTTTGGATATGGGATGGAAACAGTACTTGGGTACTGTTTATCCCCATACCAAGGGTACTCCACAGTGGGGACTTTTGTGTCGTTCAGCTGGATGTAGGCCACATATTTTCCTCCTGGAGACCACCAGAGTCCCTGGTTGGATGAGAACATCTCCTCTGGTAGGAAAAGAAAAGCTATTACTATTACTACTAGTACTAGTACATATATGTACTGTGTCTTACCCTCATAAACCCAGTCTGGAATTCCATTAAACACGAGGTTCTCCTTGCCGTCGAAGGTCACTTGCTGAGGCTGAGAATCTGGGCTGGTCTTTATGTACACGTTATTTTGGAATACAAAAGCCTAGGAATCCAAAAGAGAACAGTTCTGGTAATCCATCTTGTAGGCCGGGTGTGTTTGGGAAAGGAGGATCAAGGTTTGACGATCAAAGCCCTCCATCATACTCACCAGTTTGTTGCCTTCAGGAGCCCAAGCCAAATACTGGACTTGTTGAAGAAGGTCACTGGGTTCCAGGAACTTGCTGAGACCAAGTAGAACAGCATCAAAACCACATAGGGCATTCAAGTCGGACTTCTGCATACTTACTCCAACGTGCGGTCGTACAGCGAGTACGACGCCGTGTAGGAATGCCTCCAAATCTAGCGGGACACGACGGAGGCATCATTCATGCTGAGGACATTTCATCGATCAAAGCAAAGCCAAAGCTGCGTCTCACCTTGCTGTGGTTGCTCATGAACGCCACGTATCTGCGGTCCGCCGACAGCTGGTAGTCAGTGGCGTCTTTTTCCTTCTAAGTTCCAAGAAATGAAGGTCCATTTGATCCTTCAGCGTCAACTTTGTGTGCCGTCAAACCTTCCACGTGGATGACTTACAAACTTGTCTCCACCCAGGAAGACAGAGGACCCTCCCGTGGCCACGTTGTGGAGATAGACGGAGCCCTCTCGCCTCCGGAGGTACTCGGCATCTGGATGAGCGAGAACAGGAACGCTTATGGATGCAGAGCCAGTCATAGGACCTTGATGGACCCACCTGAGATCCACCTCACGCTGTAAGCCCTGGGTTTGAGGGAGCTGTTGAAGACGTCCGCCAATGTGAAGTACTTCTCGTAGATGCCTCCATCCTGCTTCTCTGAAACACACATGGCAACTTGACACCACCACCTTATTTGGTTTTCACTCAATTCATAGATGTTATTTGATCAATGTCCATTTTCATTTATTAACACAATCAATCACATTATTTCATTTATTTTCATCCAAGTCATGAATTTTATGAAAAAATTGTAGGTAGTTATAGTTATAAAGTAGGTAGTTATACTACACAAAGTTATACATTAGAATAAAGTTCATTCACAAAAGTCAAATTCCAAGAGAAAAAGTTATATTATTATGAGAATAAAGTAGGAAATTTACAAAAAAGTTGTAAATGATGAGAAAATATCGTAAATGACAAGAATATAGTCATAGTCATGAGAATAAAGTCTTAAATTATGAGAAATTTTTTAAAGAATAAAGTTGCAAATTATGAGAAAAACGTAAAAAAAATAAAGTTTACGCGAAAAACTCTTACATTATGAGAAAAAAGTGGTAAAATTATGAGAATAAAGTTGTAAATTAGTGAGAAAAAAGCCGTAATACTATGAGAATACATTTGTAAATTTATGAGAAAAAAGTCATGAGTTTCAAGAATAAAGTCATAAATTTGTGAGGAAAAAGTAGTAATATTATGCGAATACATGTGTAAATTTACGAGAAAAAGTCATGAATTTCAAGAAAAAATTTTATAGTATTACGAAAATAAAGTCAGAAATGTACCAAAAAGTAGTAAAGGATGACAAACAAGTCATAACTGATAAGAATAAAGTGGTAAATCTATAAGAATGGAGTTATAAATTGAAAGAAAAAGTGTAATATTATGAGAATAAAAGTGCTATATGAGGTCAAAAAGGTCAATTAGGAGAAGCGGTAATAAATGTCGGGTTATTTTTGTTGTCCCGTTTTTTCTTGTATGAAATGGTTCCTGCTGCAATGTTGATGTCACCTTTACTCTGCTACATCGTCGTTATTCTTCATTTCATTTTGGGACTTGAAGTCCTCAGGTGATTTTGACATCATGATAAGCGCCATAAACAATGGCGGGGCGGGGCGAGGGGGCGTGCTGTTAAACCCAATAAAGACGGGAAAGGGAAACGTGGACGATTAAGCTGGAAATGAAGCCAAGACTTACCTTTCAAATAAATGACGGTGGGCACCGTGATCAGAACCACCACCACGGCCAGTCCAAAGACCCCAAGGAGAACCTTTGCAACGGAGACCTGAGAGAAGCAAAAGCTATGATGTGAATGCCCGTGCTCAAACGCTAAAAACAGCAACAGCAACAGTGTGCTCGTCCATCAACTAACCATAACTGAAAGACACACACAAAAAAACACACAACCACAGCGTGCGGAGGAAGGAAATGACACCGGCGTCCACGCAGGTGTCTGGGAAGTGTGCGGGACAGGTTGTTTGTGGCGTGCCTTTCCAACATCGCTGTTAAATATTAGCCCAGCTTTCATAGCCACCACAATAAACGTGCAAAGAGCAAAGTTTGTCCACTTTGGAAGGACTTTTCTGGTTTTAAAGTCAATCAAAGGAGATTTTTCACCAAGGCAACGATGAAACTGTCAATACATTTTGATGGCGCTCTCTGGCTTTCCCCACCAAGTACGATGTTACAGTTTGTACTGGGATCAAATACTTATTTCAATACTTATTTCACTTTTTCCATTATTTGACATTTAGTTTATTTTTCTATTAATACTAATTCATGTATTTTTAATTTAACCTTTTCACAGTTTAAGTATTTTTTTACTTTAAAAATATTAGAATTTTTTGGACATACATTTTCTTATTTCTCTATTAATACTAATTTTTTTATGATTTCAAACTCTTATTTTTATATTAAATGTTTTTGTATTTATTATTTTTAATGTTTTTTATACAAACAATTTTTTACATGTTATTTCTTTTTGGACATGTATTTTTAAATTTCTCTTATTTCTCCACTCAGTGAAATGAATGACAAAAAAACGGTAAGAAGGCTGTTAAAAGCTTAACAAATAGAAAAGCTCTGCCTGTATGTGGAATAAACACCATTTCCGTCACTTGTTGGCCTGAAAGTGGACATCCTGGGCAAACAAATGCAGCGTGCTTTGTTTGAAGAGATGCAATGTACCATTTAGCTGCCACTAAAGCACATCCTTTATAGGTGACTGTGAACACATTTGGTCCCAATGGAAGAGTAAAGTGTTTATATACGGCCTTTTTTACTGGGACTACCAGCACTTAATGATATTGCTTGTCGTTCATGATGAACGTTTGGACAGGAGGAACCAATCTACAAAGCTCAGAGCAAATGAGCAAATATTCGTTCACAGTTTAAGTTTCCAATTGGAATAAACAGAAAGAGAAGCTTCTTTAAGTATGCTTGAGCACCTTTCATGATTTATGTTCATTAAACTCACACAATTAGAAATTCAAACACAAATCTACAATTTTAATAAATTCAGCTTTCTTCATTTAGCTCATACCAAACTGTTTTAAAGATAACAAAACAAGTTTAATTTGAACTCGCAGCAACAGCGAGACTGATACCTAGTCAACAAAATAAGTACAAAAACAAATATTGTAAACACTTCCTGTTTACGTGACCGCCTCGCACAAGGAACCAATCACACGCCTTTTTCTTCAAATCCTTTGGTTTGATTGGCGAGCGGCATCAGCAGTACATCTTGCAGCCATTGGCTGCCGAAATAAAACGAAAAGTAACGAGTGGCGACGATGCTCGTCGAAACTTAACGATGCTGAAGTACAAAAAATAAAAACGTAGACGCAAGTACAGTAACGAATTGTTGAAAGGTCGTTACTGTACAACACCGTGAAGATAATTACAATGATAATGGTCCATATCTTTATTCTACTTTGAGTTATAATTTTGTGACTGGTTTATTGTCATTTTCAATAAAGTTAAGACTGAAAAAACACGTCTTTCCCGGAAGTAGAACAGGAGCAACTCAAAGGAGTAGTGGAGTCTGTGCTGTTAGCGCTTCAAACAGCCTGTTTGAACCAACTTGTGCCATTAAAAAATAGAACTTAACATGGCTTACCCGGGATACGGTGGGGTAAGTAAACGTAAACTTGTAGATGAAAAGAACGTGTTCGCCTGTTCGCTCCTCTTGCGAAATATGTCAGGACATTCTTAATCAGTTTGTGTTTTTACTAAACTATTTGTGAAAATAGTTTGTCGTAATACTATTTGTCAAAATAAATTATATATAAACAATAAGCATCACATGTCGAGTTTTATAGCTGTGCTTTGGAAAGAAACGAGTCGTGAACACTGACTTCCGGGGTGCAAATAATGACAACATTACAATATTTAACTTTCACGTGCTCCTGCTCCACTTAACTTCCGTCTTGGGGTAAGCTTTGAAAACACTGATATATTACTTAGTGCTTATATCACGTTAAGTTTGTAAGTTTAAGTTCGAGTAGTATTGCAACAGGAAGTGCACCGTCAGTACCCGATGCCGTCAGTCACTTTGGTGGCATGGCTAATTATGCATATTTCACGATGACGTCACATAATGTGCTCCTTTTTCTCCTCTAAGTATGGTGGACCA
Source organism: Doryrhamphus excisus (assembly GCF_037039965.1). NCBI lineage: Eukaryota > Metazoa > Chordata > Actinopteri > Syngnathiformes > Syngnathidae > Doryrhamphus > Doryrhamphus excisus. The sequence goes on along the minus strand of NC_136373.1, from coordinate 2,489,181 downwards.
ATGCTACCTGGTGGGATACCAGGCGGAATACCCGGTGGACCAATGCCCGGTCACATGGGCGGACCAATGGGAGGTGCTCCGCCCCGGGGGCCTGGATATGCCCCCTACGGAGGAGGCTACCCCGCAGCATACGGTGCTCTACCCCCAGCTGCCAATGACCCCATGTGGGGTTACTTCACAGCCATTGCTGGCCAGGTAAGCCCCACCCCCCAGTACCTGTAGCAGAAGCGCATCCGGACAGACACCGCCACCATGTGGTCTTCTCACCTCTCTGTAGGACGGTGAGGTGGATGCAGAGGAGCTACAAAGGTGCCTGACTCAGGCTGGCTTCACTGGAACCTACAGCCGTGAGTAGCAAGGCTAGGCTAGGCTAGGCTAGGCTAGGCTAATCTAATCCTGACAAACTTTTTTTCTTCATGATGCAGCGTTCAGCCTGGAGACCTGCAGGATCATGATCGCAATGCTAGACGTATCCTTTTCACGTATCGTCACACAACATGTCTGTCATCAGTGATTGAACCTTCACCACGCCTTCCCAGAGGGACTTCACGGGAAAGATGGGCTTCAACGAGTTCAAGGAGTTGTTTATGGCTCTGAATGGCTGGAAGCAGAACTTTGTGATGTTCGACCGCGACAGGAGCGGGACCGTGGAGCCCCATGAGATGAGCCAGGCCATCAGCTCCATGGGTGGGACGCTGACTTTAGTTTGCCACTTTTGCACCTTGTTTACCTTTACCGAGCACCTTTAGCCACCTAGCACCTTGTTTACCTGTACCTAGCACCTTTAGCCACCTAGCACCTTGTTTACCTTTACCGAGCACCTTTAGCCACCTAGCACCTTGTTTACCTTTACCTAGCACCTTTAGCACCTTGTTTACTTGTACCTAGCACCTTTAGCACCTTGTTTACCTTTACCTAGCACCTTTAGCACCTTGTTTACCTGTACCTAGCACCTTTGGCACCTTGTTTACCTTTACCTAGCAACTTTAGCACCTTGTTTACCTTTACCTAGCAACTTTAGCACCTTGTTTACCTTTACCTAGCAACTTTAGCCACCTAGCACCTTGTTTACCTTTACCTAGCACCTTTAGCACCTTGTTTACCTTTACCTAGCACCTTTAGCACCTTGTTTACCTGTATCTAGCACCTTTAGCACCTTGTTTACCTGTACCTAGCACCTTTAGCACCTTGTTTACCTTTACCTAGCAACTTTAGCACCTTGTTTACCTTTACCTAGCAACTTTAGCACCTTGTTTACCTTTACCTAGCACCTTTAGCACCTTGTTTACCCGTACCTAGCACCTTTGGCACCTTGTTTACCTTTACCTAGCACCTTTGGCACCTTGTTTACCTTTACCTAGCAACTTTAGCACCTTGTTTACCTTTACCTAGCACCTTTTGGCACCTTGTTTACCTTTACCTAGCACCTTTTGGCACCTTGTTTACCTTTACCTAGCACCTTTTGGCACCTTGTTTACCTTTACCTAGCACCTTTGGCACCTTGTTTACCTTTACCTAGCACCTTTGGCACCTTGTTTACCTTTACCTAGCACCTTTTGGCACCTTGTTTACCTTTACCTAGCACCTTTTGGCACCTTGTTTACCTTTACCTAGCACCTTTGGCACCTTGTTTACCTTTACCTAGCACCTTTGGCACCTTGTTTACCTTTACCTAGCACCTTTTGGCACCTTGTTTACCTTTACCTAGCACCTTTTGGCACCTTGTTTACCTTTACCTAGCACCTTTTGGCACCTTGTTTACCTTTACCTAGCACCTTTGGCACCTTGTTTACCTTTACCTAGCACCTTTAGCCACTTTAGCACCTTGTTTACCTTTACCTAGCACATTTAGCCACTTTAGCACCTTGTTTACCTTTACCTAGCACATTTAGCCACTTCAGCACCTTGTTTACTTCCCAGACCACTTTGTCCTGCAAGCTACCCAGCATGCTTAAAATGATAATTATAAATAGTAATAAAATAAAAACAATATTAAAATATAATACAATAAAATACTCTAAAAAAAATAAGTAAGTGAATAGAAAGTATAAAATATATAAATAGGATAATACAATAATTAATAATCTGGTTCAAAATAATGAATAATATAATTAATAAAACTATGAATGTAATACAATAATAAATAGCAATAAAAGTAAAAACCATGAAACATCAAATTGTGGGTGTTTTCTGGCCCTGCTCCGATCCCTGGCAAGTGATGGTGACTGGATTGTATTTTACCGCCCCCCCCCAGGATACCGCATCAGCCCGCAGGCCCTCAACACCATCCTGAAACGCTACAACCGAGGCGGGCGCATCTTCTTCGACGACTACGTGGCCTGCTGTGTCAAACTTCGCGCCCTCACAGGTACGCAGGGCTCGCCGTTTTTCAATACGTTCCTGTTTTTTTGTTCCTGTGTCGTTTATTCTTCTTATTCTTCTTGCACTCCAACTGCATCTTCCTCTTTCAGAGAACTTTAAGAGGAGAGATACCATGCAGCGAGGTTCTGTCAACTTCCTCTATGATGACGTAAGTCAGTCAGCGTCGCACGCGAAAATTCACATTTTACATATTTGATAGAAATAATATCATTTAAATCAATTTATTCATAGCATATTTAAAAATATATATTATTCAGATTATTACATTTTGAAATTTATTTAATTGTTACATTTTCTTGGATATGTAATTTAATTTTTTTATTTATAAAAATGTCAAAACTATACTATGTATATAAGTTTATTAAATTGTTCAAATTATTAAAATGTTATAGATTCATTTCTGAATTAATTAATTAAATTGAACTTTTTTTTATTTATTATTAGTTTTTATTTATTTTTTATTAATAGTATTTTTAAAATTTGTACAATCATGAAGAAAAGGTGCATTGTGGCAAATCTTTATTTCTTCTAATATTATATCTATGTTGACAGAAACACTCAATTTAAATAATTTAATTTGAATGTATTTTTATTGGAAAAATACATTTAAAAAATGAAAGGAAAAAAAAACTTCAACATTTAAATCATTGCATTATGAATGATAACATATATCAGTTTATCAGATATTTGTCAATGAATGAAGGAATCGGCGCCTGTCCGTCTTAACCAGCCGTGTTCTCATTGGACAGTTCATCACGTGCACCATGGCCCTTTAAGTGCCGCCTGCCGATGGGCGGAGCCGTGAGTCCAGAACCCGCTAAAGAGCCAATCGCGGATGGATCACGTCCCAGTCCTGCAGGAACCAAGGCCAGTCGGGTTCCCGGAGGGAGAACCTGTGGCTTATGAATGAATGCTAATATGTAAAACATGTAAAACAACTTTCTTCTTGAATCATTTTCATACAGTTTTTGTCATAATGAAGCTTTCTCATATTCATATTTCCAGTCTATGCCGCTAAAAATGACTTTTTTCTCATACTGCCAGTCGGAAAACAGCACTTTTTAGCCTGTTTTTCTTGTGATGTTATGATTATTCCCATTGAACTTTTTCCCGATTTTGCCAAAAAATGTCATATTTTGACAGATATGGCTTCTCATGAGCAATCAGGGAAAAAGTCATAAAAAAGTGGTCATTTTATGAGAAATAAAGTTGTAGTAAATTTACAAGAAAAAAGTCAAATTGATGATTTAGTATTGTTGATCTAAGCAAGCGCAGGGGGCGTGCAGGCGAGCATCAAGGCACCCCACCGCACCGGCCGACACCCGCCGGGCAGCTCACCCCCGGAGAGGAAGTGCCACAGCTCCAAGGCACGGGGAGGCCAAGCACCAGAGCCGAGGAGTCAAGAGGCCACCAACAGACCTGGGCAAAGACAAGGACAGCGATGCAGCAGAGTATAGAGACATTGGTAGCTGACATTTTTGTCATTTGGTTAGCTCAACTGGTAGCACTGCAGATTCATGGTGCACGGGATCACGGTTCAATACCCAGTAAGGACAAGGGTAGTCCTTTTGCTATTTCTGGACCTGGTCCAGCACCTATCGTAGTCATCACCTCCGTTATAACATCAAGCAGGCTTGCCAGATGGTTAGCTCAACTGGTAGCGCTACAGATTCATGGTGCAGGGGGGCCTGGTTCAATACCCCGTCAGGGCGGTTGTCGTTGATGGTAATTTTGCTATCCTACCAGGTCCAGCACCTATCGTAGTCATGACCTCCGTTATAACATCACGAGTGTTCGCCAGCTGGCTAACTCCACTGGTAGCACCGCGGGTTTATGGTGCAGGGGACCGGGGTTCAAATCCCGGTCAAGGTTACTTACAAAAAATAGGGCGTTGCCTTCCCAGTTGGCGATCAATGAGGCACTTGCTAATAGGGACATGAAAGGTTGACCTGGAGGATGCCTGGACGACTTGAAATTATGCCACCGAGGAGATGATGAAGATGCCGAAGAGGAGGAGACGACGACGAAAGACTCCACCCCCATAATAACAGTGCTAGGGAAAGAATGTGCCTCAGAGATCTGTCCCGCTGGAAAAGGTCAACATAAAAGATAAAGTAGGCCGTGGAGGGGCGGAGGTGATGGCGGAGGGGGTGGCGGTGAAAAAAGGGGCCGGCGGATAGAGGGATGGATTAGGCAGCTGGCGTTTTTTTAAAAAAAATTAGCAAGATTTTTTATTCTTAAATTGCCATTCAAATGTGCCCCATCCATATTTATAGCAACCCTGGCCGGGATTTGAACCAATATCACCTGCACCTTAATCTGCAGTGCTACCAGTTGAGCTAACAGGCTCACAAACACCATGATGTTATAAGGGAGGTGATGATTATGATAGGTGTTGGACCTAGAGAAATGGTAAAATCAGCAACTACAGTCAGCCTCACCGGGTATTGAACCACAATCCACTGCACCATAATCTGCTGTGCTACCAGTTGAGCTAACAGCCTCACAATCACCATGATGTTATAAGGGAGGTGATGATTACGATAGGTGCTGGACCTAGAGAAATGGTAAAATCAGCAACAACTACAGTCAGCCTCACCGGGTATTGAACCACAATCCACTGCACCATGAATCTGTGGTGCTACCAGTTGAGCTAGCCATCTAGCAACCACCATGATGTTATAACGGAGGTGATGACTACGATGTAGGAATGTTAAAATGAGCAACAATTACTGTCTGCCTCAGCAGGTATTGAACCTCAAGTCCGTGCACCATGAAACTGTGGTGCTACCAGTTGAGCTAGTTAGTTATATTTGCTACGTTGGAACACATGCAAGAAAGCCTTGCTATACATCATATCCAAAAAATGACTTACTATACATCATGTCCAAAAAATGCAAAAAAATGCCTTACTATACATCATGTCCAAAAAATGCCTTACTATACATCATGTCCAAAAAATGCCTTACTATACATCATGTCCAAAAAATGCAAAAAATGCCTTACTATACATCATGTCCAAAAAATGCAAAAAAATGCCTTACTATACATCATGTCCAAAAAATGCCTTACTGTACATCATGTCCAAAAAATGCAAAAAATGCCTTACTATACATCATGTCCAAAAAATGCCTTACTATACATCATGTCCAAAAAATGCCTTACTATACATCATGTCCAAAAAATGCCTTACTATACATCATGTCCAAAAAATGCAAAAAATGCCTTACTATACATCATGTCCAAAAAATGCAAAAAAATGCCTTACTATACATCATGTCCAAAAAATGCCTTACTGTACATCATGTCCAAAAAATGCAAAAAATGCCTTACTATACATCATGTCCAAAAAATGCAAAAAATGCCTTACTATACATCATGTCCAAAAAATGCAAAAAAATGCCTTACTATACATCATGTCCAAAAAATGCAAAAAATGCCTTACTATACATCATGTCGAAAAAAAGCCTTACTATAGATCATCTCCTAAAAAATGCCTTACTATACATCATGTCCACAATTTACCTGGGGGCCACTGGAGCTTTGGTCTGGGTGAGGCTGCGCCGCATCAGGTTTTCAATAAAACAAAACGCATTTATTAAAAACAGAATTAAAAAAGTGTCTTCAATGCTTTTGCTTCCACTTTTTCAGTGCTTTGGTTCAGGTTTTCCACAAGAAAAGCTCTGATAAAACATTCCACTGTTCTCAAACATCTTCATTTTTATTTTTCTACACAAAATAAGATGAAAAAATAAATAAACAAATCAATAATAAAGAAAATAAATAAATCATTCAGTAATAAATAAATAAAATAATAATAAAACAGCAAAGAAGTAATGGGGAGTGAAATAATGTTTTTTAGATTGAAATGAACAGTATTAAGTTATTTAACCTTTAACATGAACATGAATGAAACTTCATCATTTGACCCAATTAGCAAGTTAGCATCCTACTCAGTTCCATAACTTGAAGCACATGTTTGATGAGCTGCTCCATCTTGTGACTTGTATTTACACTTTTATTCCAAATCATTTCCTGCATTTATTTGTACCAAGCGTCATAAGTCTGTAGCTTCACTGCTAATCCAATGTTGTTGTTGTTGTTGTACCCTTATTTACTTATTGATTCGGACACAACAAACATTGCTATACTCACCAGAGACAGGCGGACAGCCACTTAGCAGCGGAAATAAAACACCTGGAGTTTCCTGGTTTCCTGCCTGGAAATCCTGGCGCTAACCCGAGCTAGCAGGTCCTCAAACTCCGGCGAGAAGCGTTGGAAAGCCGGGCTCTGTGCGCCTCGAGAGGGTATCATGTACCCGGAAATGACGGCGGTGATCATGGTGGTCATGGATGATGAGAGACAAAGCAAAACAGGCGGGCTCGCTCGCTGTGGGCGGGGCAAAATCACGTCAATTGAGTCTGTCGTTTCCGGGTACATGATACCATACAGCATCCATATCAAACATGGAGGAAATATTTACCCCCCCCCCCCACACACACTAGGTGCAAGACTCAATTCATTTACAAGCTTTATTTTTTGTTTCCTCTTACAAATGGTGTCGACTTTCAAGTTAGAAAATCAGCAGGTCTTCTTTCCCTCCACGTCAGCGAAGGACCAGATCCCAGGAAGCCGAGGGTCACAAACAGGTCTGAGGTCTGAGCCTAGCCTCACGTCCGTTTCCGGTTCAATCATCCGGCAACGTGAGCATCTGGAAGACTCCGTGTGGATCAGGAAAGCCAAGGTCTCTTAGAGTCCCAGGACTTGACGCCGGTCAACAGTCTAGTCTACCGTGGCCTCTGGTCCTCGGGGCTGCCGGAGCCGTAGGAAGGAGGGCCGGCGGCGGTTTGCCGCTGGAGGATTTGGAGGATGGCTTGGATGTCCGCCGTCATCTGGGACTCCAGCCTGTTAGACCAAAGACCGCAACACAGCATCCGTTCTCGGGTCAGGTATCTGGTCTTCACAGCGTGTGGACTGACACCTGAAACCGAGAGCCTGAGGGGGCCACTGTTTGTTGTTTTTTTTAATCCATGCATTTAATCAGAAGGTAATGTGATTAAAAAAATAATCGATGGGCAGCAAGTTGCGATTAATTGCATTAAAAAAAAATCAAGTGACAGCACTAGTAATTAAATAGTTAAAATCAGAGCAAGTTAATCAGGAGGTAATGTTGCGATTAACTGCATTTCTTACAATTAATTGACAGCCGCCTTATAAATAATCATATCCAAATATTTGACAAATCCATGCATTTAATCAGAAGGCAATAATGCGTTTAGTTGGAGTTTTGAAAAATGAATGGATAGTCGGCGCCACTAATGAAAATATTGAATGAATATTGATCATATATTGTCATTCATGCATTTCTGGATTGTCACCATTCTTTCCCAAACAGGAAGTAGATGTAGAGCGTACCTGCTGAGGTGCCGCTGCAGCCGGTCCAGCCGTCGCTCCGCCTCTCCATAAGTGAGGTCTGCGTCATCGTCCCTTCCGGCTGGCGTAGCGTGGCGTGGCGAGGAGGAGGGACAAGGGACATTTTTTTTTCACTTTTTTATGTTAGACTTCATCACTTGTAGTTTTTTTGCAACTTTTGTTGGCATCAAATATATTCTATTTATTTCACATTCTAATGAATAATCAGTTCTACCTTTAGTTTTACTTTTGTTGGCAGAAACACTCTTTTAGTTTTATTTTATTTGGCATTTTGAGGAAAGAAATTAAAGTATTTAGTTTAGTTGGTAGAAAAATATATGTTTACTTTATTTTTGTTTTACTTATAATTTACTGTATTTTATTTTATTTATTCATAATTTTTACTGTATTTTATTTTATTTATTTAGCATTATGACAAAAAATAGAAGTATTTACTTTTGTTGGTAGAAAATGTTATTTTTACTTTAATTTTGTTTTACTTAATTTTTACTCTATTTTTATTTTATTTATTTACTTATAATTTTTTACTGCATTTTATTTTATTTATTTGGGATCATGGCAAAAAATAGAAGTATTTACTTTTGTTGGTAGAAAAAAAATATTTTTACTTTAATTTGGTTTTACTTATTATAATTTTTACTGTATTTTTATTTTATTTATTTGACATGAAAATGTTGTCACCTTTTGGGTGTTTGTGCTGGCCGTCGAGCCTGCAGCCCCAGCGGCGGCCCGGCTCGCCGACAGCGGGCCCCTCCCGTTGGCCGCCTAGCAAAACAAGGCGGGGATTTCCAAATCAATCATCCAATATTGACATTTATGGGTCATTTTTCCAAAACGTACCCGAGAGAGACTTCCTTCTGTGTGAGGCTCTCGTCCTCCGACTCGCCACTGACGATGATGATGATGATGATGATGATGGTGGTGACGTCTGTTCATGGCACACGGATCAAACGCATTCCCATTGTAATGATCCAAAAAATAATACACAGTACAACGTAAGCTACCTTAGCAAAATATTCAAAACATTACACACTCCATTATCAGCTACACTACTGAATACTAGCAAAATAATATGTACTAAAATGTAAGGCATATTACGCAAAAAAGTCAAATAATACCTACTAAGTGTAAAAAAATATTATTGGAAATAAGACAAATAATATCTACTAAAATGCTAAAATACTACATTTGTGAAATGAAGCAAAATTTCAAGATACATTAGTAAAAATAAGCCAAGTACGTGGAAATATTCGGGAAGTGTGGGAAGGAGGTACTATGCCTTGGAGTTTTCATGGCAGAGGTCAAAGGTGAGTTCCAGGTTATCGAGGAAATGCTCAGCAAATTCAGGGTACATGTCCAGCACCTCCAAGACCTGGTCCCGCCGGATGGTGCGCAGGTCGCAGTAGCTCAGGACTCGCACGTCCACACACGATTTCCCCACCTTTGCGTGTACGCGGATCTCCTCGCCAAAGATGTCGTTCTTGCCTTCGGAGCGAGAGAGAGAGAGAAGGAGGTTGGGGGAGTCCCGACTTGTCACCAGCAGCGCCACAAAAGGGACTCACCCAAAATGGCCACCACCACGTTGTCTTTGAGGATCTCAATGGAGCCGCAGGTGACGAAATAGAGCGTGTCCAGCACGTCCCCGCTGTGGACCAGTGTGTCCCCAGGGGGCGCGTGCATGGTCTTGAACCTCACGGCCAGCGCCCGAAGGCAACCTTTGGAGGCGCCGCAGAACGCCTTGCAGCCCTGCAGGAGGTTCTTGTTCAGGTGGAGGCTGACGTCCGCCTGCAGACACTCGGGGAAACCCTTCAGGACCTGCACCATTACATACTCTTAATAAATACAATAAAATAATCAAATATCACAAATAAAGCCATGCAAAAACAATATCAATAAAATCCTGAAATATTTTAAAATATCTTTTAACAAAAAATAAAATCATGAAATATATTTTTGAAGTAAGTTTACAAAATATTTTTTTAAGATCTAGTATAATTCCTGTAATTAATTATAATAATTACAATTATTAAAGAATACAAATTTTATCAATAAAAAATTACATACAAATAAAATATTTTTTATTTACAAATACATATATTTATTTTTATATATTTATTTTAGTGTATATAAATACATTAGAAAAATTATGAACTAAATTTTTTTAAAAATAAAATGTAATCAATAAAATACAAATATTGAGGTTCCACTGTGTGTATTATATATGCATTTTTATAAAAATATGTATTTTTTACGTGTTCTTTTAATATGATTGTAGGATTTGCCATGGATTTGGTGTAAAGGTGAAGACATGTACCCGTGTACCTCCTGCTCTTACCAGAGGGGGGCGCCATTGTTCCGTTTGAGACGAGGCAGATAAAAAAAAGACACTTCAATAAGCTTCGTTCATTTCTTGTCAAGTTTGGATTTTCTTTGTAAAATTCAGATTTTCTACTCATAAAATGCCAATTATTGTCATTTTTGCGTGAAAATGCCATATTCTCCTACCATATTCATGTCTGCCCCGTTGGTGTAGGTCCAGGCATGCTGGAAGTACTCCTCCAGGCGCTGCCTCAGCGGGTTGGGAATCTGGTGGAAGCGGATGAACTCTTTGACGCGGAGCATCTGGAGGTGATAGCGAGCCGTGCCGGAATACAACCTCTGGATGATGGCCGACACGTTCCCGAAGATGCTGGCGTACATGAGAGCTGAGGGACCAGAAAAAACGAGTCAGTTCTCAGTGTAGCAGGCTAGCATTTTGCATTTTTGCTGTGTTTTTAACCGCACGAGTTATTAATAAGCAGGCAATAAAGACTAACTGACTCACATCCAATGAGCATGACACAGATGGAAAAGATCTTCTCCGAGTTGGTGTTGGGGGAGATGTTGCCAAAGCCGACGCTGGTCAGGCTGCTGAAGGTGAAGTAGAGGGCGGTGACGTACTTGTCCTTGATGGACGGCCCCGAGCTGGGGTCACTGTAGTTGTAGGCCTTCCCTAGAGTCGGAAAGCACAGAATGACCGAGTGCTCAAAGTCCGAGGCCCATGTGACGGATCGGAGCGTCACCTATGGACACGCCCAGGTTGTCCAGCCAGCCGATCTTGTGCTCCAAGTATGGTTTCTCCACATTCCCGATGGCGTACCAGATACACGCTAACCAGTGAGCGATGAGGGCAAAGATGCACATGAGCAGCACCAGCACGGCGGCGCCGTACTCGGAGTAGCGGTCCAGCTTGCGTGCGACCCGCACCAGACGCAGGAGGCGGGCCGTCTTCAGCAGGCCGATCAGGGTGGTGGTCTGAGATGCAAGAGTTTGGATTATTTGTTTGCCGTCTTTCGGCACCCGACCCTCCCCCGTCTCACCTCGTCTGACCCGGATCCGAAGATGAGCAGGTCAAAGGGTATGGCGGCCACCATGTCGATGAGGAACCAGCCTTTGAAGTAGTGGATGGCTAACTTGCCCGGGTGGCTCACCACCTCCTCGTTCATGTTGACGTACGTGGTCCTGAAGTTGATGAGGATGTCCACCATGAACATGATGTCCACGATCAGGTCCACCGCGTTGAGCGGCGAGCAGGAGTACCCGCATTCCTGTCTCCGCTGCTCCTCCGCGTCGTTGAGAAGGAAGGCGGCCGAGTAGGGCGTGAAGACGGCCGTGTAGATGACCAGCAGCAGGATGAGCCAATCCCACACGGCTTTGAAGGGGCTGTAGTGCAGGATGGTGAACTTGTCCGTCCGCTGGCTCTGGAGCTTGTACTCGGGAAGCACGTCGTCGCCCAGCGAAAGAACCTGAAAACGACAATTGTACCTTTTGATTGGTTCGCTTAAAAGACCACACCCCAAAAAATATTTATACTTTATGTAACTAAAACGACGTTATTATATTCAGAGTTTATTCTCGGAAAATGTAAACTTTTTTTTACCCGTTAAGAGTAAAAAAAATTCTCGGAATATTTGGACTTTAGTCTCATTAAATTAATGCTATTTTTTGTCATTTTTTCCCCAACTATTGCAGCTTTCTCCTTGAAATATTTGGACCTTATTCCCATCCTAGTATTCATAGTTTATTCTTGTAAAATTTAGCCTTTTTTAGCTGTTAAGAGTACACAATTTTTGCGGAATAGTTGGACTTTAGTCTCATTAAATTCACGCTATTTTTTGTCAATTTTTGCTGATTTTTTCCCCAACTATTTCAGCTTTCTCCTTTAAATATTTGGACCTTATTCCCATCATAATATTCAGAGTTTATTCTCGCCACAAAAGCAACATACCTGCGTGACTTTATCGGTAACGTGATGCGTGCGGTCTTTGACCTTTGGCGTCAGGATGGCTTTCTCGGACGAGGACAGCGGTGGGGAGGCGGGGCACGTCCTCTGGTCGCTGGCCTGGGCCAGGTTGAGCGCCATGAGGGGAATCCTGTTGATGGCGCTGTACTTGCTGAGGTTGGAGTCCGAGGTGGAGCCCAGCAGGCTGGACTTGATCCGTCGGAGCGGCCCTGGGAGACACACCATCATAGAAGACATAACGTCACTACTTTATTCTCTAATATTTCAACTCTATCCCACCAGCATGGGATTATTTTCCCTCATATTACATAATGGTGTGAATGGATGTAAAAAAATATTTTAGAAAGTGTAAAAAAAAAATTGTACAAATAAATAAAAAATAAAAATGACTTCGACATGTGAAAGTGAGTGTAAAGATCAATTAAAATAACTTGTAAAAAGAATTAACATAAACAAACAAAAACACAGGTGTAAAAAAGTGTGTGTAAAAATAATACAAATTAATTTAAATAGTGTAAAAAAGAATTAAAATAAAAAGCAGTGTAAAAACTGATTATCAGTACAACAAAATTGTACAAATAAAAATGACTTTAAAAAATAAGTGCAGAAATCAATTAAAATAAAGTGTTAAAAATGATGAAAATAAACAAACATTGAAAAAAAACTTTAAAAAGTAATACAACAAATATAAATTAAGCCCACAAAACACATTGAAAATGCTACATTTCTTTAGTAAAAGTGTCAGACACACGCCGAAGGTCAGATTGGTGGGAGCGTACTCCTCGGGGCTTGCCAGGGGAGAGAACAAGTCCTGCCGATTTGGAATATTTCAGGTCAGCATTGTAATCCCTCATCACCTTGCGTCAACTCCAAAATGTAATCTACCGCCACGGAAAGGGCTTTTGTTCCGCTCTAGTCCGGCGTACTCTTAGAAGCTCAGAATATACGGACAAAGATGGAGACAGAAGGACAAACACAGGAACAACATCCACCGGAGAAGCCGCACACACGCCAGAAAAAGGCTGAAAACACAGCATGTGCAGTGTGCGCCAACGGTGCGTTCAAGGACCACTCAAAAACTCATATCCACCCAAGTGGCAATGTAGTTTTGAATTGGATTTGTAACACCATTGAGTTGAAACCTTGATAATTAAGACTTGATAGGACAGATCAGTAATTTATCCTCTAACAAATAACGAGTGCAACTCAGCCATCTTGGGTTCAGGTGTGTCCGTGACCATTGTTACAGCTGATAAAGACTAGATAGGACAGCTCCAGTCTAGACTCTAGGTTCTCAGCAATGAGAGCTCTAGTCTGGACTCTGGGGTGTAGCCTATAACTGTCCTATCTAGTCTTTGAGCATGAACTGATGACGCCTGCTCGGATGAGAACTCCAGTCTGGACTCTAGACTACGACGCTTATCCGAGCTCACATTCTCAAAGACTAGAGATAGGATATATCTATAATTTAACCTCTAACAAATAATCAGCCATCTTGGGTTCAGGTGTGTCCATGACCATTGTTACAGCTGATAAAGACTAGATAGGACATCTCTAGTCTAGCCTGTAGGCTCTCGGCAATGAAAGCTCTAGTCTGGACTCTGGGCTGTAGCCTATAATTTTCCTATCTAGTCTTTGAGCATGAACTGATGACGCCTGCTCGAATGGGAACTCCAGTCTGGACTCCGGGCTCTAGACTACGACGCTTCTCCGAGCTCACATTCTCAAAGACTAGAGGTAGGATATATCTATAATTTAGCCTCTAACAAATAATCAGCCATCTTGGGTTCAGGTCTATCCACAACCATTGTTACAATGACAAAGACTAGCTACTGCTCAAAGACTAGATAGGACAGCTCTAGTCTGGACTGTTGTGGGTAGTCTGGTGCCCAGAGTCCAGACAAGAGATGCCCTAACTAGTCTTTGACCACAACCTGTTTGGATGACCTACCTTCACTGACATGTCGATCCTTGAATGTGGTCTTGGAGTTGGCTCTAAACCCTTCCATGTTATGGAGGGAAGAAGCTCTCCGGATTTGACATACACGTTCTCCGTATGGCGACCGAGTGCAGCTTGGGATGGGTGAAGCGGCCCCGAGTGGATCCTCCTTGACGACGGCCTCATCTGTGCCGAATGCGTCCGAAGGAATTTGGGGTGACGAGTGATCCAAGGGATCAGACGCGGGGATGGAAAGATGACTTTGGGCGATGAGGGAGCGAGTGTCGTTGGCGTAGGAGGGACTGTCTCTCTGACAAGGGTTTGCCAGTCGGCGGTCACACGTTGTCGCCGAGCTGTCGCTGTGCCGAGGGGAGTCCACCATCACTGCGTTGGGTTCTTCCAGGGGCAGGGACTTCTTTCTGATGCCCAGAAGCGTCAAGACCGGGAAACGGAAGAATCGACCTTTGCCTGAAGAAGCAGAGAGCGGCATGAAAGGACAAATACGACTTCTGCTGTAAGTGGCGGACAGGAAGTGACTTCTTCTGAATGCTTAGTTGCACTTAAGCCACATTGGACAGATTGTGGCTTTAGCTAAACACAGAAAGAGTTTTCTGTCTTACGCTGGTCGGCATTGGATGGGGAGGCACGGTTTAGCTTCTCCAGCGAGTCGCCACTGTCCTTCTCCAGGATGTAGTCAAAACTGAGGATGAACATCATGACCAGGCCCTCCTCGTTCTTCATTGGGATAATATGCGTCATACAAAGGAACTTGGATCCTGGATGAGAATGGAAAAATAAGACGGTACAACCCAAAATGCCGTAACACAAAACGGCAAAACAGGAAACGTCATAACACAAAACGCAATCACCGTCGCTCATCAGCCTGCGTGAGGAGCGATTGCGTTGAGAAATGGACCTCTCGTTGGTCTTTATTACGTGCTGTGATGCTGCACCGTTGCACAAGAGCAGCGTGTCAAAAGTTAAGCCTTCAAAGTCAAACATTTTCCACTTCATTGATTCCCTACTTCATTTCCTACCTGGATTAGGAAGCTACCTGCTAATCTCTCTTCACCCAGATGGCACAGCAGTTCTCCACGCCAGGACCGGGTGCTGGCCGTTAGCATTATTTATTCTACTGATGACTGATAACACAAAAGGAAGTATTCACAAGAAGTTATTTTAGAATACGAGAAACAATAAAACAACAAGTTGGAATTTTTGG
This sequence comes from Doryrhamphus excisus, assembly GCF_037039965.1. Classification (NCBI taxonomy): domain Eukaryota; kingdom Metazoa; phylum Chordata; class Actinopteri; order Syngnathiformes; family Syngnathidae; genus Doryrhamphus; species Doryrhamphus excisus. The sequence continues at coordinate 2,473,923 of NC_136373.1, read as the reverse complement.
AAAATTATATTGTGCATGATAATTATTGGGCTGATACTATAAGGGAATGATGACATCATACCGGGAAGTCCGATAATATAGCTTGGATAAAATCAAGCGCTCCTTTTTTGTGTTACGATGTTTTGTTTTACGTTTCGTGTTATATTTTACCATTAATTACGCAAAAATATTTATCGTAATAAATGAAAAAGTAGTTACCGCCATTAATGCGTTATTTTTGACAGCCCAAGTTACAATGCTTCCTGTTTTCCGTTTTGTGTTACAATGTTTTGTGTTATGATTGGTGTTAGAGCATTTTGCGTAACTATGATTTACGTGATGGCTGTGCAGTGGTTGAGTGGTTATCATGCATGTCTCACAGGTAGAAGACCCGAGTTTAATTCCACCCTCAGCCATCCCGGCGCTGATGCTAGGTTAATTGGCGACTCCAAATTGTCCATAGGTATGAATGTGAGTGTGAATGGTTGTTTGTCTATATGTGCCCTGTGATTGGCTGGCCACCAGTCCAGGGTGTACCCCGCCTCTCGCCCCGCGACTTTCGTGAGGATAAGCAGTAGAAAATGAATGAATGAATGATTTAGGTGATGTTTTTTATTATGATAAAAGCGCTCATTGAATGTTTTTGTTGAACTTTTGTAAAGTTTTGGTCTTTTTCCAGAGTGAGGGAATGACATCACACCCGGAACGCCCCCTCTGTTGTTTTAATAATTGTTTTGGTGTTGTGATGGTGTGTTTTTTGGTGAATTTCTGTTGCTGTTATGTTTTGATATCAGGCCCGAGTGTGTCCTCAAACACTCAAACAGGAATACGCTTGTTCGCCTTTTCCAAAACACCCGATCCGCCAAAACAAGTGGACCAAAGTTCTTCTTTGAGGAGGACCAGATCCCAGTTCTTCCTTGACATAGCGAGTATGTCCTGTCATCACCCGTTATCTACTTCGCCGTGCTTGTGTGTTTGATTCATGCCACACTAGAACCGCATGTTCGAGTAACGCCACACCAGCAGCTAATCCCGCTCTGCGCTGTTTGCTTATCGCTCAAGGATTATATGAAGCACGTGCTTGAAATTCTTTAGATATTGGGCAGCTACGTGCTCGCGTTCCCATAGGGAGGAGGTAGACAGGCTGCTTGGAACCACAACATCATCTCATCTTGTCCTTCAAACACTTTGTCAGACCGTCACCAATCGGTATCAAATGAAACAAATGAAACACTGTAAGACTTTTGGAGTAGAACGGTTAAACGGTTATTTAACGCTCACCATCCTTGCGATGGTACGTGATCTCCACCTTGCGTTCCTCCGAGCCCAGCAGGGCCTGGGCCACATGGGCGATGGCGTGTCGGCTGGTGGACTGGCCGTGCAGGAAGTCGCACGTGCACGGTTTCTGCATGACGTCCGGCCGGGAGAAGCCGGTCATCTTGCAGAAGCCTTCGTTGCAGTAGATGATGCCGCAATCTTTCATACGGGCGTTGGCGATGATGAAATTCTTGTCTGTGAACAAAAAAACATGAACTGCAGTATACGATACTACTAGTCTAGTAGTACTCCTCCGAGTATGCGGTTAGCGCTATCTGGGATGGAGGTGCTGTCATTCACACTCACTTACGCTCTTGTTCTGACATGGAGAGATACAACTGGTATGTCTGAGGGTCCTCCAACCCTAAGTGCTGACAAAGACCCCTGTCCTGATAGTGGGTACAGTATTGGGTGAAAATTGGTATGCAATGTATGCTAAGTAAGGCAAAAAGGCTACTTTATCAAAAGCTAGTGTGTCTACAAGATCATTATAAGCAGCTGGTGGAAAGTGGAATCCATCTATGCTAGCTGGCTAACGGTGGAATGTACTCAGGGATGACCCTGCTGGTTATCAATTGATTTTCAGTGCATTCTATCAAATGAGATGTAGCCACTTTTATCGAGTCCAAACATTCATAGAGCAGTGTTATACAAAAATACAAAATAATAATACGAAAAGAAATAACGCAAGGTCAATATTTTTGTCATTTAACACATTAAACACAGCTCCTCCACTCACTTTGTCCTTCGAATTTCCGAATTAGCACCCCGAGAAAAGTGTTGTGTGGCGCCACGTGACCCCTCCGGACCGGCATGATTGCCTTGATGGTCACCCGTCAGTCCGTCTCGGCGACAGGAACATCACGTCCGTCGTGCCTCTGTGCGCTCATCCTGAAGTTTCCTTCGAGCTCCTCAATCAAACCGTACGGCTTGGGCCGCCATCGCCATCCTTTTGCGCCAGCCTTGTTGTCTCGTGCACGGCCGCGTTTCGTGCGCGTGCCTCTATTGTTGCGGAGGTGGGAGTGTGGGGGCAGACAAAGGCGGATGGGGGGGTGGGTGGGGCTTAACGTCAACCCCCCTAAGGCGAAATACACAGTGCACCAAAAATGGCAATTACCATTTTATTGTATATGCTGCATAATAATATACGTCATTTAATATTTAGGCAATATTTACCGGTGATGGTGTTAAACTTGCTGTTCTCCTCTTTCACCAGAAGAGGGCAGTGTTGTTGCATACATCTTCATGTCCATAACATATTTATGATATTGTTTTTATTTCAGCTATAATAATAATAATAATAATATAGCTTTCAGTTGCATTTTTATTGGTCACCAGGGCCGGTAAGAATGAATGAATAATAATAATAATAATAATAATAATAATAATAATAATAATAATAATAATAATAATAATAATAATAATAATAATAATAATAATAATAATAATAATAATAATAATAATGTTATTGTTATTGTTATTATTTATCCTTACCGGCCCTGGTGACCAATAAAAATGCAACTCAAAGCTATTTAAAGTATTGCATAATGATTTCATGCATCCATATACAGTATATCGCATCTGATCCAATGACATGCGTTATTGTCTGGGCATTGATTCAATCGCAATATGGCTGCTCAGGCTTCATCGGGTCATGCTCTGTGACTAGATAGGACACCTGATAGGATAGAGCTGTCATGGCAGAATGATAATATTCACAGGCTTCTATTAATTGCAACTTATATGTTGTCACTCAATCTGGTTGCAAAAAGGCCCCCACAAAGCAGGCCAACCACCACCGGTCTTCAGGCAAGAAGTCTCTTGATTTTCCCGTGATGTGAGCCCACCTCGCAGTTGGGTTTTTCCTTTCATTGCCTCCAGGACAGGCTATGAACTTTCCAAAGGCAGAAGGGTAAAGCAAACATAAAAAAAGACTAGGGAGCGCAGGGCAATGGATTTTAGCCTGTGGGCTCTGAAAAAAATGGATGGAAGTTGGCAGGGGGTTGGGGTGGGGGCAAGTAAGCACGTTTAACGAGGGGCCTTTCGGAAAGCCAGAGAACATGTGGGTCAAATCGGGAGATGAAAAGGGCAGCCAGTGACGGATGAAATGGACTTGCTCGCACGAGGCAAACCCTGGCGAGCCCAGTACACATCCACGGTGAACACCAAATGTGAGCAGGGGCTTTTGTCTGTGCCTGGGGGGGCGGCTGTGGCTGGGGAACCCCCGGCCGACAATAACTCCTCACCAGTTACCATATGCGCTGGTACGCCCACCCATGTCAAACACAAAACCCTTAGGACCACGCTCCAGAACCTGAAACGGGCCGGCATAGGTTGGTTGTAGGGGCGAACGGTGCAAGCTCCACAGGCATGACTGACCAGGGAAAACATTGGTGAACCGGGCCAGGAACCGAGGGGCCCTTCGACAAAAAGGGGTGCAGCTGCAAAGTGGAAAAAAACTCACCAGGGACTCTGAGCGGCTGGCTGTGGGATCACCAGTGTGGCAGTTAGAAGGTACATTTGTGGTGTCAGTCTGACAATACAGAACAAATTTTGTGAAATGTTGCCATAAATATTACCTTGAAGTGTCACTATCCAACCACCAGGAGGCACAATAACCCTTAGTTGCAGTACACTAGATTTGAATTTGATTCCAAAAATATATTGTGTAGTATATTTACATTTATTTTCCAATGTATTGATTATGTCATTATTTTTTCAGTGCATAATAACATGTGCGTTAATAATGATAATTAACTACAGAGGCAACTACAGAGGAATAAAGCTAATGAGCCATACAATAAAGTCATGGGAGAGAGTAGTTGAAGCTGGACTAAGGGAAGAAGTCAGCATTTGTGAGCAGCAGTATGGTCTCATGCCAAAAAGATTACTACGGATGCAGTATTTGCTTTAAGAATGTTAATAGAGAAGTACAGAGAAGGTCAGATGATGAGAAAGCCTATGACGGGGGGTGCCTGGAGAGGAACTGTGGTATTGTATGAGGAAGTCTGGAGTGACAGAAGTATGTTCAAGTGGTGCAGAACATGTATGAGGACGGTAAGACAGTGGTCAAATGTGCTGTAGGTGTGACAGAAGAGTTCAGGGTGGAGGTGGGACTGCATCAGGGATCATCTCTGAGCCCCTTCTTGTTTGCTATGATGACAAACAGTTAGACAAGAATCTCCATGGACTATGATGTTTGCAGATGACATTGTGATTTGTAGTGAGAGTAGAGAGGTTTGCCCTGGAAAGGAGAGGAATGAAGATTAGCCGCTGTAAGATGTAGTATATGTGTGTGAATGAAAAGGACCCGAGTGGATGAGTGAGGTTACAAGGAGAAGAGATACAGAAGGTGGACAATTTCAAGTACTGCAGGCAGGATGGAACGGGTGGAGAAAAGTGTCAGGCGTGATGTGTGATAGATAAAATGAAAGTAAAGGTATACAAACCTGTGGTGTTTGGTCTATTCTGGTAGAAGGATGCTGCGTTTTGAGCTGCCAGGTAGGAGGCACTGACGAAGACCAAAGAAGAGGTTTATGGATGTAGTGAAGGAGGACATGAGGGTAGTTGGTGTGAGAAAAACAGATCCAGAAGACAAGGTTGGATGGAGGAGATTGATTTGCTGTGGTGACCCCTGAAGAGAAAAACCCAAAGAGAAAGAAGAAGAACTGCTCAGGCCCTAAAAAACCCAAACCAGTTAAAAGTTAACGTGTTTGTGCATGAAAGCGTCATTAATGCCAGTCGGGTCCTCAATTAGATCATCACAATCAATAAATTGTAAAAAGGTTTAATGAATGTAGGTGACAAAAAATATAAAAATGCAGACATAAGCCATAATTCAAGGTTGTTAACATGCCCCCCCCACCCCCACCCACCCATCCACGGGTGCTGTAGCAGCCTTAAATCATCACTTCTTGGTGGGGGGGGGTGATGGCTAAAACTGCACAAACCGAAACCTCCATCTTTTCACATGACGCCACAATGGACTCTGACTCATCCAATAATTAGCTACCCAGGGACGCTTTCATGTGCCCTTTAATTGACGGCCGACATAACGATGACGAGCAACCGTCTTTGACTCCACAATTAAACACACCAACCCTTAAGGATCCATTTTCGGGCAATTTCAAGTGAAATATTGGCGGATAAAACACACACTGACTCACGGGTGATCGACTAAGAGTCAAATTTTACTGAATCATAAATGTTTGGCAAAAAAGGTGCCAACAAAGACGGACATTTCACTGACTCTTGAGTGCCCGATGGAGATTCGAGTTTCAGTGACTCACAGGTACTCACTGAAGAGTCATGATTCATTGACTCAAACATGTTCAGTGATCTCAAAGACTTGATTTTCATTACCTGGCGAAGACAAACACTCGAATTTCATTGGCTCACAGGGTACTGGCTGATCACCGACACACCGGTGCTCGATGAAGACTGAAGTTTGGTGGACTCATGGGGCCTGGACAAAGACTGGAGTAACCAGACCGGAGTCACTCCTGTCTACATACACTCAGTGTATTTTTGTTTTAGATCGCTGGGCGATCTGCTGGGCGATCGGCGGAGTGGGTGATTGACAGTTGAGACATTTTAGGCTCAGGTAACACCAAAGCGAACAGTATTTGTGCTCATTGGTATGCTACACACACACACACACACACACACACACTAAGGACCAGTGTGCAACCCTGAATGCAAAATGAATCCTTGTGGAAGTTTTTTTTTTTTTTTTATAAAACTTGACATGCTAAGAAACATACACATCAAACATGTCAAACATGGCGGGAAGACGACAGACCCCAGAGTCCTGCCCCCCCTCCCCCCGCCACCCATCCCAAATGTTTAAATGCGTTTTCAAACATATCATAGGTGAGACGTTCGGCTGTCAGCTAAAATGACAGATTGTTTCTTAGCGCCGTGCCGTGCCGCTTTCAACTGCGACACGTTAAGCAGACAGATTGTTTTTGGCAAGACGAAAAAATAAAAAAAAACCCTGACCTTGAACCCAAACCTTTTCACGGCGTCTAAAAATACCGCCCCCCCCCTTCTGAAGCAACACTGGTGGAATTTACCAGACCCGGTGTCACACATTAGCGCAAAGCGACGGCGCGTATTTTTGTCTTCGCCGTTCAAAGGCGGTTATCATTTAGCGAGCGCTGGGGTCGAAAGGTGAAGCTGCAATATTTGAGTACGTCGAATGAAAGGCAGCTTATGAAAGGTTGTCGTTTGAGTCGGGATCCTTTTGTACTTTTGGTGATGTTACATGTTCCGCCGCTAATTATACAAGCGACGCGATCCCGGCAAACAACTGACGTCTTCATCGTGTGCTGCTAATCAGATGTAAATATGCAAAGCAGGTCCGGCCGCCCTGTCTTTGATATGCAAATTGAAAGTGCAAACAAAGGTAGGGGAGACGTTTAAAAATTGACGTATGAGAAAAGAAATGAAGATGATGGACGGTGCGCGCCGGCGATGGATATTTCAAATGGCCTGCATCGGAAGCAAAAAGAATCATTAAAAAAAGTCTTTAGTTTCATTATTGATTTGTTTATGATGAATTAATTGATGATTAATTAATTATTATTATTGAAATTATTAATTATTGCCTCAGTTTGGATATTCCCCAATAAAAAAGTGTTTTGAATTGACTGTCCAAAAAAATTAGCCACAAATGAATGAATTTCTTGAAATTAAAATGTAAAAATTTCATTTAAAAAATTCTGCTTCAGTTCATGTTCATAAAAATTGCAAAATAAATTTGATTCTTATGTGAGCATGCTAGCAATGCTAACATCAGCATGCTAACAACCAGCACAATAGTATCTACCCATGAAAATGAAAAAAATGCGAGTATGCTGTTATGCTAGCAATGCTAACATGCTAGCATTAGCATAATAACACCTAGCATGATAGCGTAAAGTGTCTGCTTAAGTTCATGCTCACAAAAATGCAAAATAAATTGTAATATGCTAATGTTAGCATAAGCATGTTAACATCTTAGCATAATAGTGCCTACTTATGAAAATGGAAAAAAAATGCTACTGTGCTGTTATGCTAGCACATTAGAATAATGTCAATCAAAAATTGACCCTTAAACTCAGTATTTTCCAACCCTTGTGTGCATTGAAATATTCTCAGCGGCTGGCGAGCCATGCGTTGGCTACCCCTGATCTGCACATTCATCTTTATTCATGTGCAGTCTCTGACCTCGTTCGACCAGCTCTCACCTTGAATCTTCAACCGTGCAACGCAGACATTCACAGGGACATTCTGCACATACTTAATTCTACTGAAATGGGTTCCTTTGTGGCCGTGGTCACCATGGCGACAGCATACATGCTGTTACCACATACTAAAGTTTTTTTTTTTGGGGGGGGGGATAAAAATCTGATGTTTTTCTGTGAAGTTTGATGTCCTTTGACAGAAAGCAAATCTGTCACTCTGGGATAAAAAGCGGCCATTGACAAAAAGCGTCATTTTTCGATAGGAACGAAAGACAAACGCTGGTAAATGTCAAGCGCTGATAAGGCGTAAAAGCTGCACCCCTCCCCACATGCCACTAGAGAAGCTATTAAATGGCTTCGTGCCAGCCATGATCTGCCTCGACGACACCAAGGTTACAGGGGGAAGCTAAAATATTCATAAAATATGCAAAATCCAGCGCTTGTTCATTGGAATTCAAGAGCTGCTTTCAAACCTTTGACTACGGCTTAAGTCATTAGTCGCAGACAATCCCGCCAAGATGCCACCTCCCATTCGCCCTCTTCCCCTTGATTTGAAATAGATGTATTATTTTAAGTGCAACCAAACTCTGGTTATCTATTGTTATATCAACTAGAAAAGTTCACTAGAAATTTTGAATGGGGCCGCCTTTGCAATTCCAGTACTGTATTCTTGCAAGTCATTATGTTATCACAACCATCCATCCATCTAGTATGCTAATGTTAGCATGCTAGCAATGCTAACATAGCATGCTAACACCTACCATAATAATGTCTACCTATGAACATGGAAAAAAATTGTAGTATGCTGTTATGCTACAATGCTAACATATGCTAATGTTAGCATTACATAACACATAGCATGATAGTGTCTGCTTAAGTTTATGTTCACAAAAATGGCTAAATAAATTCTAGTATGCTAATGTTTGCATGCTAGCAATGCTAACATCAGCATGCTAACACCTCGCATAATAGTTTGTACACATTAACATGGCTAAAAATGCTAATATGGTAAGCATGGTAGCAATGCTAACAGGCTAACTTTTCTATACCGCCGATCGGGCCAGAGGCACGATGGAGCCTATCCCAGCTGTCTTGCTGTTTGGCCTGTGCGCTAACCACTCAGACACCGTTCAATCCAAAGCCTATTGTAGTAATAATAATATACAATCAGATTTTGAGTTGCTTAATGCAAAGGAAGAAAATCAAGTTAGGGCATGTAGCATGATCGCAAACTCTACAAGTTTTCGTCTTGTCATTGTTTCCGTTTCTTGGGTCGTGGGGCTGCTGCTGACTGGTTGGACAGAAACGGATCAGAACAAACAGTGGTTCGTTGAATGTGATGGCCCGCAGGGCTGCTTCTGCCTTATCGATTTGCAAGAACTTTCCTTGGTCGGCATCTCTTCCTCGCGTTTCATCCCTCGTCCTCGCCTCACTGCTGGAGGTTCTCCAGCGCTCCCTCCGTGGAAGGTCACCGGAGAGCGCAGCATGCCGAGGTGGAAGAGGTTTGCCAATCCTGGCGCTCGGCTCCTTCAAGATCACGTTTTTCCAATTCTACCTGACAGGTGGCAGAGTTCATGTTGTGTAGTGAGGGGGGGAGGGGGGGTTAGGCGAGGGAAAGCACGCCAGGAGCACAAGTAGCGTGTATTTCTTTCAATGTGTGTGAGTCTATTGATTTGTGCACGTGTGTCCATATTTGTGTGTTGGCACGTACTGGCACTCCTGTCAGGCTCCTCCAGGCCATCCAATCACCGTGCAGGCAGATCTTCTTTTGTCAAGAAGTGTGTGTGTGTGCGTGAAATCATCAAGATGACGGAAGAACTTTGGAATCATACGTACGCCCAGAAATAAGCAGTTGTGGTTATGATGTTGTGGACCCGTGGAAGGACTCCTTCTCAATCGCATCGACACCTCTACCAGTGGGTAAGCAGTGAATGGGGACTCCATGGTGGGTTCTCCAAACTCTGGGGCTCAGGCTGCTGAGAAGCTCCTCGGTAGCAGAGCCCCCAGGAGTGGATGAGATCAATCTAGAGTTCCTTAAGGCGCTGGATGCTGGGAGGTTGTCATGGTCATCAATGATGCAGCATTGTGTAAACATCAGGGGCCGTGCCTTTAGATTTGTAGACCACTACCTTGTGCTTGGTCCGCATTCCCGACAATAAGTCGGACTCCAGTGAGGGTTGGACTCCACCAGGGTTGCCCTTTGACACCGATTCAGATGATGTGGTCCTGCTGTTCTCAGTTCTAACATGCTAACATTAGCATGTAGCAACACCTAGCATGATAGCGTGACAGGTCTGCTTAAGTTTATGTTCACCAAAATGCCAAAATTCTAGTATTCTAATGTTAGCATGCTCTCAATGCTATCATCAGCATGCTAACAACTACCATAAATAGTACATATCTATGAAAATGAAAAGAAATGCCACTATGAAGTTATAATAATAATAACAATATATTTTATTTGTATAGCGCTTTTCAGGATGCTCAAAGACGCTTTACAGTGAGATAAAAAATAAAGCTGAATGAGTAGAAAAACACATTAAAATACAACATTCAGAGCTACAAACAAGGCTAAAACCAGGGCACAGCAGTCAAGTATAAAAAGTTGGACATTAAAATAGGATTTGAACAGGTGGGTTTGCTCGCAATGCTAACATACTAACATTAGCATCATAACACCTAGCATGATAGCGTGAGTTCATAGCGTTAAGTTCATGTTGACAAAAATCGCAAAATAAATTCTAGTATGCTAATGTTAGCATGCTAACAAGGCTAACATGAGCATGCTAACATCTAGCATAATAGTGTGTACCTATTAAAATGGCTACAAATGCTAATATGCTCAAGTAAGCATGGTAGCAATACTAACATGCTAACTTTAGCATGCTAACAACTAGCATAATCTTTCTATGAAAATGACCTAATATTCTGAAAAACCTAAAGGGAGGTGAAAGTGGCCCTTTTTGGCTTTATGGGGGTCGCCAACACCAGATTTTTGTCATTCGCCGGTGGTCCCAGAAAGTAAGCAGAGTTTATTTCACGGTCGGGCAGCTTCCCCCACGCCGTTGATCTCCAAATAAATAAGGTTCCACCTGAGATGTATGAAAAGAGTGAAGTTCAATGAAGTGTTTCAGTGTGACAAGACGCCTCCATCCATCAGCGGAGAAGAAACAAGCTGTCTTGCCACAGGAGGAGCTCATCACACACACTCTTGTTTACGTGTGTGTGTGTTGTGTTGTCAGGACGGTGACGCTTGCCAAGGTGTTCACAGACTCTGTGGAAGGGGCTGTCACGTTAGGACGACTGACATGACAGCTAACTTGTCTTCTGGAGGGTTCTCAATGCCGAGATTCTTCTCTCTTTCCTTCCATTGGGCTGATTTATGTTTCCCCTTTCTTCCATCAACACTTTAAATGTGTTAAAAAATGCAGTTAGGAGTGGTTGTCATATGACAGTCATGTGACGCTTTAATAGAGTGTCAAATATTACAGTTAAACCCTTTTTAACGATATTCCTTCCATGAATTAACCCAAAAGAAGCCACAGTGTCCCCAAAATGGCGGCCTGTCAGGTGAGCTAGCTCGTTTCCAAGTGCTTGTTTTTTAACTATAAAAGCTAATTTTATATCAATTTAACAACAGTAATGCTTTAATAGGGTGTCAAATATTACCCTTCACCTCTTACTGTATTTCTTACATGAATTCATTGAAAACCGGCTACTTCTGTTGCAGGTTTTTGTAGCCTTAACCCATAAGAAGCCATGGCGTATCCCCAAAATGGCGGCTTGTCAGGTAAGCTAGTTCATTTTCAAATGCTGTTTTTTTTTAACCATAAAGCTCATTTTATATCAATTTAACAATAGTAACGCTTCAATAGGGTGTCAAATATTTCAGTTAAACTCTTTTTACTATATTTATTCCATGACGTCATAAAAAAACAGCGACAGATGTTAGCTAGCTTTTATAGCCTCAACCCATAAGAAGCCACGGTGTATCCCCAAAATGGTGGCCTGTCAGGTGAGCTAGCTCGTTTCCAAGTGTTTTTGTTTAAAAAATCATGAACGCTTGTTTCATTGTTGACTATGGCCGATTACTAATTTTAAAATATTGAAATTATTGTAGTATTCTGGTCACTGGGTGCCAGTAATGTTACATTGATGAAACATTACTTTACATGACATTACCTTAACACTGCATGGAGTCTGCAGTGGCTTTTTTCTTACTTTCTTACTTTTTTCCTGTAATATATTGGGGAATAGGAGTGTAAAGGTGACTATAGGGGTGTTATGCCATGTCAAGAGGGCTCAAATGTTGTGGGAAAGTGTATTTAGAAGGTGGTAAAAATGTTTATTATGCCTAATATGTCTTATTTTCTCTTATGATGTCTACTATATTGAATAAAAGGTGTGTAAAGGTGATATAGGGGTGTTATTTAATGGGCACATGGCTCTAATAATGTTAAAAGGGGTATTTAGAAGATCATAAACAGGTTTTCTACACCAACTACCAAATATTCAATTTATCATTACTAAATCCGACTGTATGGCTAAAAAAGTGACTTTTTTAGAATTTGCAAATATTAACACTTTATTCTTGTACATTTTCCACTGATTTTTGTTACATTTATTGCCAAGATATTTTGACTTTAGTCTCATAACTTTTTTGTAATTGTATCTTTGTTTTCCGTCTCTAGCTTGCTTCTCATAACAGAACTTTATTCTTAATAATCCTTCACAATATCACGATTCTTGCTCTTTTTTCACATTTTTTCAGTTTTGTTTAGTTTACTTGATTAAAAAATGTAATTTACTATACATATATACATAAAAAAGACACTTGTAATCAACTGCATTTTATTCTGATATTTACAAGTGCATTTATGACTCATGACAATTTAAAAAGAAAAGAAGAGAGAGACTTTTCAATGAATGACGTGTTTGCTGACTTTAAAGGTCACAAGGTGGCAAAAAGCATGCTAGCTGTTACGAAGACAGCGTATTTACAACAGGAAGGCGCCGGTTCAAAGTTGTGCAGGCGTGCCAACGCTATACTAGAAAACTGGCCACACGAAAGAAAAAAATAAATATATATAAATATATATACTGTAAATGCGGTGTAGAAAAACAATAGAAAAAGTGCCCGCTTATCCACATTCACCGGTCTCACACAACAGACACAAAAGCAAATGTGTGGGATTATACATGCAAGCGCTTCTGCTAATGCTATTTTTTTACATTTTTAATTTGAGTGTTTCCAACTATGAGGTAGAAATGCTCAGGCTGGATTTACAAGACGCGTCAGGCTGGAATAGAACTGGATGTCCTCCGACACCCACATGTGCCCGGACAACACAAATAAACAATGGAAATGTCAAATGTTGAAATATGATTAGATTTTGACATTAAAGCTCGTTTTAAAGCCACAGTTTTCTTTCTTACCAATATGATACAGACCTTAAATGTACCTTAAAATGTACCTTAAAATTAAATCATGATGCGTCTTCTTCCGGATGCATTTCAGAAATAAACATTGCTTGTGCAAAATCATACTAGAAAAAGTGCAATGTTTTATTTTAAACCCGCAAGGCACCTTGCACATGTTTGCGAATACCTCAACAACAACAAAACACCTGATTCCCGTCAGAATCAGGAAGTGTTTTGGGGAAAATACTGGTATTTCTGTGAAAAATCTCTGAATTAAAAACATTTTAAAAGAGAAATAAGGACAACAATGTACCACTTCCATATTGAACGGGAGGAGACCTTTTCTATCATGTCAGACATGCCATGGCCGTCTCCATGCAGTGTAAATAGCATTGAATTGAAATATTCTAGTTATTTTTGGGAAAGAATTCATAGTCATAATATTACGAGAAGAAAATTTACACAAGGAAAGAACGTCAGGAATGGAAAAAAAACACATTTTACGACATTAAAGTCAAAATTTAAAGAGGAAAATACTAATAGGAAAAAGTCAAAATGTTCCCAGAATAAACAAGTCATATTGTGAGGACAAATAACATCAGTTGAATAGCATAAAGTTGAAATATGAAAGCAAAAATAAGGTCTTCTCTAACATTGGAATCGGACACTCAGATCTGAACTGCAAATCCAGCCTTAAAGAGGAGACCAACAACAATAAACGCTGTGTTGAACGATGAATGAACGGTGGCAAATACAGCACATGAAAGAAAAAATATCAAAATACTGATTAGATTGGAATGGAAATCAACCATTTGACGTCGCAAGCCTCCTACACGGGAAAAGCAGCATTTTTTTTCTGGAAAACAGGGGTGTCCGAAGTGCGGCCTGGGAGCCGGTGCTATTTTTTTATTGGCCCGCCCGCACCATATTCTAAAAATATAGTTGAACCATAAAAGTAGTAAAAAAAAAAAAACACAAAAAGGGGTAAATCTGCAGTAATATAACAAGAACAAGTGGTCATTTTAGGACAATAAAATTAATTCATTTTCTACCGCTTATCCTCACGAGGGTGTGCTGGAGCCTATCCCAGCTGTCTTCGGGTGAGAGGTGGGGTACACCCTGGACTGGTCGCCAACCAATCACAGGGCACATATAGACAAACAACCATTCACACTCACATTCATACCTTTGGACAATTTGGAGTCGCCAATTAACCTAGCATGTTTTTGGAATGTGGGAGGAAACCGGAGTACCTGGAGAAAATGCATGCACAGGGAGAACATGCAAACTCCACACAGAGATGGCCGAGGGTGGAATTAAACCCGTTTCTCCTACCATTGAGGTCTGCGTGCTAACCACATGACCGCTGTGCAGCCGGACAATAATATATTTTTGGAAAATTAGGTTGAAAAATCAAAGTCAAGTCAAGAAAAATCAAGTCAAAATATTATAGGAATAAAGTCATAAATGACTATAGAAAGAAGTGAGTTTGATCAGACTCGTGGGATCTTTCATTTTTCAGCATGTGATCCTCGGTGGAAAAAGTTTGGACACCCCCGTTGTAAGCTTATGCTGTGTTTCACAACTGCTTTCCTGAGTTGTTGCTTGATTTGTGGCGTCAGTGCCGAGTCACCCGGAATCCAAACGGTTTAAAGCTCTCAGTTTTGTGAACTCAAATCATATCGATCGTGAGGCAAATCAAATCGTAAAGCACCACTTCAGGCACTTTGATAACCAAGCCAATGTCAAGAATGTATTTATATTCGCACAGGTACTGGGTTGTCTTTCCTGCATCCATCTTGCAGTGTAAACATGGTTGAAACCGTTCCAATTCAATGCATTTGGAGTGAAAACCTCTGCGGGGTTTTGTTAGCTTTTCCTCCAGCACAACTTGTCCACCCTGAGGAAAAGCAGTGGCAAAACGCCTCTTTTACATCGAGGAAACAAGTCTGTCCTTTTCGGGGCTGCGGCCGAACATTTTGCTCCATTCGGTGTACATATCAATCTCTTTCCCTGATGTACCGGCCTGGAATTTGCAAAAGACGCTGTCAAAGTCTTGGTAGGTCAGAGGCCGCATGTGTCCCCGAGGCATGATCCCGTCTATGCCCTGTTGCGCAGACACACGTGACACACCCACACGGGCTTCTTGGCAGAGTCTGCCCAGGTCAAGTCCCGAGAAACCTTCCGTGCGCTGTACCAGCAGTGCCAGGTCCTCCTCGCTCATGCAGTATTTCTGCTGGGATTGTGTCAGAAGCTGTCTCAGAATCTGGTGTCGAGCTGCGCTATCAGGCAGAGGTACCAGAACCCTTAGAGCAAAGTATCTATGCAAGCCTTCATCCATGTCCTGGGGTCGGCTTGTGGAGCAAAGCACTACGACGTGGTTGCTTCCGTCCTCACCCGAGCCCACGAGAAGAGAGTCCAGCTGGGAAAGCAGCTCCCGCTTCAGTCTGTTAACGGGGCTTTCTTCCGTGAGTTGCGACGACAGCAGCATGTCCACCTCACTGATGAACACTACAGAGGGTTGACGGCAGCGCGCCACCAGGAAGGTGGCTCGGATAATCCCCTCCCCGTCTGTCAGCCACTTGGTGACTAAAGTAGAGCCGCTGAGTTGAAGCAGCGGCGTCCCAAGCTGACGGGCCAGGCAGTGACCCAGCAACGTCCTACCACTGCCTCTGGGGCCAAAGAGCAGCACGCAGCGTGGCGTGGGTCCTAAGCTGCTGAATATGTCAGGACGCAGGACGGGCCACAGGACCTCCTCTTTCAGCGTCGCTTTGGCCATTTCTAAGCCTGCAATGTCACTCCAGTCCACAGGGGGCCCCTGCTGAACAATTTCAGTGGTAACCATGTCCAAGAGGTGAGGCTCACAAGCTTTTAGTTGCTCTTGAGCAGATCGGGAGGCGGCCCCTGAGTGAGAGAAGTGTATGTGATGAGCTTCAGGCCTCGGCTCACTGAAGCTGGAGAGAGATTCTGCAGAGCGGGAACCCCTGAGTGTGGAGGACACATACGGAGGTGGAGATAGCGGGCCGTTGCTTCCCTGGCTGTTGTACTTCTTGTGCTGCTGCTCAGGAGGTTTCGTGTACTGCTTTTGCGAATGAAAGTGCTGCAATGACTTCTCAGCACTCCTGTCAAAGCCACCGCCAATGGTATCATTAGAGCTTCCGTTTGTGCTGCTGCTGTCCGCTACTCCGTACATGGGGCTTTCGGCTGAACTCCGAGGTTGGTCAAATCCAAAGTTAGCATAAGAGGAGTCCATATCTCCTTGACCGGCGATGTAGAAGGTTGCCCTCTTCAGAGTGTTGGAGGAGCAACTGTTGAGAGGACTTGGGGTGATTGGGGTCAAGCTGTGGTTATGGTACGGATAACCAGGTAAAGTTGACGAAGGGGGAAGAGGTGTCGGTGTGGCAATGCTTGAGGGAAGGTATGAGGACGGCAGGGGCGCTGCCCCGGGGCTGTATCCAGGCCTCACTGAGCTCTGTACAGGGTACCCTGCTGCAGGGTAGTTATAACCAGATAGGTTTGGTGAGCCCCCCTTGTAAGGTGGAACAAATGCAGGGTGAGAGGATGGCGGGGGTGGTTGCAGGAGACCAGACGGGTGCGTAGGGGCGGGGACAGACTGAGAATTGTAACTACCGTGCAAGTAGGACCCGGTGTACGACGCCGCATATTCCTGAGAGGGCAATGAAGCCGAGTGGAGCGCAGTGGTAATATGGCTTCCACAGCTGCTGCTCGAGTAGCTCGGCTCGCTCAGATTGCTGGAGGCGAGACCGGGAGAGCTGCACAAGCCGGTCACCACCTCAGAGGCGGCCGCCACGCCTCCCTTGCGGATCGGAACCCCGTCTGGGATGCAGCTCATGGGGTAGACGCCATCTTGCCAGGGGTCCGATTCACCCTTACGTCCGTTTATCGCTCCCGGGACACTTGGAGCATCAGAACAGGAGACGGGCATCTCCAGAATACCGGAATATTTCTCGGCATACTTCTTGAGCAGGTTGGAGGCGGTGAGGGCAGAGATGTCGTCGTTGGCCCAGGCGTACTGATCGGTGGCGGCGCACTGCAGGAGGCCGGGTACTAGACGATAGGCCTCGGCCTTGTGGCCCGGGGAGCGTGTGGTGGAGGAAATGTCGAAATGCTGTTCAGCCCACTGGCTTTGCTCGGGGTGCCACTGCATCTTCAAGCCTGAGAGAAAAATATGCCACGCATTAGGACGTGCATGCGGTTCTTTGGCGGTCACGCTAACTCTCTGACATTCCATCAACTACCGAGCTTATCGTATGAGGAATTGTCAGCAGTTATTCAAATTTGAAGTTCATAACACAATCTCAAGGCAAAAACATGGCAAAAATTTTACAAGAAGCAAGTCAAAATATTACATTTTAGGAGAATTAACTGGTAATGTTATGACAAAAAATAATGTTAGAGTTGAAATATTAAAGGTGAAGTACATCCTTTTTTTTTAAAACATCCCCCAACATGGGATAAATCATATCAGACACTGTGGTAGTCAATACAAATCAATTAATGACTGCAGGATAAATTATATCAAACTATTTGGTATTGATGAGATATTAATACATGAATGAATCCAAGCTAAACAATATCAGACACTGTGGAATTCATTGAAAAATAATCAATGAATGGATTCAGGATAAATGATACCAGACACTGTGGAATGTGTTGAACAATAATAAACAAATGAATGCAGGATAAATGATATCAGACACCATGGTATTCACTGAAAAATAAACAAATTAATGCAGGATAAATAATATCAGACACCGTGGTATTTGTTAAACAAGAACAAAAAATTGATTTAGGACAAATGATATCAAACACAGTGGTATTCACTGAAAAATAAATGAATTCATGCAGGACAAATGATATCAGACACCATGGTATTTGTTAAAAAATAACAATGAATTGATTCAGGATAAATGATATCAGACACGGTAATATTTACTGAAAAATAAACAAATGAATGCAGGATAAATGATATCAGACACCGTGGTATTTGTTAAAAAATAAGAACAAATTGATTAAGGATAAATGATATCAGACACCGTGATATTCCCTGACAAATAAACCATTGAAAACAAGATAAATTATATTAGACATCATTGTATTTGTTAAACAATAAAAATGAATTTAAATAAATATAAAAATTAAAAAAATAAATACAAATAATTGATTGGGTAGAAATGCAGTATAAATGATATCAGACACATTCGTTTAGGATAATGATATCAAAAAATTATATGATAAATGACAAAAATAAATGCAAATAAATAACAGCAGAATAATAAACCTTGCCTCAAAAAGTCCGGGACTGCTATGGAAAACAAGCGAGCGGTGAGAGAGAGCAGCATCTGGTGTGAATCAAGCCGTATCGCACCGATAACGAACCGTGAACGCGAGGACGGGACACGAAGGCGGGGAGGGGGATCACGAAGAGGACGCCTCTCACCTCATCTGAATCCGTCCGTCTGCGGAAATAAAATGAGCTAATTGAGGCGCCGTCGCCGCTAACCTCGCCTCCACCTTCACCGACGCCACCTTTCTGTCGGCACGCTTGTATAAATCTCAACGCCAGCGTGGCTTGTGGACGTTAAGTGCTCGCTAAACATGTCGTATTTAAAGTGGCCGCATGCGTTTTTGCGTGTGAAATGGACAGTTATTATCTTACACGGCGACTGGGCCCGATTGGGTCCCCACCCCACTCGTCTTCGTCTCTCTCTCTCTTTTTCGAGTGACTCATTTCTGGAAGTACCTATCTATCGACCACTTGGAAGCAAGACTTGGACGACACTAATCCCAAACAAGCATTGTGGAGGTCATGCGGTGACCCCCGAGTGGGCGATTACCGCCACACGCCCGTATAATTGACTTAACCACTGGACGCTAGTGGCTTTATTCACGATGAGAGCACTACACTGCTTGGTTATCACTGGCTAGCCATTTCTCGCCATGTCGCTTCCTCCACTTCATCAACGTTTTACCAACATTCAACATCAATATTCCTCATAAATGTTGTTTTTGAAATATTATGACTTTATTCTAGGGCTGCACAATTACATGGCGATTAAAACATTTCATTGTGATTAATCACCCTTTATCTGTAGCTAACTTGCAATTAATTGCAGATAGGCGTTTTTATCAATAATAAGCAGACCTGTAACAATTAATCGATTTTGACTATCTTGGTAATCAATTAATCTTTTTTTGTAAATATCCTCTGATTGCAAATATGAATATTTTTTAATGTTCTGAAACATTTTTGCCTCTTTCACAGACCTAACCACTAACCACAGAGGTCTTTGCCTCGTATTAATTTGGTCCATCGATGGATTAACTCAGGACAGAACAACAAGCTTCAGATTAATCGAAGAAGAAAATTGTTACGATTGTATTTCTGTGTCTTTCTTATGGTGAAGTCATGATCGCTGACCTTCACTGAGGCAAGTGAGGCCTGCAGTTCCTTGGATGTTCTTGTGGGGTCTTTTGTGACCTCTCGGATGACTCATGCTGGTTCACCACTCTTCCATGTTTTGGCCATTTGTGAATAATGTCTCTCACTGTGGTTGGCTGGAGTCCCAAAGCTTTAGAACCTTTTTCCACATTGATAGAGCTCAATTCATGTTGTAACGGGGTGTTCACATTTTCACACCACTGTGTGTGTGGCCCCACGATGTAAAAAAGAGTTTCAACGAGTGTTTCTGAGCGCGAGCGCTGGCGTGTACCGACATGCAGCGTAATTACGCTTCAGCTTCTCTTTGTTTGTTTCTAAGTGAACAAATCACAGATCACAAAGCCGACATGAAAGGGCGTGCAAATAGAAATAAAAGGCCCGCTAACTGAAAGCGTTGTTCCTTCGTGCCGACCGGTTTCCCCCCCACAGACATCAGCTGGTTTGTGTGCCGAGACAAAAATCCCAGTTATTTTGAGTCAAAACAGCCAGCAATAAAAAGGATGTCAGACGCCTTCGTGTCAGATCTCTGAGGAGAAACTTGATGGGCGCAGATGAGCATCTCAGGAGGGGGCGGGGGAACGGGGGGGTTTAACGTGATCAAAGCCGACGCTCGTCTTTCAGGGAACACGCCCGTAATGAGCAATCAATAACGTCTTTAGCGGAGTTACAGCAAAGTGGCTGACAGCAGATGTGAGGCCGCAGCTAATAGGCGACGTGTGATATCACATTACACACACACACACACACACAGTCTTCATCAGGTGTTAGTCATACACATGGCGTCTTTGTGTTTGCATCGATCCTTGTAATCACATCCCCAGCTGATGAATGTGCTGCATTCATGCTTTTATCCCGACAACTGTTCACACCGTGAATTATCACGTACATCTCAGCTTTGTCATTTAGGTGACATAATTGAGGAGGCCTCCTCATTGAGGAGTATTCCTCCCACCAAGTCACAACATCTGGAGTCCAGGTTGGCAGCACCCCATCCCCACCGAAGAACCGAATGGTGTGATGCAATTATCATTGGATCCGCCAGGTAGTGTGCAATGTGGTTTTGGTCCTGGTCGTGGAACTGTGGACTAACTGTACACTCCCAGTCTTGGAGAAGGCATTTGACCCTGTTCCTTGACTGGACCCCCTAATTCAGGCTGTTCCCTGTATGAGCCATGTCACAGTTGGGTTCACATTGCTGCCAATAAGTCGGACCTCTTTACCAGTGAGGCTGCTTTTTTGTCACTGATTGTGTTCATTACTTTTATGGACAGAATTTCTAGGCGCAGCAGGATTTGGTCTCTGCGTTTTGCAGATGATGTGGTCCTGCTGTGGTCCAACTCTCCCTGGATCGCTTCGTAGCCGGGTGTGAAGCGGCTGGGATCAGAATCGGCACAAGTTCTTGCCCGGGAAAAGGTTTATTTTTCCTTATAATATCAACACTTAACACTTCCATCTCGTAATATTTGGATTTATTTGGATAAAAACTACAGCCGTGACCCCCCCCAAAAAAATTTATTCTTGTGATAATGACTTTATTTCCAAAACATTTAGAATTTATTCTCATAATTTTATCAATTCAACCTAACTGACCAAAAATGACTATTTCATTTGTTTTAGAAACAAGGTTCTTTAATATGTTATTCTTGTAAAATCATGATTGTTTCTCTTAACATTTTGACTTCATTCGTAGAAAATTGTCAATTTTTGCGGTTATAAAACATATTCTTGTTAAATGAGATTTTTAGAACAGCCACGAGTCGCAAATTGCCTATGGGGGACCACTTTGGACACCTTTGGTTTAAAATAAACAAACTGACAGACACTTTGCATAATTCATAAATAATTGCAGGCTATCAATTAAAGACGTGATAATAATAATAATGTAACAATTCATTAAAGGACCATAAATTACAATCCAACAAGGAGAAGAAAAAGAAATCCTGCCAAACCAATAGAAGACCACACACACGCAATTCCACATTCTCCACACTTCTCCTTTTTGATAAGCATGGAAATCAATTCACTGACCAAAAAAAAGGATCCGTTTACGCTCTTCATGGGACAATGTCACTTTTATTGTCACTCGGCAAAGCCCACTTCTGCGCTACAAAGCCGCCCGAGCCACTTGAGCCGGTGCGGAAAAAGCTGCATTCATTTGACATACGCACAAAGAACAGCAGCCCCCCCCCAAAAAAACGTTAAGGACACTTTTCGAGAAAACGTCTTACATTCCCGGCAGGAGGTCCAGTTTGGAGCACATGAGGGGTAAAAACATCCTCAGATAATATGTATTTTAAAAAATTAGGTATATCAGGTATTATTAGCAATTTCATTTAGTTTCATTAAAAAAGTCCAAACATGCATAATGAACAGTGAAATATATTTTCAATCAGTATGTTTTATTTTATTTTATTTTTATTTAATTTTATTTGCAATTCCCAATACAATCCATAAGTGAAATAAAATTAAATTATATTAAAGTTAATACTTGAATTCTTCTGAAGACCTTTCTTTCTTAAAGTTACAGGATCACTCTGGGGGGATCGGCTCGAGCTGGCAATATCTAAATATTTGAAAATATGAAAGGGATTTGCACACCAGCCAACCAAAGAGAGCACACAAGACGTCCCCTCTTCTCCGCGCTGGCAACAATCTGGTCCTTGTTGAAGGATCTTTCAACAATAGGGCATCTGCTCGATTCTCCAAAAATATGAATGGCCCATTCATGCACTCAAAAGAGACACTTGGCAGCTGCCACCCTTTCAACCCCCCCACTTCCAAACAATATCCAACGCCTTGCCACTTCCACTTCCACCGCCACCCCCACCCCGGCTCGGCGGCATGCCTTGAAGGTTCTTGAAGCGCTAAGCCGCTCTCCGATGTAATGCAATTTATCCACAATGTGACAAAATCATCCAGCGCTTTACCACAATGAACGAGCACAATCACGCACTGAGTACACATTAGTGAGCGTGTCATCCACACTCCTGGGGGGTCGGGTACTTGAGGAATTTTATAAGAAGAGAATAAATATATGTATGATCGTAATCAACATTATCCTGTACGGGATACTCGTTCACGTACTCACCCTTGCTGCCTCGAGCTAAATTAAAAAGGGAAAGCGGGTAAAATGTCATTCATTGTGCAAACTTATCATTTGGTAATATTTGCACAAATAACCAATAACCCCGTGGGAAAAGCACAGCATTAAAATCAACTCTCCTTTCCACAGATCCTGATTCACTTACTCACAGGTTGATGAAGACTCGAGTTTCATTGACTCGTGGGTATACAAAGACTCCTGTTCCACCGACTCACGGGTAGAGGACCAGAACTCGAGTTTCACAAGTCATGGGTAATCAAAGACTCAAATTACACTTACTCACGGGTACTCAACTCAGACTTGCATTTCACTGACCACCATGTTCGATGGCGACACAGGTTTCACTGACTCACAGGTACTCAACGAATACCTGAGTTTCACTGACTCGCGGCACTCGACAAAGACAAAGACAAGAGACTCACATTTCACTCAAGATTCAAGTTTCACGAACTCACAGATGGTCAACGACATCTTGAGTTTCACTGACTCACATGTCATGGGATGACAGGTACTCGACAAAGTTTCACAAATACAAAAGGAGCTTGACAAAGACTTACGTTTCACTAAAGACAAAACTTTTACTGACTCAAAAGATGTTCGATAACGTCTCAGGTTTCCCTGACTCATGCGTATTCGAGTTCCACTAATTCATGGGTATTCCATGAAGACTTAAGTTTCACTGATTCACGGGTAGTTGACCAAGACCCAAATTTTACTGACTCACAGATGTTTGACGCCTCGAGTTTCACTGACTCACAGATTGATGAAGATCCACGTTATACTGACTCATGGGTCCTTGTTGAAGACTTTGTTTCCCTGATTCATGGGTAGTTCTAGACTCCAATTTCACAGACTCACAAGACTATGAAGACTCGATTGTCACTGACTCATGGTTCGTCAAAGACTCGCATTTCAAAGACTCAGGTTTTACTGACTCAACAAAGATTGGAGTTTCACTGACTCACAGGTTATGTTTTTTATGAAGAAAGACAGTGAGTTATCATTTGTAAAAAATGGAGACTATCAATGACACATAGATTTGATGAGCTGCTGAAAGCAGAGGACGTTCCTTTGGACATTATTTTCATTTTAATTGACAAATGTTGACAAATGTTGACTAACATTGACAAAGACTGAAAATACAGCAATCAAAACATGTAATTCAAACATTCTAACAAAATGTTATTCCTTTTAAAATCAGACAAAATCCAAAACGACATGGCCTGATTTGAAAAAGCAATAGCATCGGGACTCCAGCAAACCACAGTGAGAGCCATTATACATAAATGCTAAAGACACCGACCAGCGGTGAACCTTCCCAGGAGTGGCAGAAACGGCCCCCAAGATCAAAACCACCGCTGAACAAAAACAACATTAAGGCTCGTCTCCATTTTTCCAGAATACTCAAAGGTTAACTTTTTGGAAGGTGCGTGTTCCATTATAAGATATTTTACAAGAGTAAAATATGGTGGTGGTAGTGTGACGGTCTGGGCTGTTTTTTTCCTCCCTTAATGATGAAACATTTCATGTAAAAACGGCAGAGAGTCTTGAGTCAACAAATATTTACATTTGTTTTCCAGCATCTCATCTCAAATGTGCAACACAAGAATGCAAAACGAGAGTCGGAAGTGCGGAGAACATTCCGGGAAGCATTTGTCGTCCTGCGGGTCATTTCATATGACTGACTGCCTGCCTGCGTTGTAAGGCGAAAAAGATCCCTTGTTAAGTTAAGTGTGAAAAGAGTGTGATTAATCGTGATTAAATGCTCAGCGGTCAAGAGGTATAGTCTATTACATTCTACAAACCAGCCAAAGAGCGATTATTATAGAATGATTTGTTCATTCATATTAACAATATTCAGATCTAAAAATCTATAAAAAAAATTTTATTTGATATTATTTCATTAAAAAGAGCACGTGGGTCAAAGGAAACTGTGAACTATATATCCCTGTATATGAATACAATGTAATATATCCGAATGAGATAGAAACAGAAATGGGAAATACAAAGGAACCGATAAAACAGAACACGAGAGAGATGGAAGATAAACGAATCAGGGGAGTGGTGCAAAAATGGACGGAATATCGATGATAAAAGGGGAGACACGTGCAAAAATGGCCCAAACATGAAAATATAAAAATGACCTACCATGTACGCCGCTGCCGATCCCGTCGATCTGAAAGACAGATTCAATATATCATTACGATTGCTTGTTTCATCAACTCATTCAGTTGGGATCGACTTGTAAACGGAGTCAATTAAGTCCACTTGTCCTCATTAAATCTAAATGCGCGTGACACGACAGGTGGAACTGACAACGAAATGGAACAAAACACAAATACATGAAAATAAACACATTCGCCCACATCTGGAGTCGGCAAATCCCACGCAGTTCGATCCGAACCGTCCACACGACCCTCGCGGTTATGGTGTCATACCTGCTGTTTTATCCGCAGGTCGACCCGAGCCTCCGGTGGTCGGTCTTGGGGGGGGAGAGTTCTCGGCAGTCAGGCCCGACCCGGAGAGCATCCCGCAGTGCGGACTCGGACGGACGCGAGCTCAGCCGCCGTTTCCATGTTGGAATGTCGGCGTCATTCCATCATGCCGCTGGTTCTCTCTCGCCCCGGAGTGCCATGGGCCCAGTGCGCATGCGCATACGCTTATACGCCGTTCCACGTAGTTTCTTTGGACTGATTAAACATTATAGTTATATTTTCATTTCTAATAAAACAAAATAAACACACAACAGTATCAGGAAGGAATTCTCAGTGATAAGAATAAATTAATAATAAGTTGAAAAGTTAATTCAAGATGAATGCATGGTGGGGTAAAACAAATCTGACAGAAATGTATGATTCATAAATAAATGCAGGCTAAAAATGAAGCAATGACTTGTTAATCATCAATCAATGCTTGAAATTGGACAAATGGATTTAGTATAAATTAGTGAATGCTGAAGATGAACTGAAAAACCGTACGGAAAATGTGGGAATTTGGGGGGGCGTATAGATAGATAGATAGATAGACTCCCTTTATTGTCATTGCACAACTTTATGTCGTATTTCCAGTCTAATCCGGAGATGATTAGATTATTTTTATTGTGCGAGGTGACGGCTAACGTCCTGATTGATTGTTTTTAGAGTAAAGTATATGCCTACTGGTAATGCAGGTTGAGTCAGACCACTGACAAATATCCACCTTGGACAGAAGAAAAACATTTAACTAGCCTCCCAGTCGTGCTGAAAAGGCTTTCATGAAACGTTTCCGTGTGATGTCCATGAAAATTTTTGAATACTCAGTGTGCGAAAACAAAAAAGAACATTTGAATGGCGCCGGCGTCCTTCGCATGCTTTGGTAAAATTAGCAAACCTGGCAGCAAACTTGTCTTCTGTGCGGCCCTTCAACTTGAGACAACGGAAACGGATAAAAACGCAGGAGTGAATGAAGTCCGTCAAAAAAATGAACCAATTAATTAAAAAAAAGTGTTGTGACCTTGTCGCTTTCATGTTTTTTACTTAATTCTCGGAACATTGTAACGTAAATGGTCTAAAATGTTATTTTCCCTCGTAATATTATGACATTTTTTCTTGTAGTGTTTGTTAATATCTTGATATTATCCATTCTTGTAAAATGGCCGATTTTCCCGTTTTTTATTTTCCAAATATTTTTAGTTTTCTCATAAATAATCTTGATTATTCGTTATTTTCGCCGCCAGCGTCGTCCCTGTATGACGTCATCACTGGGTGACTATGTTGCTCTTTGCTAAATTGCAAATACACTTCACTCACATTGTTTATATATATAGTTCAATCATGGTAGCCATGGTAAGTCGTGAAACCAATCAACTTACTTTTATGTATTTGCACGTATTTACTGCACACGTACACTAATGTCTTATAAATCATCAATTCAACGTCTAAGAATAGAACATCGATGCCCCCTAGTGGGCGTGTGAAGTCTTTAAATTCTACACTCGAGGCATTTGTTCGACGCATGCTCACACAATCCCAACACTTTTACACTCACACGGTTTAGCCATGTCTTCATAACTTCCGGTTTGGCAGTTAGCAAGCTAAGCTACCCTGAGAAGCTTCGATGTCACCACGATGAGTTTATCCTGACTGTGTAATGAGTTGATAAAATGAATAAAACCGTTCTTTCTCACACTACAAATGTGTCCTCGACGTTCCCGGCATGGGTGCTTTACTCATTTACACACAACCACACTTTGCACGCACGCTTGAGCCCTGCTGAGCGATGTGTTGCTAACTTCCGGGTCTCTTTGTTCTCAGCGAGTTAGCAAAACTAGCCTGAGAAGCTCCACCGAGGTGAGTTCATCCTGACTAAAAAACGAATAAACGACGCGAATGAATGAATGAATAAAACCGTCTCTCGCTGTCACATGAAATATTTGATATCAATTGTGTTTTCCTCCAAGGCAACCCGTAAATACCGGAACATTCCCCGAAGGTGTCGACTGGTGTGCGCATGCGCAACTCAGCGTCATCAGTGACGTACCTCTTTGAACGGCATTTATAGATTTAATTATGCAGGTTTGCGGCCCATTGTATTGCGTTATGGCCTCCTATAGAGCAGCTACACGCGTATTTCCAAAACGTTGTTTTCATTTATTCCACCTACAGACACGCCCACTTCGCTGGGATTGGTCCCACTCTGCTCGTACAGCGAAGAGCTTGTACCAGACCACGCCCATATAAGGAAATCCGTCTCACTGTGAGTTACAAATGCGCACATCTCAAAGTTTGACACTAGAACACAACATTCTAACAACATGTATAGTTCAGGAAAGTGGAAAAAGCACAATACTGGATCTCAGCTTTGCCATGCAGGCAAAAACACCTATTATTAATATCAACTTGAATATTTTTTTTTGCTGTTTTTAATGTAAAAACAGTGACATCATTACATCAAGGGTCATTCAGAAGGTTGAAATAATACCAATATTTACATGTTTGTCATTTTTCATTTGATATTTCAAGCAAAAAAGATGTCGGAATAGCAGTTTTCAGTCTAGTCATTTGGTTGACGGAACAAATTTGACATTGGATTTTTCATGAAAAACAAAAAACATCCTAGGAAAATCCCAGCATATGCAGTCAAACCACCAAAGCTGTAAGCGAAAAACAAAGAAAAATGTCACCCGTGTTAAAAATCACCACCAAATTGACCGCCGAGTTGTACTAAAAAGTAAATAAAGACACTCAAAGCCCTTCGGAACTTCTCAACTCAATCCTTCACCACAAACTGAAAAAGGTGTCAATTCTTGTTTGCCTTTCCCCAGAGTGGCTTATCAAAGCGAGCACGGAAAGGGTTTCTCCCCGGCATGAACTCTCGCATGTCTGTCTGAGTGACTTTTTTTCGAGAAGCGTTTACCGCACACAGAGCAAGGAAAGGGTTTCTCTCCAGTATGCACTCTCGCGTGCACATCTAAATGCGATTTGTTCACAAACACTTTCCCACAAACTGAGCAGGAGAACGGTTTCTCTCCCAGGTGTATTCTTGTGTGTCGGGCAAAGTAACTTTTCCTGGAGAATCGTTTGCCACACACTGTACAAGGAAACGGTTTCTCTCCGGTGTGTATTTTGGCGTGTCTGTCCAAGTCGCTTTTTTTGGAGAATCTTTTACCACACACCAAGCAAGGACAAGGTTTCTCTCCGGTGTGTATTCTTGTGTGCACAACCAAATGTGACTTCTTCACAAAACCTTTCCCGCAAACCGAGCAGGGAAAGGGTTTCTCTCCCAGATGCATTCTTGCATGTCTGAATGAATCACTTTTCCTTGAGAATGTTGTACCGCACACTGTACAAGGAAAAGGTTTATCTCCAGTGTGTATTTTGGCGTGTATTTTCAAATGTGAGTTATCGATGAAGCCTTTCCCGCAAAGTGAGCAGGAAAAAGGGTTTTCTTCAGCGTGTATTCGCGTGTGTCTTTTTAAGTCGGCTTTATGATAGAAGCTTTTCCCGCATGCCACGCACGTGAAAGGCTTCTCTTCGCCGTGGATTTTTGCGTGCCTGTTTAGATCAACTCTTTGATTGAAGCGTTTACCACACACTGTGCAAAGGAAAGGTTTCTCTCCGCTGTGCCTGGCTGTGTGCACTTTCAAATATGACTGCCGGGAGAAACTCCGACCGCACACGGTGCAAGGAAAAGGCTTCTCTCCGGTGTGCGTTGTTGCGTGTATTTTCAAATGCGACTTATCGATAAAGTCTTTACCGCAAACCGAGCAGGAAAAGGGTTTCTCTCCGGTGTGTATCCTTGCGTGTATTTTCAAACGTGACTTATCAATGAAGTCTTTACCGCAAACTGAGCAGGAAAAGGGTTTCTCTCCGGTGTGTACCTTTGTGTGCCGACTTAAATCAGCTTTTTGGTTGAATCTTTTGCCACACGCCGTGCAAGGAAACGATTTCTCGTCAGTGTGTCGTCTTGTGTGCACGTTCAAATACGACCGCCGGGAGAATCTTTTACCGCAAACCGAGCAGGTGAATGGTTTCCCTCCTGTGTCGGCTTCAGAGGTGTCCTCATCGTCAGTGTTGGGGGAACGTGACGCCGCGTCGTCGCTGTCGGATATCGGAGCTAAGAGGTTGCAGTCTTCATCATCTTCATCATCTTCACTCTTCACAGTGACACAGACCACTTTGAACTCCTCCCTTCCTTCGAGATGCTCTGCCTCCTCATGGATGCTGTGATCCTCGCCTTCCTCCTTAAAGTTGAGGGGCCATGGATCCTCCATTTCCTCTTTAATATGGGGGGGCACCGGCTCCTCTTCTTCCTGTTTGATATGTGGGGCCTCCTGCTCCATCCTGGAGGTTCAACCCTGCTGCTCCGAGGGGGAAGATGTTCAACACTGACGTCTGCGGGACACAAAATTCGCATTTTCAACATTTGACCAATGACGATGAACACAGCTGTCACGTGCACTGTATGAATGTATCGTGTTCATCGAGCAAAATGAAAATCTTATTAATATGGCTGAGTTTCTTTCAATCTGTTCAGTCATCATACATTTTCATTCACTTTTAAGGACTAAGACACAACATGAAAAAACACCTACTTGAGGCGTCGAGTCCGCTAGTTGCTCGTTTTCCTCTTTTGTTCGAAAAAGTTCCTCCACGAACTCCGCTATCCTTCTTTCTCACACGGCAAATATTTCCTCAGCGGTCCCGGCATTTGTCCTTTGACACATTTTCACACTTTTACACTCACGCTTGACCTCCGCTTAGCGATGCGTTGCTAACATCCGGGTCTCTTTGTTAGCAGCCAGCAAGCCAAGCTAGCACGAGAAGCTCCGGAAGTTCACTAATATTAATTCATCCAGACTGAAAAACTAATAAATGAAATGAATGGATGAATGAAAATGTCTCTCGCTGTCACTTAATGTCTGCGTCGTTCATGCTGAATATTTTTTGACAAATATCCATTGAGTTTTCCTCCGAAGGCCACCCAGCATTTTACCCCCTTCCTTACCGTGGCAACAAGTGTGCGCATGCGCTGCATAGCGTCATCAGTGACGTCGCATCTTGAACGGCTTTGTCAACACCCATAGGTGGTTTATGCTTTTTCTCTTCAAATTTTCACTTCATTGAAAATATTGCTGATTTGATGTTTCAACTTTTCTTGTAGTTGATTATACTTTTACAATAAAACAGCCACTGGGCCTCATATTTATAGGGCCCTCACATATTGTCATATTTTATTTCTCATAAATGTATGACTTTTTTTTCTTGTAAATGTAAGACTTTTGTCTCTTAAATGTATGATTTTTTTCTCACAAACATAGGAATTAATTCTCTTAAATGTATAATTTTTTGTTCTCATAAATGTACAACTTTTTTCTCGTTAATTGACGACTTCTTTTCATGTAAATTTATGATTTTTTTCTCACAATTTTCAACTTTATTTCTCCTATATTTACAACTTTCTCCTAAATTTACATCTTTATTTTTTGTAAATTTCCACCTTTTTTGTCTCCTAAATGTACAACTTATTTCTCTTAAATGTGCAACTTTTTCTCATAATCCTACGACTTTTTTTCTCCTAAATGTACAACTTTTTCTTGTAAATGTGCTACTTTATTCCTTGTGAGTGTATGAATTTTTACTCCTAAATTTACTACTTTTTTCATTCAAAATTTTCATTTTTTTCTTCTAAATTTAGGACTTTTTTCTGGCATGTTTACATATTTACTTTATTTCTCATAAATTTCCGACTTTTTCTTTGAAAACTCAAGGAAAATTTCCTCCTACATTTACTACTTTTGTCTCGTAAACGTATGACTTTAATCACAAATTCTCAGATGATTTGAATACTCAGTCATAACAGGCATTGCCTGAGACAGCTCTAAAAAAGTCGGGTCTTATGTGACCAAGATGTGACTTAGAAACTGAATCTGTTACCGCCAACAAGCAAGAAAAAGGTCTCCCTGCAGAATGTAGACTTTTAAAATCGCTTTATTTACAGAATCCTTTGCCACACGTCATGCAAACAAAATGTTTCCCTTTCTTGGTTGCTCTTTCAAATGGTGACTTTCCATTTCGCCACGCACCTCAACCTGAACAGGGAGTTGGTTTCTCTCTAATGTGTGCTCTTGTGTGTCTGATTAAATAACTTTTCCTGGAGAATGTTGTGCCACACACTGTACAAGGAAACGGTTTCTCTCCAGTGTGCGTTCGCGTGTGTCTGTCCAAGTCGCTTTTTTTGGAGAACCTTTTACCACACACCAAGCAAGGACAAGGTTTCTCTCCAGTGTGTATTCTTGTGTGCACAACCAAATGTGACTTCTTTGCAAATTCTTTACCGCAAACCGAGCAGGAAAAGGGTTTCTCTCCAAGGTGTATTCTTGTGTGTCTGACTAAGTAACTTTTTCTCGAGAATGCTGTGCCACAGACTGCACACGGAAAAGGTTTCTCTCCGGTGTGTATTCTGGTGTGCAGTTCCAAATGGGACTTATATAGAAATCCTTTACCACAAATTGAGCAAAGAAAAGGTTTTTCTTCAGTGTGCAGTATCGTGTGTATTTTTAATTTACCTTTTTGAGAGAATCTTTTACCACACACTGTGCAAGGAAAGGGTTTCTCACCAGTGTGTATCCTTGTGTGTATTTTTAAATGCGATTCATCAATGAAGCCTTTGCCACAAACTGCGCAGGAAAACGGGTTTTCTTCGGTGTGTATTCTCATGTGTCTTTTTAAGTCTGCTTTATGATAGAATCCTTTACTGCACACCGAGCAGGTGAAAGGTTTCTCTCCAGTGTGTATTTTTGTGTGCACTTTCAAATATGACCGCTGGGAGAATCCTTTATCGCACACTGAGCAGGTGAAAGATTTCTCTCCGGTGTGTATTCTTGTGTGTCGGATTAAGTAACTTTTATTCAGGAATGTTGTGCCACACACTGTACATGGAAACGGTTTCTCTCCAGTGTGTATCCTTGTGTGTAGTTCCAAGTGCGACTTAGAAATGTACCTTTTGCCGCACACCGAGCAAAGAAAAGGTTTCTCTTCGGTGTGCAGTTCTGTGTGTTTTTTTAATCTGCCTTTTTGAGAGAATCTTTTCCCGCACCGCATGCAAGGAAAAGGTTTCTCTCCAGTGTGTACCATTGTGTGTGTTTTCAAATGTGACTTGTCAATGAAGCCCTTCCCACAAACAGAGCAGGAAAATGGTTTCTCTCCGGTGTGTCTTTTTGCGTGCACTTTCAAATATGACTGCCGGGAGAATCTTTTACCACAAATTGAGCAGGTGAAAGGTTTCTCTCGCGTGTGCCGTCTCATGTGCTTTGTCAGATTTCCCTTCTTCAGAAAGGTTTTGTCACACTGAGAGCATTTCCAGCACGTGTTGTCGGCGTGACACGTCTTATCAGCTTCAGAGTCATCATCATACGTGTCAGGAGGATGTAACGTCGTGTCATCGCTATCTGATAGCTGAGCTAAGAGTGCTCGTGATTCTCCGCAGCGGTCTCCTTCGTCTTCTGATGTCCCGTCTTCTGATGCCTCTCTCTTCTCCTCACTTTCAACTTCATCATCTTCTTCGCTCTTCACAGTGACACCGACCACTTTGAACTCCTCCGGTCCTTCAAGATGGTCTCCCCCCTGACTGATACTGTGATCCTCCCCTTCCTCTTTAAGGTAGATAAGCTGCAGCCACTCTTCTTCCTCTTTCATTCTGGGGGATTGTGGCTCATGTTCTTCCTCTTTAACGTGTGCGGGCTGCGGTTCCTCCTGCTCCATCCTGGAGTTCCAATTCTGCTGCTCGAGGGTGACGATGTCGGACACCGACGTCTGCAGGACACAAGAAGACAACCAGCTTTGGAAGAGTGACGCCAATTCATTCATTTTCACTGCAGACTGATATGAATAGAACTTATTCCACTCTGTTTTGGCTAAGACATGCACCATATTGGCACCCCTTTATATTAATAGGACTAGCCTGGTTCAATTCTCTGCTTGGATATCTCTGTGGGGAGTTTGCATGTTCTCCCCGTGCATGCGTGGGTTTTCTCCGGGTACTCCGCTTTCCTCCCACATTCCAAAAACATGCTAGGTTAATTGGCCACTCCAAATTGTCCATAGGTATGAATGGGAGTGTGAATGGTTGTTTGTCTGTATGTGCCCTGTGATTGGCTGGTACCCCGCCTCTCGCTCAAAGACAGCTGGGATAGCTGGGCTATATAGAAAATGGATGGATGGGCTAGCATGCTGGTCCCATGTAAACCTTTAAGTTTTTCACATATTGTTTCATTGGATTTCATGATTTTTCCCCACCAATCATTTTCAATAGCTTCCACGCCATGTGACCTTTGACCTCCAAACCACTTTATATTAATTGGACTCGCCTGCTGTTACCACGCACACCTTTTTGTTTGTCAAAAATGGTTTCATGGGATTCTATATGAAGTTTTCACACCAATCATTTTAAATATCTTCAGGGTCATGTGACCTTTGACCGCCAAACCACTTTATATCATTGGTCCTCACTGCACATCTGTAGAATGAGGTCAGGACTGAGCTCCCAAGTCCGGCACGCCTGACAAAATTTATCCGTCCATATAAAATAATGAATGATGGAACATGTAACAACGTCACGTGACTATAATAAATAGAACTGAAAAATACCAGTCTCATCACGCTAGTATTATCCGACACAGTACACTACCCCTTGAGATTGACTCACGGGGAAAAAGCTTTTTATTGTAGTGTTAATGAACAAATAAGAAGCTTACAGCATGTGAATGTAAGAAAGAAACTCACCTGCTATGTGTAACACAACTTTGCTTCTCGAAAATGGCGTCGTCGCTCGTATTTTGCTCGAGAAAGTTGCTCCTCGTACTCAGGTAGCCGTCCTAATCGGCGATTAGTCGGTGTACATCACACATTGTTGCACAATCGCCTCAATCGACGATGTCCGCTTAGCGACGTGTTGCTAACTTCCGGGAGTCTTTGTTAGCAAGCTAAGCTAGCCCGAGAAGCTCCGAAGGCTACCCGGAATACATTTACAAAAGTGACGGTTGGTGTGCGCATGCGCCTGAAAGCGTCTTCATCGACGTCACTTTTTTGATGCCAGACACTCCAAAGCGTAAGAACGCTACATCCAACAAGAATTTTAGCGGTCAGCGAAAAATTGGTTGCACTGTGCTGCAGTGAAATGCGTCCGAAAGGAAACGGCGGTTAGGCTGAAAGAATGTTGGGAACCGTTTTCGGCTAGCGAAGCTTGTCGCTGCGAACAAAGACACCCGGAAGTTAGCGACCCACCACCGCTAAGCTTAGCAGATCTCAAAGCGTAAAGTGTGGTTGTGTGAAAATGTGTAAAGTCCAAATGCTGAGAGCGTTAGTGAATCGGCGGCTAACCGCGGCCGTTGAAGAAATATTTGTCGTGTTGGAAAGAACGATAGCAGAGTACGAGGAGGAACTTAGTCGAACAAAAGACGAGAACGAGCGACAACGTCAACTACTGGACGCTGTTTTCAAGCATCCTCACGTTATGTTACACAGAGCAGGTTAGTTTCGTATTTACTCTCACGTGTTTATAAACATTCTGTTTGTTCCTTAACAC
Source organism: Doryrhamphus excisus (assembly GCF_037039965.1). Taxonomy (NCBI): domain Eukaryota; kingdom Metazoa; phylum Chordata; class Actinopteri; order Syngnathiformes; family Syngnathidae; genus Doryrhamphus; species Doryrhamphus excisus. The sequence continues at coordinate 2,439,350 of NC_136373.1, read as the reverse complement.
CACTCATAAAACGCTTTTCTTAGTGAAGGTCCATTTTATCATGTATTCCACATAGCAGCCTTTGTAACCTGCGATATTTTTCTGTTCTTTCGTATTTCTCTTCGTCAATAGACGTGGATCTTTTGTGCAATTTTAGTGTTTTTTTGTACAGCATGGGAACGGTGTCACAGGTTGAGCCTGGCCCTTTTAGGAAGAACTGCATCATGGGAAATTGAGTGTTATATAGTTGTGTCCTTTTGCGCGAGGCGGCTGTCTCTCTCCCTCTTCCGTCTGCGCCGCCCATTTTTCCTGCGTCCTGATTGGCTGTAGACCACTGTCAATCAATCTCATCCGTGACATTTCCTGTTGCCGTCGTTGTTAGAAAACTAGCTAACCGTGTGAGCTGCTTTCTAATCGCCAATAAGCAGAGTTAAAGAGTTAACCGGGAACTTTATTTCATATTTTGTGCCTCTGGTATAAAGATTTTGTTCTAAAGAGAACTGAAGGTTATATTTTACGTTTTCTACATTTATTTCAAAAAGAAAATGGGCAATTTTATTTTAAAAGCTATGTATATATTAAACATGCATAATTTGCTATGCTCATTTTGTGTAAAAAAAATAATAATTTTGGCATATATAGCTTATATCGATATTCAACTTAAATACAGGGTGTTTTAAATAATGTATACACTTGCTGCAACGCTCTGTATTAAAGAAGACCTTGTGGCATTTATTTTTCATCCTTTGTCAGTGTCAATATATTCCTATTATATGGTAGTACCATAGTTGTATGGTGTACGAATATGAGGGACACTGGTGAGATCCTCAGAGACACTGTCAGAACATACGCTGGTGCAGGACAACGCCCCACTTGATGGCGCAAAGGTGGACTTTTCTAAAGCATGTCTTTGTCGTCATGTGTCCTGCAGATGTTAGTGAAGAAAGCCTCCACCCGGAGCAGCAGGAAGGGGCCTCCAAGGTGAAGCAGGAGGAGCCGAAGCGCCCTCGTGTTAAAGAGGAAGAGGTGGAGCCACAGTGCCTCCACATTAAAGAGGAAGAGGAGGATCACAGCATCAATCAGGAGGGAGATCATCTTGATGAACTGGAGGAGTTGACAGTGATTGACGTCGATGTGAAGAGTGAGGATGATGAAAGTGAGGAGAAGAGAGAGCTGGAGCCTCCAAGCAGCAGCTCAACTCAACACACAACAACGGAAGCTGATGGAGACCGCTGTGAAGGATCACAAGCCGACAACGTCTTCGCTCCACTGTCCGATGGCGACGACGCCACGCCGCACTCTCCTGAGACGGATGATGAAGACTCGACAGCTGATATGACACGTTGCACTGACAACACATGCTGGAAATGCTCTCAGTGCGACAAAACCTTTGTTGCCAAGAGAAATCTTATCAGACACCGGAGATGTCACACTGGAGAGAAACCTTTAACCTGCTCCGTTTGTGGTAAAATATTCTCTAAGCAATCAGATTTGAAAGTGCACACAAGAGTACACACTGGTGAGAAACCATTTCCCTGCTCGCTCTGTGGTAAAAGGTTCTCTATTAAAGGTAATTTAATAGCACACACAAGAATACACACGGGGGAGAAACCGTTTGCCTGCTCGCTTTGTGGTAAAAGATTCTCCATTAAATGTCATTTAAAAACGCACGCAAAAGTGCACACTGGAGAGAAACCTTTTGCCTGCTCACTTTGTGGTAAAAGTTTCTCTATTGAATCTCATTTAAAAAGACACTCAAAAGTACACACTGGAGAGAAACCTTTTGCCTGCTTACTTTGTGGTAAAACATTCTCTATTAAATATTATTTAAAAAGACACACCAGATTACACACTGGGGAGAAACCTTTTGACTGCTCGCTTTGTGGTAAACGATTTTGTACTAAAAGTTATTTACAAAAACATGCAAGGATACACACTTAAGGCCCTGTAATTTCCGCATTAACGGAACTGCAGAATCGGCCCATTAAAACTGAATCTACTGTTAAATGTTTAATCTCGCGGATTTTTATGTAGTGAGCTAGAAATTATGTAAATGTGAGAAGAAAGAAAGTTTCTGTGGGGAAATATACATGTACAGCTAACTTAGTTTGCACTGGCCAGCATAGTTTAGCAGAGCATGCTAGTGTGGCTGTGTGTGTGACACTCAGGTGTTTTCCACCTTTAAAAATAACGTGTTAGCTTTCTCGCTGTTTTTTCCCACTACAAATATTTCTTGAGTGACCGTAATAAAGTGTGGTGTTTTGTCGTTCAATATTAAAAACTGTTATGTATTTGTGAAGTTGTTACACTTCAATGCCCCCAGATGGCGCTACTGTCTTAGGCATCTGTGAACTATGTCTCTCGAGTTGAGGAGCCGTCTGTTGTGCTGGTGCCACGCTGGAGACGAAATGTTTGCCTCCCGCTCTGAAATAAAGACACCAAACTAAAGATAATGTTCTCTCTTTTTACTCGAAATATGAAGATGTGACAAAAAACGTTATTCTAGGACGTAGTGCTCAGTTGCTATGGAGTTAGTGTCAAGTCATCGAGAGGACGTTGTAAAACGCATGCGCACAACAACAAGCGACACTGAAAGGCAGTTTTAGTGATTATTCTCAGTGAACTTTAAAGTTCCTCGGTCGAGACTAGCTTGTTGTCTGCTAGCAAAGAAAACCGGAAGTTAACATATCACGACGCAGAGCTCACATGTGAGCATAAAAGTGTTGCGATTAGCTTGTGAGAGTTTGTTTACATTCACATATACGTGTGTTATTTTCCGCCAGGCGGCGGCCATTTTGGACAGAGTACAATTAGTATCACTACGCACCCACACAGTCCGGTCAGGGGCAGGCAGTCCTTTTACTCCGCAAGGACAAATAGGTCTATAGGCTACATTTCCTCAAACTTATTGAGGCCGATCGAAAATCGTGCGCCATGACTTGGTCTTCCGCTGTCAGCTTTTATGTCTAGTGTCTGTCACATGTACGAACACCTTCATACATGGTACTTCAATAAATGGTAAGGAGTCTGCGTCAAGTCATCCAGGAAGCTACATCACCGATGACGCTGAATGGCGCATGCGCAAACTGGCCGCCACCTTTGAAAGTATTTTCCGGGTATTCTTCGGAGAATGTGACCCAGACATACGTTGAGCGACAGTTTTATTCGTGTCAGTCTCGGTGAACTTTGAAGCTTCCCAGTCTACTTTAGCTTAGCTTGCTAGCTAACAACAAAGAGACCCGGAAGTGACGAACAGATCGCTAAGCGGAGGTTAAAGTGTTGCTGTAGTCCGAAAATGTGTAAAGTCCAAATGCTGAGAGCGTTGGTGAATCAGCGGCTCACTGCGGCTGTCGAGGAAATATTTGTAGTGTTGGAAAGAACGATAGCAGAGTACGAGGAGGAACTTTGTCGAAAAAAAGAGGAGAATGAGCGACAACGTCAACTGCTGGAGGCTGTGTTTAAGGAGCCTCAGGTTGTCTTACACAAAGCAGGTTAGTTTCATTCTTACTTGTTTTTCCTTTGCCTATTAACACCAGCCATGAAAAGCTTGTTCTTCGGGAAGGTCTGCTTTCATTATGTACACCAATCAGAGGCTTTTACAACACAAACACACACACTGAGCACAGTCAGTTGCGCAATATTAGATGACTAATGAAAAAATACCGGGAAACACAATAGATATGCTGATGTTATCATCATATATCATACATATTATTATGAAGTTGAGTGCAAATACACGCAGCTCACTAGAAGAGCCTTCATTCTGGGCCCTTTCTTCAGTTTTCCTCATTGTTGGAGATAGTATTGCCCTAAATAGCCCTTACAGTTCTAACATTTTTCTGGGAAAGTTTCTGTGAGTTTCTGAAAATGGCTTCCGAGGTGCTAAAATCTGACACTGGCACCTTGACGCTGACATGTAGACAAGAAAACCACTACTCTCAGAGAACAATGATATTGCTGTCACAAGACCAGAAGTGACTGGCTGTGTACTGCTGCTGGAAAGCCAACATAACATCCCAATATTTCGACTGGCATGAGTCACGGTCGGCATTGTTCTTGGTGTTTTACTCCAAAGTAACGTATCTAACGTCATTCCACTTTCACGCACAAGACGACGGACATTATGCCCTCATCAAGCATAACGACTATCGTACAGCACATTGAGAGAGCAAAACCCACTCTTATCTGGGCATGCCTGTACATGTACCTGTATATGGTTCTCAACTGGTTTGGTTCCTAGACTCACCATCACTTTTCAATTGTGTCGCAGGCACGACAGTAGTCCCTCGTTTGTTGCGTTTAATTGGTTCCAGACACGACTATGATGGGTAAATTTCTATCGTTACGGCATAGAAAATCTGTTTATCACCTTCCAAAGTAAGAAAGGACATAAATAAGAACAGGAAGTGACACTGGGGGTTCAGAGTTGACTTTTAGCCTGGAATCTGTGTTATTATTATGATTATGATGTCATTATCGTACATGCGGCGTGCGGGTATTCAGAAACTCTGAGTGCAAGGCGTCTTTATGCGCGACTTTACTGACACATGTTCAACATTTGTCCTGCAGACGTCAGTGAAGGACATCTTCCCCATGAGCAGACGGAGTGGAGCTCCAGGACGGTGCAGGAGGAGCCACAGCCCCTCAACATTAAAGAAGAAGAGGAGGATCACAGCATCCCTCAGGGGGGAGAGCGTTTCAAAGGACTGGAGGAGTTCCCAGTGATTGTCGTCACTGTGAAGAGTGAAGATAATGAAGGTGAAAGTGAGGAGAAGAGAGAGGCGGAGCCTCCAGGCTGCAGCTCGACTCAACACATAACAGAAGCCGATGGAGACCACTGTGGAGGATCACCAGCACACAACCTCTTAGCTCCGCTATCTGATAGCGACGACACAACGTCACACTCCCCTGACACGGACGATGACGACTCTAAAGCTGATATGACACGTCACGATGACAACACACGCTGCAAGTGCTCGCACTGTGACAAAACCTTTGTTGACAAGGGAAATCTGATCAAACACATGAGATATCACACGGGAGACAAACGCTTTGCCTGCTCAGTTTGTGGTAAAAGATTCTACCAGCGGTCACATTTGAAAGTACACACACGAGTACACACTGGAGAGAAACCTTTTCCTTGCACGGTTTGCGGTAAAGGATTCAATCAAAAAGCTGAGTTGGCGAGACACACGCGAACACACACTGGAGAAGAGAAACCATTCGCTTGCATGGTTTGTGGGAAAAGATTCAACCAAAACGTGGAACTAGTAAGACACACAAGAACACACACTGGAGACAAACCTTTTCCTTGCACGGTGTGTGATAAGAGTTTCTATCAAAAAGGCGACTTGAATAGACACACAAGAATACACACCGGAGAGAAACCATTTTCTTGCACATTTTGCGGCAAAAGTTTCACTCAGAAGATATATTTAATAGGGCACACGAGAACACACACTGGAGAGAAACCCTTCCCTTGCACAGTGTGTGAGAAAAGATTCTCTCAAAAAGGCGACTTAAATAGACACACGAGAATACACACCGGAGAGAAACCATTTCCTTGCACATTTTGTGGTAAGAGTTTCACTAAGAAGATATTTCTGATCAGACACGCAAGAACACACACGAGAGAAAAAAAACTTTCTTGTTCAATATGCGGCGAGCAATTCGCAAGTGGTACAAACTTGACTGAACACGTAAGAATCCACACTGGGGAGAAACATCAACATCCAGCAGCTCCATGATTGGATCACGAAGACCCCAAAGAGGCAACCTGTGATCTTCTTGTCAACTCCATGCTTGTTGGAAAACGATGCTATATTCGCACTTTGGACACAACCTGCCAGCAGTTTAGACATGAGTGGGGGAACGGTACATTTACAGTTTCCAAGCTGTACACGGACTATTATAGTATTGTTTCTTTTGCATTGTCTCATGAAAATACATAGAATATTTACAGAAATGTATGGCAACGGTCACATTATTGTCAAGATTGCGAATGAGCATGTCTGAATTGAATTATATTATAATGTATAATTCTACTGATGATAGAAATTAGACAGGTTACGTCCATGGTTCCACTCAGTGACCGACTTTTTGTGTGTTGTGATTGACTTTTGTCAATAAAGTATTTTATTTCTTTTACTTTGCTATCATTTTTTGTCACACCACAAACATATATTGACTATAATAAAGTGTGATGTTTTGTCTCTCTCGAATTCGCAAAACAAAGGGTCCTAAAATGACAAAAAATACCGCGACATTTATGAAGTGGCTGCTTTATGACGTTGCAAAGCGCATGCGCACACCAGCCAACACTTTAGCAAGCACGGATTCCGGAAACGTTCGGAATAAACACAGTTGGCAAATGTTAAAAATACATACCTATTTTGGGCGACTAAGTGATTCGGTGATAATGAGAGACAGTTTTATTAATGTCAGTTTTAACTCGTCTCAGTGAACTTCGAATCTTCTCAGGCTAGCGTAGCTTCCTAGTTGAAGTATGCCCAGTTTGTAGTGACGTCACTATGACGTTCTATAGTGCATGCGCATACCAGCCGCTATTTCTGAAACAGTTTTCCGGCCAAAATACCCCCCTCAATGGATAATTATTTAAAAATATTCAATCTGAACAATGCAGGATGAAGTGACGGTGAGAAGTGTCAGGCTAACTCGTCTCAGTCGTGAACTTTGACGCTTCTCAAGCTAGCTTAAATTGCAAAAAAGCTTAGCATGGCTAGCTCGCCTCGCCCCCTTCACGTGCCCACCGCCAAAGGTCACACAAGTCTCCACTTTTCATAGTTGTCAAAGTTATGAGTTTTTATACCTATTCCTACGAGAATTAAGTCAGAAATGGACGACTTTATTTGTAATATTACGACTTTTTTCTGTCGTAAATTTACAACTTTATTCCCGTAATATTGCAGCTTTTTTGTGTTAAATTTACGACTTTTGGCTTGAAATCTTAGGGTTAGGGTTAAAAGTTTTAAAAATGTACATTTTTAGAAATTATCCTCATTATAAAATAGCATGTAACTTCCCCTAGAGGTAGGGTGGGGAAAATAAAAAGTACATAAAATAATAAACATTAATTAATGATAATAAAAATGTTTGTACCAGGTTTCACCACTAGAGGACAGTATAAGCATGATCATGCTCTGTTTATGGAGATTTCAATGTACTTAACCGTCTTTGTCCTTGTAAATGAATGAAAACAGGTTGAACAAATTCCAAATGTAGGCTTTCTTATTGCGTATTCATCACCACACATTTATACAGTGCAGAGTCCCATCAATCCATCAATACAGCATACGTAGGACATTTATGGAGCACATGTTTCCCTTATAGTGTTCTTTGCCTTCTAGTTTCTCCCCAGTGTGCCTTCTGAAGTGTTCAGTTGTGTTGCAATGAAGCGCTGACCACACACTGAACACCGACTGCGTCCCGGTGTGAACTTTCAAAGTGGTCTACCGAAAGACGCTTCGACCCCGGAGGACTCAGGGAAAAGGTTTCTCTCCGGTGTGCACTCTCACGTGTCTGTTTAAATACTTTTTTTGGTAAAACCTTTCATCGCACATGGAGCAATGGAAAGGTTTCTCCCCGGTGTGTAACCTCATGTGTACGTCCAAGTGCGCCTTTACGGTGAACACTTTGGCGCAAACTGAGCAGTGAAAAGGTTTCTCTCCAGTGTGTACTCTTGTGTGTCTTTTCAAATCGTTTTGTTGAAAGAATCTTTTACCGCACACCGTGCAAGGAAAAGGTTTCTCTCCGGTGTGTTTTTTGGTGTGCTTCTGTAAATCGCCTTTATGGTAGAACGTTTTATCACAAACCGTGCACGGGAAAGGTTTCTCTCCTGTGTGTACTTTAGTGTGTCTTTTTAAATTTCCTTTGAGGTGGAACGTCTTACCACAGACTGTGCAAGAAAAAGGTTTCTCTCCATTGTGTATTGATGTGTGTCTTTTTAAATTACCTTTGAGGTAGAATGTTTTACCACAAACTGTGCATAGGAAAGGTTTCTCCCCAGTGTGTATTCTGGCATGGACTTTCAAATTTGACTTCTTAATGAATCTTTTGCCACAAACTGGGCATGAAAAGGGTTTCTCTCCTGTGTGTATTCTCATGTGTTTCTTCAGATTGCCTTTGCTGACAAAAGTTTTGTCGCACTGAGAGCATTTCCAGCGCGTGTTGTCGGTGTGACGTGTCATATCAGCTTCGGAGTCGTCATCATCCGTGTCGGGAGAGTGTGACGTCGTGTCATCGCTCTCTGACAGCGGAGCTAAGAGGTTATGTGCCGGTGATCCTCCACGGCGGTCTCCATCGGCTTCCGTTGTCGTGTGTTGAGCTGAGCTGCTGCTGCTTGGAGGCTCAGCCTCATCTTCACTCTTCACACGGACAACAATCACGGGGAACTCCTCCAGTCCTTCCAGATGCTCCCCATTCTGACTGATGCCGTGCTCCTCCTCTTCCTCTTTAATGAGGTGCTGTTGTGGATCCTCCTCTTCCTCTTTAATGTAGGGGGGCTGTGAATCCTCCTGTTCCATCCCGGAGTTCCACTCCTGCTGCTCAGGGGGAAGATAAGATAACGTGCACATTTTTTGTCATGAAAACATGACTTTTTTCCCTGATATGTTGACTTTTAAAAAGCGTTCTTGTGTCAATTTTACTCATAATTATGACTTATTAGGATTTTTCAAGTATGTATTTGTATTTTCCAAATTAGTTTAAACAAATTAGTTGTTTGGTTTTTCAAAAGACTTTATGAAAAACACTAGAAAGGTGTGTTTTGTCTTTAATATTTCGATGTCATGCTGATAAAATGACATTTTTCCTCATCATATTCCTCACGTTATTCTTTGAAATTAATTTTTAAGTGTAAGTTTTTCGCTTAATAGCTGACTTCATCCTGTAATTTTGCTAAATAACGAAAGTTAAATGATTAAAAGAGAAGATTTATATGAGAATAAAATCGTGATATGACCAACAATAGTTGGAAAAAACTCGTAATATTATGACAAACAAAACAAAAACATTGTAATGTCGTGAGAATAAAGTCAAAACATGAATTTACAAGAACATTTCCAAGAAAGTTGAAACTGTCTGAATTTGAAAAAAAATCCATATGGTATCGATCCGACACCGACACGTTCCCTCGGTTTACGAATAGCGTTAATGAACAAATAGAATAGAATGAAACTGACCTCCTCTGTGTAGGAACCGCGTCCAATAGTCGACGTTGTCGCTCGGTCTCCTCTTTTGTCCTGGAAAGTTACCCCTCGTACTCTGCTATTGTTTTTTCTCTCACTGCAAGTATTTCTTCAACAATAAGTCGCTGATTCTCCACTTAACTTGATTCACTTGATCTCTGCTTGTAGCGGTGTGTTGCTAACTTTCGGGTCTCTTTGTTAGCAGCTAGCAAGCAAAGCTAGCTTCGAGAAGCTTCTGCGTTCACTGCGACGAGTTTATCCCGACAGTAATGGAACTGTCTCTCGCTGTTGCTTAATACCCACGCCGTCCACATTCAATATATTTCAGAATTAATAATTATACATTGTGTATTTCTTCAGAACGCTACGCAGGATATATTTCCGAAGGTGGCAGTGTCAGTGTGCGCATGCGCTGTGTAAGATCACAGTGACGTCACTTTTACAACGCTTCCACTCACTTGCCAAACATCCGGTAAGAAGGCTTCAATTTCCCCACCGTTTTATGACCGTCACTACACAAATGATGTTTATTGTTAGAAATAAATAAATAAAGATAGCAAAAGAACTTTCAAAACTTTATTGACAAAATTTTGCTCTGTCAAGTGTTCATTTTTTTCAATGTCTGAAATATCTGAAATATGTCAATTTTATGATACACTTATGTACTTTGGAAGGATAAATAACACACACACACACACACATATATATATATATATACACACATACATATATATACATAAACACAATTATGTTGTTGTTGTGTACTTTCTGAGAGATTTCCCTCCGTTGTGTACTCTTGTGTGTCTCTTCAAACTACTTTTTAGGTCGAATGTTTTGCCACAGACTGTGCAAGAAAAAGGTTTCTCCCCAGCGTGTATCACTGCGTGTCTTTTCAAATTAGCTTTCTGGTAAAATGTTTTCCCACAAACCGCGCAAGGAAAAGGTTTCTCGCCAGTGTGTACCCTTGTGTGTCTTTTCAAAAGATTTTGTTGGGAGAATCTTTTACCACAAACTGTGCAAGGAAACGGTTTCTCCCCAGTGTGTATTGCTGTGTGTCTTTTTAAATTACCTTTGAGGTAAAAGGTTTTACCACAAACCGTGCAAGGAAACGGTTTTTCACCAGTGTGCATTTTGGTGTGCGCTTTCAAATGTGACCGACGAGAGAATTGTTTACCGCACACAGTGCAAGGAAAAGGTTTCTCTCCGGTGTGTATTGCTGTGTGTTTTTTTAAATTACCCTTTAGGTAGAACGTTTTACCGCACACTGCACAAGGAAAAGGTTTCTCCCCGGTGTGTATTCGTGTGTGGACTTTTAAATTCGACTTCTTAATGAATCTTTTACCACAAACTGTGCAGGAAAAAGGTTTCTCTCCAGAGTGAATGGTCGCATGTTTTTTTAAGTCAGATTTTTGATAGAATCTTTTACCACACACCGAGCAAAGAAAAGGTTTCTCTCCAGTGTGTATTCTTGTGTGTTCTTTCAGATACGACTTAGCGCTGAACCTTTTACTGCAAACTGAGCAGGCGAAAGGTTTCTCTCCAGTGTGTATACCAACATGCCTTTTCAGATTTCTCCGGCTGACAAAGGTTTTCTCACACTGAGAGCACTTAAAGCGCGTGTTGGCAGCGTGACGTGTCGTATCAGCTTCAGAGTCATCCTTATCTGTGTCGGGAGAGTGCGACATCGTGTCGTCACTATCTGATAGCGGGGCTAATAGTGCTTGTGATCCTCCGCAGTGGTGTCCGTCAGCTTCTGTTGTCATGTGGTGAGCTGAGCTGCTGCTTGGAGGCTCCGCCTCTCTCTTCTTCTCCTCACTTTCATCTTCACTCTTCACAGGGACAATAATCACTGGGAACTCTTCCAGTCCTTCAAGATGCTCTCCCTTCTGATTGATGCTGTGATCCTCCTCTTCCTCTTTAATGTGGGCGGGCCGTGGCTCCCCCGCTTCCTCTTTAAAATGGAGATGTTGTGGCTCCCCCTCTTCCTCTTTAATGTGAGGATGCTGTGGCTCCTCCTGTTCCATGCTGGAGTTCAACTACAAGACACAAAAAGACATGTTTTAGAAAAGTCCAGGTTTGCTCTGTCACATCCGTAGTGCATCTCGTCTTCTTCTCCTTTCGATGGTAAATAATTGGATCTTATACTAAAGCTCTCAAACTAGTCTGGCTGATGTGTGATGTTGAACAAAAACACAGCAGCGAACTGAAAAATGTACATCTCATCACGATTGTATCTTGAGATCGATTCACGGAGAAAAGCTTTATCAGGAGTCGTGTTAATGCACAAATATTAAGTAAACATGTCACTAACCCGCACTGCGTAACACAACCAACTCGAGGCTCGGAAGTCGTTGACGTTGTCGCTCGTTCCCCTCTTTTCTTCGAGAAAGTTCCTCCTCGGACTCCACTATCGTTCTTTCTCACACTACAAACATTCAAGCAGCCGCGTTTAGAAACCGCATACACACTTGGACACGATCGCCAGCCACGTTTTATGTCTGCTTAGTGATGTGTTGTTAACTTCCTGGTCTCTTTGTTAGCAGATAGCACGCTAAGCTAGCTTGGGAAGCTTCCAAGTTCGCTACTGCAAAAGTAAATCATCAGTAAGGTAAAAGTAAACTAAAACTACAGTGGCCTCTCATTGTCAGTTAAGTCCACTAAGTATTCATTGTTGTTTTTTTGCTCCGAAAGCTAGCAAAAATATGTATATTTCCATTCGTGGTGGCTGGTGTGCGCATGCGCAACGGTGACGTACTGCAAAACAACGACAGGCCACGCCCCATGAGAATGTTTTCATTCCACAACCGGTCACAAAACAAGTCAGTCGTTTACAGTTTCTTGTTTATATTAAATATGCTGAAGTGTTAGCTTCCGGGTCTCTTTGTTAGCAGCTAGCAAGCTAACCTACCGCTAGAAGCTTCAAAATGTGTATCTAGACATTAAATACTGCCCCTCGTTGTCACGTTATCTCTTTGTCGTCCACGTGAAATATTTTTACAAGGGTTGGTTGTGTTTTTATGAGGCGGTGGTCGCTGTGCGCATGCGCCATGTAACGCACCAGAGACGTCACTTTGTGGGTGGCTTCCGTCTCACACACACACACACAAGCATCGTAACATTACATCCCATGAGAATATTTTATTTCATAAGCAGTAATACAGGAACTCAACACATTTGTAGTGAAATCAAAACTTTATTGACAGAAGTTTGTCCCAACCAGGCACTTCCTGCTGCTCATCAGCTCATTCCTTTCAGCAGAACTGCTTTTGAACGTCTCGTGTGGATGTAGAATCTCTATTGGGTTGAGGTCTGGGCTCCAAAAAGGCGTATTTTGTTTTCTGAAGCCACTCTGTTGTGGATGTGCTTATGCATTTTGGGTGGTTGTCCTCTTCCTCTTGTCCTCTTCCTCACCCAACACAACCTGACTCCAGCACATTCTCACATGATATTATGTCAATGTCGCTGTCGCTAATTGACTATAGAGTTTTACACCCCATTTCCTCCCGTCTCTTACATCATCTTCTTTTACAATCAAGCTGGGTGAGTCCTTTAAATGTGGACTCTCATGTTCGGTCAAGTTTGTGAACAGCTGAGCAAACAGCTTTCAAGAAAAGTTGTTTCCTCGAGTGTGCGTTCTTGTGTGTCCCATCAAAGTTATTTTCTGAGAGAAGCCTTTACCGCAAACTGTGCAGCAAAAAGGTTTCTCCCCAGTGTGTGTTCTCATGTGTCCCTTCAAAGATATCTTCTGAGAGAAACTTTTACCACAAACTGAGCAGGAAAAAGGTTTCTCTCCGGTGTGTGTTCTTGTGTGAGTTTTCAAATGTGACCGCTGAGAGAATCTTCTGCCACAAACCAGGCAGGTGAAAGGTTTCTCCCCCGTGTGACGTCTCATGTGTACTTTCAGATTTCCCTTGGTTACAAAAGTTTTGTCGCATTGAGAACATTTCCAGTGCGTGTTGTCGGCGTGACACGTCGTCGCAGCTTTCGGGTCGTCGTCATCCGTGTCGAGAGAGTGTGACTCTGTGTCGTCGCTATCTGATAGCGGAGCTAAGAGGTTGTGATCTTGCGATCCTCCGCAGCGGTCTACGTCAGCTTCTGAAGAGCTGCTGCTCCTCCTCACGCCACCTCGACCTTTGTCATCACCATGTTGGCCGTCCACAGTGACAACAATCACGGGGAACTCTTCCACTCCTTCAAGATGCTCTTCTTCTTCTTTAATGTGGGGGGGCTGTTTCACCTTGGAGTTCCACTCCTGCTGCTTGGGGGGTAGATGTTCTTCACTGATGTCTGCAGGACGCAAAAAGGCAAAGACATGCATTAGAGAATACTCATCTATGTACACTATTCATTATTTGCACTCAAATTAATATATATTCCAGTGTCTGCAATATATACCTGCTCCTGTGCAATATTATGTGTATATAGCTTGCTAAACTGTCTTTTTTACTTTTTGTATACTTTTTTAACTTAACTATTACACTGAAGAAAGGAGAAGCTCTCCAATCTCGTTGTGCATCCGCAATAATGACAAAGGCCATTCCATTCCAAGTGGAGCTTGTAGTATGCAGACACCTCACCGGAAGTCACGTGACTTCGTGTATTTGTTTGGCTAAGGCTCTCAAAATAATGAAAATACATAAAAACAAGCGCACTGCTTTTAACTTGTTACATGTATACGGTTTTAACATCATTTGCATTCTCTACACATGAGATATAGATATAGACACCGTTATGCTTCTATTATTCATTGTTTACAACACTTTGCCCAAATCTTAGCTGCAGGGACTCGAGATGGCCGCTAGCGAGCTAACCAGTTAGCTTCGAATTTATTTCAATTCATTTCAATATGTTTGGAGTGATAATAGACAATAGACTACCACGAAACAGCAATCATTTATGATTTAATATCCGTGATAATCAAACCGATCACCGCTTTGCAGTAAAAAGGCAAAAAAAACATGCGAGAATACGAATAGAACTAACCCGATCTGTGTGGAACCACTTCACTCTTCTGGCAAACAGCGTCCAGTAGTTGACGTTGTCGCTCGTTCTCCTCTTTTGTTCGACAAAGTTCCTCCTCGTACTCTGTTATGGTTCTTTCCAACACGACAAATATTTCTTCAACAGCCGCGGTTAGTCGCTGATTCACCAACGCTCTCAGCATTTGGACTTTACACATTTTTACACAATCACAACACTTTACACTCACACTTGATCTCCGCTTAGTGATGTGTTGACAACTTCCGGGTTTCTTTGTTAGCCGCTCGTCAGCTAAATTAAAATAAGATGGACTGAGAAGCTTCAATGTTTACCGACACGTGTTTTTCTGACACCTGTCCTTCAAAAAAAGTATCTCGCTGTCACTCAGTTACTTTGTATGAGGTGTTTTTCTCGCAAAGCCACCCGGAATATACTAAGGCGCAGGTGTGCGCATGCGCAACGTGACGTTGTAAGCAACGTCATTTTCCGGATGAAAATGAGATTTCACAATAAAGTATTTGCCAAATGAATTCGTGTTCGAATTCATATACAACACAAAATAAACATCAGTCAACAAAAATAAATAAGAAGATCAAAATATTTTTCATATTCAGACACCGAAAGTTGACATTTTCAAAGTAGCTTGGTTCAATTCTACGTGCAAGCGTTCTCAATGCAACAGGAGACCGGAACTCATCGGAAACACTCGGGCCATTTCGGTGCAACACTTTCTGTAACTGCTCCGGTCTTCAGAATAAAAGTATACCTGGAAACTATAACTAGGTTACATCACAAATATGCACCAGTGGCTTTTGATGCTAAAATGTCTTTGGAGCCCAACTCAAAAACTATTTAGACGTGGCAAAACGAGACCTGTCATACACAGAAATGTCCCACAAAGACTGCTGTTTTCCAACGCACCGTACAGTACCACTTCCGTGGTCCGCAGCATTGCCTTTAATGGCAACTATTAGTGTTCGTATATGACTGAATAGCACATTTTATATTCTTTAATACTTGAGAAGAACACATGGTATGTATCTTGACCACTGCCCTTTTCAAGCAGCATAAGCAACTCTGAAAGGGTCTTCATCGACGCGATGTGACTTCATTGATTACGTTGCAAGTCGCATGCGCAGTTGATCACACCGGCCGCCACGTTTAGAGTACTGTACATTCTGTAGTCTTCGAGAAAAAAGACACAAAGGGTAATTGATAAAACAAAACAATGAATGTGAACGACGTAGAGATTAAGTGACGATTTTATTAGTAGCAGGACAAACTCGTCTTAGGCGAGTTTTGCAGCTTCACGGGCTAGTGTAGCTAACTAGCGGCTAACAAAGAGACCCGGAAGTTAGCTGCTAAACATCGATCCACGTAAAGCTCAAGTGTGAGTGTAACGTGTTGTGATTGCCTGAAAATGTGCAAAGTCCAAATGCTGAGAGCGCTGGTGAATCAGCGACTGACTGCGGCTGTTGAAGAAATATTTGTCGTGTTGGAAAGAACGATAGCAGAGTACGAGCAGGAACTTTATCGCACGAAAGAGGAGAACGAGCGACAACGTCAACTACTGGACGCTGTTTTCAAGAAGCACCAAGTTGTGTTACACAGAGCAGGTTAGTTTCATTCATACTCTCACATGTTTAAAAGTTTCCTATTTGTTTATGAACACTACTCATTAAAAGCTTTTCTCAGTGGAAGGTCGCACTGCCGCCATTTTGGCTGTGACGCCATAGCTCGAAGCTTTACGGCCATTGTTGCCAACCCCTCAGTAAGAAAGGTGCCTATTGGCTGGGTAACGTCACGGGCGACGATGCAACAAATGGTGTGGGTAAAAAAAAAGCATACTTTCCCGTTAACCGCATTTCATAATAACATGAAAATCTCTTTGTAATAGAGGTAGTAAGGCATTTTCAGAACAAGACTCTTACCACTCGCTGGTTTATTGAAACAGTTTAAATAAATTATTTAATAATTTATTTCGGTTTCATTGTATTATAATTACAGCTTTAATATGTGCTATTTTGAAATACCGTCATGTATAAAAAATGTTAGACCAGCCCTATCAGATATTGCTATGCTATGCTATGCTGGGGTACACTGATACTCGGAGACATTTCCAAAGTATGTATTTGTCTTCTTGTGTCCCGCAGACACCAGTGAAGAACGTCTTCCCTCAGACGAGCATGAGGAGCCACAGTCCCCCCACATGAAAGAGGAAGAAGAGGATCTACAGCCTCCCAGGATTAAAGAGGAAGAGGAGGATCATAGCATCAGTCAGGAGGCGGAGCATCTTGAAGGATTGGAGACGGAGTTCCCAGTGATTGATGTTACTGTGAAGAGTGAAGATGATGAAGGTGAGGAGGAGAAGAGTGAGGCGGAAGGCGGATCACGAGCAGACAACCTCTTAGCTCCGCTATCAGATAGCGACGCCACAACGTCACACTCTCCCGACACTGATGACGAAGACTCTAAAGCTGATATGACGCATCACACGGATAACGCATGCTGGAAATGCTCTGAGTGCGACAAAACTTTCCATCACCGTCGTAATCTTAAAAGACACATGAGAATACACACTGACGACACACACTTTGAATGTTCGCAGTGCGACAAAACCTTTAAACACCGTCGTAGTGTTAAAAGACACATGAGAATACACACTGAAAACACACACTTCGAATGCTCTCAGTGCGACAAAACTTTTAAGCACCGTCGTGGTCTGGAAACGCACATGAGGGTACACAGTGACAACACACACTTCAAATGCTCTCATTGTGACAAAACTTTCCTTCACAGAGGAACCCTGAACAGACATGTGAGACAACACACAGGAGAGAAACCTTTCACCTGCTCGGTTTGTGATAGACGATTCTCTCTGCTGTCAAATTTGAAAGTACACACAAGATTGCATGCCGGAGAGAAACCTTTTCCTTGCACGGCGTGCGGTAAAAGATACTTCCAGAAAGCCGACTTGAAAAGACACGCAAGAATACACACTGGAGAGAAACCTTTTCTTTGCTCAACTTGTGGGAAAGGATTCATTTACAAGTCACTTTTGAAAGAACACATCAGAATCCACACTGGAGAGAAACCTTTTCCTTGTTCGGTGTGCGGTAAGAGGTTCCATCATAAAGGTAATTTGAAAACACACATAAGAACGCACACCGGAGAGAAACCCTTTTCTTGCTCGGTGTGTGGTAAAAGTTTTGCTCAAAAAGCCGCTTTTAATAGACACACAGGAATCCACACCGGAGAGAGACCCTTTCCGTGCACTTTGTGCGGCAAAAGATTCTTTCTCAGCGGCGATCTAAAAAGGCACACGAGAACGCACACTGGCGAAATACCGTTATCCTGCGCAGTGTGCGGTAAAAGTTTCTCAAGGACGATAACTTTGATTCGACATACGATGACTCACATTATGGAAAATAACTTCACTTGTTCAGTATGTGGGCAGCAATTCGTGAACAGCACGGACCTGACTGAACACATACGAAGCCACACTAGCGAGAAACTGGAAAACGTTTTCTAACGTTAGGTTAGCTTTTTTTTGGACTCCAAACAGGAGAACCGAGGGACAATAGGGGAAATGGTCACATGGCTGTGAGACGTCTTGAAAGCTCAGAGGCTGAGTTTCATCCCCCTAAAATTTTAATTGACCAATGTTTGCACAAAATGTCGCATGAAAGTCCAATTTTGGGCCTGAAGGTTTCTAGGTATTTGATGAAAAATGAATGAACATATATGTACATACAGTGTATACATGTGTGAGAATCCATTATACATGCACGAGTATGACATACAGGTAGATGTCAATAAAAACCTGAGCAGCAGTATTCTGTATTTTGACTTCCTGACTGTGTTGACAACACTTCTCACACACAAGTGTGCAAGTTGCAAGTGTGTCCCATCACTGTGGACACAGCAAGATCAAATAATACCAAGACTGCTTCACGGATGTGGGAAGTGGTGGTAACAATGCATACCCGTGTACCAGAGGTGAATAGTACTTGATGAGGTATAAATAAGCATCATACATCACTGCCTCATGTATTTATAAGTACCAGTGTTATACATCTACAAAGTTTGTATCACGTATACCTGTGTTTCTTTTGGTCTCGTAGAACTATTTGAGCAATTAATGGCTGCAGAGGGCACCGTTTCTGTATCCTGCTTACCAATATGGCGGGCCTATGGCGTACTAAGGACCGTTAATTAATATGTCTTACTATCCGACGACTTTTAAGCGAATAGGTATGATAAAGACATACTGATCAACGATCAACGTGCCCTTTTTGTGCTGTATATTCACGTGTTCATTATGAATTTTTCAAAAAGTTAAGCAGGAAGTGGCGTTAAAGGAGACGTACGGCGCGTGCGCACACAGGTTGTGGCGTTTCCCACTACTTTCCCTACATTTCTTGGACAAAAATACAATTTATAATCGTTAAACATTTAATGTTAGCTGCACATACATTAAGTGTCAGTAAGTGAAAGTTTTATTCATGTCCAGATAAACTCGTCCCGGTGAACTTTGAAGCGTCTTAGCTAGCTTAGCTTGCTAGCTGCTAACAAAGAGACCCGGAAGTTATCGACACACCCCGAATCAGAGCGTAAGTGTGCAAAGTACAAATGCCGAGAGCGTTGGTGAACCGGCGACCAACTGCGGATGTCCGATGAATATTTGTAGCGTGAGAAAGAACGATAGCAGAGTACTAGGAGGAAGTTTGTCGAACAAAAGAGAACGAACGACAACATCAAATACCGGACGCTGTTTGCAAGGAGCTTCGAGTTCTACACAAGGCAGGTTAGTTTCATTCTTATTCTTACATGTTTTCATATTTTTATTTATTCATTAACCCCACTCATGAAACGCGTTTCTACGTGGCGGTTTAGTTTCTTTACGTAATGCACAGATCCAGTGTGGGATCCATACTAAGCGTGATGAGAGATGTTTTGAATTTTCGACTTGTGACTGTCACTGTGAGCGGGAATTCGCCCCGAAAACTTAGGGTACTTTCTCATGGGTGTTAAACTGCCCCCTTCAATTTTCTCATACCGTATAAGTCGCACACCCACAGCCACACCAGCATGTTATGCTAGTTCCCATTCACTCCCTGAAAGAGAGGCATTCACATGTATTTTTGCCAACTTCCAGGTTTCCAGACCAGAAGAAATAGCCAACTATGTAAAGAGCGGAGCAAAACCGGACTTTTCTAAAGCATGCCTTTGACATCTTGTGTCCTGCAGACGTCAGTCAAGAACATCTCCCCCCTGAGCAGCAGGAGCGGACCTCCAGGATGGAGCAGGCAGAGCCACAGCACCCCCACATTAAAGAGGAAGATGATGAGGCACAGACCCTCCACCTTAAGGAGGAGGGGGATGAGCCACAGCCTCCCAACATTAAGGAGGAAGAGGAACCACAACAGACCCCCCACAGTGAAAAAGAAGAGGAGGACCCACAGCCCACCCAACTTAAAGTGGTTAAGGAGGATCCACAGTACCTCCACATTAAAGACGAAGAGGAGGATCACAGCATCAGTCAGGAGGGAGGGCATCTTGAGGAGTTCCCCGTGATTTGTTTCACTGTGAAGAGTGAAGAAGAAGAAGGTAAAAGTGAGGAGAAGAGAGAGGCGGAGCCTCCAAGCAGCAGCTCAACTCAACACCCAACAGAAGCCGAAGGAAACCGCTGTGGAGGATCACCATCACACAACCTCTTAGCTCCGCTATCAGATAGTGATGACACGACGTCACACTCTGCAGACACCGATGATGACGACTCCGAAGCTGATATGACACATCACACTGACAACAAACGCTGGAAATGCTCTCAATGTGACAAAACCTTTGTCAGCAAAAGAGACCTGAAGAGACACCGGAGATGTCACACTGGAGAGAAACCTTTTGCCTGCTCAGTTTGTGGAAAAAGATTCTCTCAGCAGTCAAATTTGAATGTACACAAAAGAATACACACTGGAGAGAAACCTTTTCCTTGCTCAGCTTGCGGTAAACGATTCTCGAAAAAGACAACACTGAAAGTACACACAAGGACACACACGGGAGAGAAACCTTTTCCTTGTTCGGTGTGTGGCAAAAGATTCAATCAAAAGGGTGTTTTTAAAAGACACGCTCAAACACACACTGGAGAGAAACCTTTTCTTTGCATAGTTTGCGGTAAACGGTTCTCCGATAAGGCAACTTTGAAGGTGCACACAAGAGTGCACACTGGAGAGAAACCGTTCCCCTGCTCACATTGTGGGAAACGGTTCTCTGATAAGGCAACTTTGAAAGTGCACACAAGGGTACACAGTGGAGAGAAACCTTTTCCCTGCTCACTTTGTGGTAAAAGTTTCTCCGGTAAGAAAACTTTGAAAGTGCACACAAGAATACACACCGGAGAGAAACCCTTTCCTTGCTCGGTTTGTGGTAAAAGTTACACGCAGAAAGGTGCGTTGAGCAGACACACTAGAATGCACACTGGAGAGAAACCCTTTCCCTGCTCGGTGTGCGGTAAAAGATTCTATCTTAACGGCGAGTTAAAAAGACACGCCAGACAACACACCCGAGAGAAACCTTTCCCCTGCTCGGTGTGTCATAAGAGTTTCTCCGATAAGACAAGTTTGCTCAGACACACGCGAACACACACCACGGGTGAAAACAACATTTCTTGCTCAGTGTGTGGCCAGCCATTCACAAATAGAGCAAAGCTGACGGAACACGTGAGAAGCCACACTGAAGAGGAGAAAGCTTTTTTTTAAAGGATGCATTCCAACATACATGGAGCGGGAAGGCCGCCATGATGGTAAGCAACCAAGCTGGGTGGGGCTAGGGCCACAACAGTAAATCACTACGTCTGAGCTGGGTGTTAAATAAAGCTATGCACAGTGTGATAAAATGAGTATTTACCATAAAGACTGAATATATAGGTATATACTGTAAATAAATATGTAAGAATACTGCACCTATAATAAAAACCTGAGCCATTTTCCCTTCGTCATCACGTCAGGCAACACGATTTCCACTATACGTACAGGTATGTGCAATATACTTCCTTCTGACTCTGTCTCTGAGGACCTCATCAGTCAAGGTACGTCCAGCTGACACGTGGAGTTCTGTAGTACAGACTAGACGACTGGTCGTAATTCCAAAAAAGTACACTTTCCCTTTAAGACAGAAAGACCCCTCGGACTAGGATGTTACTTCCTCGTACTGCTATTGTTCTTTCCAACGATACAAATATTTTTGACTGCCTCATTCAGTCGCCGATCTATCTACGCTATCGGCATTTGTGCTCGACACATTTTCACACAATCACAACACTTGACACTCATTGTGCACTGTTTCCGGAGCCTGCCATCCACTACCAATATGGCGGCCAAACACGCCCAGGGAAGTATAAGACAAGTCATATTTCTTCCAATATGGCGTCTTTGTTTTCCCTTGCAGTACTAACTGCACGGGCAGTACTGTATTGTACAGTATTAAAAGGAATATCTATATATTTAAAGCTATCCAGGAAGTGATGTTAGCACAGCGCATGCGCACACCGGCCACCACTGTTGTACCTCGATTGCCGCTACTTTTTCCTGGTAGCATTTGAAGAAAAACACAACTTAAATCTATGTAATGTGAACGGCGCATAGATTAAGTATCAAAGAGGCATACGTTTATTCGTGTCAGGATAAACTCGTCGTTTCAGTGAACTTCGAGGTTCTCAAGCTAGCTGAGCTTGCTAGCTGCTAACAAAGAGCAGCTAACAAGCTGCTAACAAAGATTGTGTGAAAATGTGCAAAGTCCAAATGCTGAGAGCGTTGGTGAACCAGCGACTGACCGCGGCGGTTGAAGAAATATTCATAGTATTGGAAAGAACGATAGCAGAGTACGAGGAGGAACTTTCTCGAACCAAAGAGGAGAACGAGCGACAACGTCAACTCCTGGACGCTGTTTTTGAGAAGCCTGGAGTTGTGTTGCGCAAGGCAGGTTAGTTTCATTCTTACACTGACGCGTTTATAAGCTTCCTGTTTGTTCATTTACACTACTCATGAAAAGATGAATAAATACTAATATTTGGTTTTTGTCTTCTTGTGTCCTGCAGACATCAGTGAAGATCATCTTCCCCCTGAGCAGCAGGAGTGGAACTCCATGATGGAGTGCAAGGAGCCACTGCCCTCCCATATTAAAGAGGGGGAACAGGAGGAGCCCTCAGTGGTCGGTGTCCCTGTGAAGAGTGAAGACGATGAAGATGAAAGCGGCACAACTCAATACGTGACAACCCATGAAGGCCACTGTGGAGGATCAGGAACACACAACCTCTTAGCTCCGCTATCAGATAGCGACGACACAGCGTCATGCTCTCCTGACACAGATGATGACGACTCGAAACCTGGTGTGACATGTCATGCTGGCAACACACGCTTTAAATGCTCCCAGTGTGACAAAACTTTTGTTTACAAGAGAAATTTGAGAAAACACACCAGACAGCACACGGGAGAGAAACCTTTCACCTGCTTAGTTTGCGGTAAAAGATTCTCCCTACAGTCAGTTTTGAAAGTACACACAAGAATACACACTGGAGAGAAACCTTTTTCTTGCACGGCGTGTGGCGAAGGATTCCCTGTGAAGGCAGCTTTGAAAGTACATACACTAATGCACACTGGAGAGAAACCTTTTCCCTGCACAGTGTGTGGTAAAAGATTCAATCAAAAAGGAGGTTTAAAGAAACACTCTAAAGTACACACTGGAGAGAAACCTTTTTCCTGTGTCGTTTGTGGTAAACGTTTCACTGAGAAGGGAAATTTGGAAGTACACACAAGAATCCACACCGGAGATCGACCCTTTCCCTGCACCATGTGCGGTAAAAGATTCCAGCTCAATGGCGGTTTAAAAAGACACACTAGAATACACACTGGAGAGAAACCTTTTCCCTGTTCGGTTTGTGGTAAAAGCTTCGCAGATAAGACAACGTTGACTAGACACGCAAGGACACACTCTAGTGAAAACGACTGAAAAGTTTTTTAAAGGACACACACATTCAGGCGGGTTGCAAAGAACACAATAAGGGAACTATGAACACCGAGGCGGTGTTGCTCATTTTAAACAAACAAACAAAAACTAAAGTGCTAAAAGAAGAACTAACATTGCTAACTGACACAATGCTAAACCCCCTGGTCAGCAACCCATAACCAAAGACTCTACAGATAGCAAGACATCCAGGTTAGCCGGCAATGCATGTAACACAGTGTCGTACGCCATGGAGCGGAAAGTCCGCCATGACAGTGCACAACAGTGTACGATGTTATTTGCTGAACAGATTGAATACATGTACATATATGAATATGTAAGAAACCATTAGGCTGCACAGGTATGACCTACGTGTAGATATCAATAAAAACGAAAGAGCATGAATTTTTGATGGCTTTTCGGATAAAGACAAGATAATTAAACGCATCTGCCAACTCTCGTACCATCTTAATGACAAATCAAGTGAAGGACACGTATGACCAGACTACAAAGCCATTAGCAACAACAGAAGTGGCATTAATGTATTTTTTTGTATTATTGATTAGCTCCAGAATAGCAAAGTTATTAAAAAAATAACCAACGCAGAGACTTATTATGTTGTAAAATTAGCAGGTGTGGTTCCATGTGTTTGTTCGTGGCGTATCGCACTACAATTCTAATATAAACAAACGCTGTTGAGCTAAAATGGCGCCCGGCGTCCCACAACCCATAGTGCGATCACGTGCAAGTATCGTGAGAGTTCGTCTTGGCCTCGTGATACCAAACAGAGGCGCTAGCAATCCGGATGATATTTTGGACGCTAAATAAGCGAACGCAGGTCAAGGGAAACTTTTCGCAAAAAGGATTTTTAAGTGAAACACATGCTAACCGTTGTTCTGTTCGGCAATTAATATTAATTTAATCAAAGTGTATTTTAGCTAGCCCCACCCAGCTCGCTTGCTTACCATCATGGCGGACTTTCTGCTCCATGGAACGATACACTCTGTTACACCAGGTATTATTGTGTTCCTCCACCTGGGTGTGTAAATAAAGTTTTTAATTAAGTGTTCAAGTTTCTCCCCAGTGTAAATTCTTGTGTTTTTAACTTACTTTTACGAATGAATGTTGTACCACACACCAAACAAGAAAAATGTTTCTTTCCGGTGTGTTTTCTTGCGCATTATCTCAAATTTGACTGCCTAATAGTCACAAACTGACTATTTTTGTTAGGATTTTACAAAATCTCACACTTTATATCATCACTCAATAAATGTGGGCAGTATTAGAACGATAGCAAAGTCAAATAAATAAAAAACTTTACTGAGAAAAGCCAATCACGGGGACACACAAAACAACAAAAAAACATTGGGTCATTGAGTGGAACCATGCACCTCATTAGGTCGAATTTAGGCAGCCTTGAGCCCCCTATAACTGTACATTATTATTATATCATTCAATTCAGACATGCCCATTTGCAATCGGGCATGGAGTTGAATCTCCATGTTGAAGGATGCCTCGGGAATCCTCTTTTTGGGGATTTTTTTACTGATTTTTGCTAGTGTGTGCTCTTATGTCTTAACAAAGACTTCTTATGAGAGAAACTTTGGGCGCAAACCGCACAGGAAAAAGGTTTCTCTCCAGTGTGTGTTCTTATGTGTGTTTTTAAATAACTTTTGCGATAAAATCTCTTGTTGCACACCGTGCAAGGAAAGGGTTTCTCTCCAGTGTGTATGCTAGTGTGTCGATTCAGATCGCATTTCCGATGGAATCTTTTCTCACACAACGAACAAGGAAAGGCTTTCTCTCCAGTGTGGATGCTCGTGTGCTCCTCCAAGTGAGACTTAATACTGAATCCTTTACCGCAAAATGAGCAGGAAAAAGGATTCTCTCCTGTGTGCATTATTGTGTGCCTCTTTAAGTTACCTTTTCTATAAAATCTTTTCCCACACACCGTGCAAGGAAAAGCTTTCTCTCCAGTGTGGATACTTGTGTGCTTTTTTAAATCACATTTTCTTTTGAATCCTTTACCGCACGCTAAGCAGGTAAAACGTTTGTCTCCAGTGTGCATTACTGTGTGTTTCTTTAAATCACACTTTCGATTGAATCTTTTACCGCATGCCGAGCAAGGAAAAGGTTTGTCGTCACCGTGTGTTCCCGTGTGTTCCTTCAAATGTGACCGCTGAGAGAATCTGTCACCGCAAACCGAGCAGGCAAACGGTTTCTCTCCGGTGTGTCTCATGTGTCTTATCAGATTTCTCTTGTGAACAAACGTTTTGTCACACTGAGAGCATTTCCAGCGTGCGTTGTCAGCGCGATGTGTCATGTCAGCTTCGAAGACGTCATCGTCCGTGTCAGTACAGTGTGACGACGTGTTGTCACTCTCTGATAGCGGAGCTAAGAGGCTGTGTGTTCGTGATCCTCCGCAGTGGTCTCCATCACCTTCTCTTGTCACGTGTTGAGCCGAGCTGCTGCTTGGAGGCTGCGCCTCTCTCTTCTCCTCACTTTCACCTCTGTCATCATCATCATCTTCGCCCTTCATAGTGACAACAATCACCGGGAACTCATCCAGTCCTTCAGGGCTGATGCTGCGATCCTCCTCTTCCCCTTTAATGCGGGGGAGCTGTGGCTCCTCCTGCTCCATCCTGGAGGTCCACTCCTGCTGCTCAGGGGGGAGATGTTCTTCAAGGATGTCGACAGGACACAAGGAGGCAAAGAAAAATAATTTACACAATGAAAACAGCCTTTCACGTGCTTACTTTTTTCTGTGGGCTCTTATAATGTTACAAAATCATATTTAAGAGATTGTAAACAGGTTTTCCATGTGTTGAATGTCTTATTTTCTCTTATGATGTGGACTATATTGGATAATGAGTGTAAAGGTGACTATAGGGATGTTATTACATGTACAGAGGGCTCTAATAATGTTACAAAACCGTATTTAAGAGATTGTAAACAGGTTTTCCATGTGTTGAATGTCTTATTTTCTTTGATGATGTGGCCTAATTGGATAATGGGTGTGAAGGTGACTATAGGGGTGTTATTACATGTCCAGAGGGCTCTAATCATGTAAGATCGTGGCAAGAGTACGTAAATATTCTATAAACAAGGTTAATGAGAATCAATTAAGAAGCAATTATTGAACACAATCGAAAATGTTATCCGAATCGTATAAATCTCACCAATACGACAACAAAAGCACATGCATTTGTGACTATAAACACAGACGAGAACTGCAAAGCATCAATCTCATCACGTCAGTGTTGATAGATATTAGAACGGTATCAAGAAAATGCATTTATGACCAAACAGTGCTTAGGAACACGTGAGAGTAAGAACGAAACGAACCTGCTCTGTGTAACACGACGAAGTCCCTCCTCGTACTCTGTGTAACTTTATCCGGGCACGAATAGTCTCTCGGTGTCATCTATGTCGGTCACATTCAGTATTTTCAGCAATTATCCATCGCGTCCTTTGTGCATTCTTGAAGGCTACCCGGAAATGGAACATGTTTCCAAGATGGCTGCCGCTGTGCGCGTGCGCATTGTAGTTTCGCAGCTGTGGCAGGCAGTAGGCAGTAGCTTTTTGTTGTTTTTTTGTCCCCCGTTTTCGCTATTCAGCCATCCAGTTTCAAAGATCTTCATTCCAGTAAGACTTTTATTTAAAAAAGACAAAGCAAAGTAACAATTAACACATTTCTAATCACAAAAGACATCATCTGATAACTATTCAATTAAAGTTTACCAGAACATCACAGGTTGCCTCTGGAATCCTATTTCAGGCCTCCATGATGACGTCATGGAGATGGTGGACGTCTGTTGTCCTCTTCTGCGACTTCCTCTGACTCTCTAATCTTTGTGCTCTTGTAGATGAATCCAGTCCAGATCTTGGGAAGTCGAAACCAAGTGGGTTTTCAAGGTGGACCAGGTCTAAGTGGGTGCTATAAAAGCGTCTAAATGTGCCTTTATTGCATTTTCCCAAACAGAAGAAAATTTTTAAAAAAGATTTTCCAGGTGTGTGTTCTGGTGTCTTATAAAAGATTTCTGAAGAGAGAAACGTTTTCCACAGACTGCACAGGAAAAAGGTTTCTCTCCAGTGTGTGTTCTCGTGTGAGTTTTTAAATGACTTCTTCGATGAAATCTTTTATCGCACACGGTGCAAGGAAAAGGTTTCTTTCCAGCGTGTATACTAGCGTGTTTACTTAAGTTACCTTTTCGGTTGAATCTTCTCCCACACACGGTGCAAGAAAAAGCTTTCTCTCCGGTGTGCATGACTCTGTGTCTATTTAAATCACATTTGCCATTAAATCTTTTACCACACACCGTGCAAGGAAAAGGTTTCTCCCCGGTGTGTATCCTTGTGTGCCTTATTAGAAGACATTTTTGAGAGAAATTTTTACCGCAAACTGTGCAAGGATAGGGTTTCTCCCCAGTGTGTATTCTGCCGTGTCTTTTTAGAACAGCTTTTTGAGAGAAACTCTGACCGCAAATGCTGCAATGAAAAGGTTTCTCCCCGGTGTGTATTCTTGTGTGCGCCGTCAAATTTGACCGCTGACGGAATAGTTCGCCACAAACCGAGCAGATAAACGGTTTCTCTCTTGTGTGAAGTTTTGTGTGTATATTCAGATTTCCCTTCTTAACAAACGTTTTGTCACATTGAGAGCATTTCCAGCGTGCGTTGTCAGCGTGACGCGTCATATCGGTTTCGGAGTCTTCACCATCAGTGTCAGGGGAGTGTGACGTTGTGTCGTCAGTGTCAGATAGCGGCGCTAAAAGCGCTTGAGATCCTCCACAGCGGTCTCCATTAGCTTCTGTTACGTGTTGAGTGGAGATGCTGCTTCTCTTCTCACTTTGAGCTTCACTCTTCACAGGAACACCAATCACTGGGAACTCCTCTAATCCTTTGAGATGCTCTCCTTCCTGACTCATGGTGCGATCCTCCTCTTCCTCTTTAACATGGGGGGACTGTGGCTTCTCCTCTTCCTCATTAACTCGGAGGAGCTGCGACTCCTCCTGCTCCATCCTGGGGGTCCACTCCTGCTGCCAGGGCGAAGATCTTCTTCTCTGACGTCTGCAGGAGCCGAGAAGACAAAGACACGCTTTTAGAAAAGTCCTATTTGCACCGTCATGTGAGGCATTGTCCTACAGAGTGTCTTGAAGGATCTTATTAGTGTGTCTAACAGCTATTTTTATATATATATATATATATAACAATTGGAGTAAAGGCTCTGGACTCTAATGAGTCCAGAGGACGTAACAAGAGGGGCAGCCAACAGATGAAACCTTACCAAAAGGAAACGTTCCTGCAACCAGCAGTTCTCAACTTGCAAGCATATTAAACTCATACCAACAAACTCACAAATGACTCCTATTAGGATGAAATGACAAAATATGCACCTGGCAAGAACAAAACGTACTATCCCAAGCTAGCAAAGATGCTAGTCGTTGACGTAGTCACTCGTACTCCTTTTGTTCGAGAAAGCTTCTACTCCGTCTCATAGTTCGTTGAAGCCAGTTTATCCTGCCATAAGTTAAATGTACGTGTCTCTCACATAAATATGAAGTTTGTTTATCTGCCCACTGTTCATTAAAAGGCTACCCGAAAATGTATATTTACTTTATCAAAATGGCTGCCCGTGCGCGCATGCGCATTGTTAATTTGTAGCTTTGCTATGACGCACCGGGCAGATGGGATGTTGAACACATAATATTGTTTTCGTAAAATTGTTTCTTTTCCCCTTAAGAATACAACACTTTTCTGCTAATATTTTGAGTTGTTGTTTAAATTACAGCTGTAAATATGATGACACGATACAAATAGATTTCATCATACAAAAAAAGTTTAGTCTATGGTCAGCATGTGGCGCATTATTTCCGCATTACACCGTCACAATGTACACGTTGGCATACCCAGCCGGAAGGATATTTTATACTGAATATGTAAGCAAGAGGGCGTCCGTATTGAGGGGCGGAGTTGGGGCGGTTTGAAAAGTGTAAAATATTTGTCCCATCCACCCCCAGGGCAGACCAGCAACAAGCAGGTGAAGTGTAACGACGAGCCGCGGACGGCGAACGAACACATCGACAGAAAGGTAAGAAAAGCAACACTAGTTGCTCATATTCTATGTATTCAGCCTATAGAACGAGTGTCAAATATATTGACTAAGACAAAAATGACAACTTTTACTCCAGGCCACCAGCAGGAAGTGTGGTTTCCGGCTTTCGTACTGACTCGCTTTCACTTAAATGCGTCACACACTGAACTCCATGTTCAAGGTCAAGATTCGCTAAGTTATTAGTTAGCTATTTTTGTCTTTAAATTCCTTAAAAAATACCAAAACAAACACACCTGCAGGGTGAACGAACAAAAGTAAGGAAAGCAACACTGGCTGGTGGTTGCTCATATTGTATATATTCAGCCTAATAGATAAAATCAGTGTCAAATATGTGAATTAAAAAGACAAAAATGACACCTTTTACAGCCACCGGTTTCCAGGAAGCCTGGCTTTCAGTTTCGTTTTGAGAAAGCACATTAGTAGAATATTTCCAACAGGTTAAGTGCCAGCAGCCAGTGAAACTATAAAAGTACCTTTTATTTAAAAAAAAAGAAAAATAATAATTAAAAAATAATAATATATATATATGTATAACTATGATTATTAAAATACGCTAATCTTTCAAACAGCTGAAAAAAACAAAAATCAAGCTGGTTATTTTTGTTTAGTTCAGTTAAAGATGAATAGCAAACTGAAGTTATTAATGCTCTCTTTCCAGGCTGAACTATTTTCTTGTGAGGAGGTGGCCATTTTGTTTCGCCTTGTTGTTTCCGAGTTTGCATTTTTTCCTTGTGCGTGCTTTGCTGTTCTCCGGGCACTACGCTTTTACTCCCACATTCCAAAAACATGCATGTTAGCTTCATTGGCGACTCCAAATGATCCATTTAGGGATGGACTAGGTGAGAGTAAATGGTTGTCCATGTATGCCCTGGTAACCAGTCCAGGGTGTACCTCAGCTGGGATAGGCGCCAGCATACCCCCAGGACTCTAGTGAGGTTAAGTGGCATAGAAAATATATAGATAGATTTTTGTGTTTTGCCTTTCAGCTCACCGGTATGGGAATTATACCGTGGGGCAGATTTCTTTGGATTTCACTTTTTCAGTTTTAACAAGGAAAGAATTGTGTGAATTGTCATGGTGTGAAATAAACGTCTAACACGGGTCCTTCTCTACAGGAACGACATTAAAACAGCAACATGTTCAACAATTCTTTTCGCACATACCAGGTATGTTACCAATGGAATATATTTCAACCTGAAATCCTTCATATAAACAGTGTTTTCTTGTTTTTCGCCATAGTTTGGTGATATGTTACCCCAGCTTGGGGACATGATAGAAATCTCTCGCAACACCTACCAGCATTGGGCCTTGTATGTGGGCAACGGTTGTGTTGTTCATTTGACTCGACCCGGTGAGTTCATCACTGCCACATAAGAAAAGTTATTAGACAGTTATTAGTATGAGCTCCATTATCATGTAGCACTGCCTTAATCCCCTTGGGCATGGAAACCCCCAGAGCATATATAGCCAAACAACCATTTCTATGGACAATTTAGTGTGCCCCCTCCTGCTTTTAGCCCTGTTTTAGCTCTGAATGAATGTTTGGATATTGTATTTTAATGCATTGTTTACTCTATTTTTATTTCTTTTTTCTCTGCTGCAAAGCGTCTTTGAGTACTCTGAAAAGCGCTATACAAATAAAATGTATTATTATTACCATAGTGTATTTCATATGCCCATATTACCAACCGTTATCATAAAGTAGTTAATTGAATTCACATCCCATGTTGTTAAAAGTTACTGTTGCCATGTCTACTGTAGGCAAGTTTGCAGACTTGAACGACAACGGCTACTTCTGCAAGGATATGGCCGTGGTGAGGATGGATACTTTGCACGAGGTGTTGGACGGCGACAAGTACAGAGTCAACAACGTTATGGACAGCTCGTACAAACCCCGCCCAATTTATGACATCTTGAGGGAGGCCCTGGAGCAGGTGGGCAAGGTGCTGCACTACTATGTCCTTAGTGCAAACTGTGAGCATTTTGTCACCAAACTGCGTTATGGCAGCGCAGTGTCCCGCCAGGTGAGTGTTTTTGTTTTTCGAAGAAAAAAAAAATTAATCTGTTATACGCCACGATAATGAAATGATAAATGGCAAATTTCTGTGTTGTTTGCAGGTGCAAAAACTCTTTTTGATGGGTCCTGTGGGCTGGGTGACTGCAATGATCCTTGCCGTCAGAGACACAAGCATCAGGTGAGTCGTTCACGAAATTATGTCCTTGACACACCTTTTTCTCATGACAAAAACGGTGACGAGCTCAGGTTGTGAACAGAACAAATATACGCATCAGCACTCAGTAACCTCACCAAATCGTATCTTGATGTGTTCACACACGGTTTCAGCACTTGTGATGAAATATGACGTGAAAGGAAAACTCTATAGTCGTGTATCGGTGCATCGCATTCAATGAGACCAAAGACAGTGGTGTCATCATCCGGGGGGGGGGTGCTCCCCGCTCCCCGCTCCCCAGGCTCACTTCCCCGACAGGCGGAGGTGAGTTGGGTGAGCAGGATCCTTGCGTATGTTCCTGCAGAAAGGAGGTGCTTCAGCTTGTAGTGCCCCTTCTTTTCAACCCACCCCAAAAAACAGAATCCCAAGAACGTTTCTGTGCCAGGTGCTCTGTTTCCACTGGGTGGAGTTAGCTTCCTTCGAGCATTTCCGCACTGCGGCTGAGTCTTTCTTTGAGAATGTTCACAGCTGTGAAACTGTTTGAAACTGCGATCCCCCCTTCCTATAAACATCCTGTATCGGTACACATGTGATTAGTGAGGCGTGGATTGTCAAGGCAAAGATTTGTTCTCACTGACGACTGATCTTACTGCTTATATCACCCCTCCAACCCCCCCCCCCCCCCCCCCCCCCAGCTCCACCCCCAGGTCCGCTATGTCACTCCACCGCCAGTAAAGAGCCAGTTCCAGTTCCCAGGACGTCCCGACAACGTCAACTACCCCTTGTTTATTTCACAGCGATGACTTGTATTCACTTCTTGTATGTCTTCAAGAGTTAAGCGTTTTAAGATCTACTTATTTTTGGTCCAGAACAAATGTTACATTGTGTTGGTCATTTCCGCAGTTATTTCACTTCTGTTTCAGTATTGGATGTCCAAGTATTTCTTTTTTAATTGTATTGATTTGTCTCCTTGCATGCACCTTTTTATTAAATTGCACCTGTGACTATTCTCAAAGAACTCGTCTTGTCTCTTGTCTGTTCTGAAGCCAGCAGAAAAGTTTTATTGTTATGTTATTTCTATTCTTGTCCAGTAATTTACTACCGTGCTGATATCAAGCCATTAATTATCGGACATGGTTAATTAGAAGGTTTCATCAATCAAGTATCATGTTCCAATAGCATTAGCATCATGCAGAGGGACACTCACAAATTAATTTTTAGCATTACTTAATTGAACACAACACTATAACAATATTAGTGTGGGATTTAACAAGAATATTTCAACATAATTACTACGTCTATGTCATAGAGTGTGTTAATATAACTAGATTTCAGAAGTGCACAGTTATTAACTATGAAATATGTAATCTATGGAGTGAATAATTACAAGAAGCCCGGAAGAAATAACACAGTTTTAACCAGCAACTGAATAAAAGGAACAACTATCAAGGTCTTGCAAAAATATGATAAGCTTATATCAGCCAAGACAAGCAGGGCAGCCGTGGGAGTCTACTGCAGAGATAGCAGCTTATATTTGGAGAGTTTGGAGACACGGTCAAAAGAAACATTTAAGCAGAACCAAGGGATGGATCAGGAGCCAACTCTCATTCACTTCGTAGGGAGGACAAGGAAAGAGATTTGGCCGTCCGGAGCTCCGGGGTCAGCAGTTCATTTCTATCTGATGCATTGTTAATATATTTTGAATACATTTTGTAAATCTAATACCAGTTTGTGAGTCTTTTTTTGCTTCTCAGGAGAGTAAAGAACCCGCAAAAAGGGGAAATGAATTACTAAATTTAAATAAAGTGGCCCTTTTGGTAGTTTGAGGAAGAATGTCATTTCCAAAAATTCCTGGTGACCCTCACGTGATCTACTGAAGAGGAAAAGACATTTTTGGGGGTGGCTGGAAAAGTCTCTGCATATTCAGCCCACATAAAGGTAAGAAGAGACCTCATATCTTATGAATTGATATGTAGGGGTCCCTCAAGGATCCATCTTTTGAATTTTCTTTTTGTAATAATATGACTTTATTCCCGTAATATTTTGTCTATTCCCCCATAATTGTACAACTTCCCCCTCCCCACCTATTAACTTTGTTTAATTAAATTAAATTAAATTAAATTAAATTAAATTAAATTAAATTAAATTAAATTAAATTTAATTTAATTTAATTTAATTTAATTTAATTTAATTTAATTTAATTTAATTTAATTTAATTTAATTTAATTTAATTTAATTTATAATGTTGTGTAATATTGTTTAATATAACAAATTTTTATTGACATATTTGAAGTCATAATATTGCGAGTTCTTCTAAATTTCGTTTGTTTTTTTCTTCTTTTATAGAATATGACTTTTGTTGGTAATATTCAGAGTTGGATCTCGTAAATTACAACTGTTTTTTTCCCATTTTTGCTCTGCTAGTGCTTCTCAAATAGTGGGGCGAGCTCCCCTGTGGCACGGTCTGTACAGTACAGATAACAGTTTCAGTTTCTGGGGGGCACGATACAATAGATTTCATAATACCACATGTTCAAGTTCACTTCAGCCTATGGTGAGCAGGTGGCGCACTATTTCCGCATTACCAGTGAGGCCAGGGAACCGTTACGGTTATTTTTATACTGTATATGTAAGGAAGAAGACGTTTCGTATTGAGGGGCGGAGTTGAGGGCGGTCTGAAGTATAAAGTTTTTGTCCCGGTCCACCCCCCAGACAGACCACCAGCACGCAGGTGCAGCACAACCAGGAGCAGCAGTCCACGGACGGCGAACCAATACATCTACAGAAAAGTAAGAAAAGCAACACTAGTTGTTCATATTCTATGTATTCAGCCTATAGAACGAGTGTCAAATATGTTGACTAAGACAAAAATGACAACTTTTACTGCAGGCCACCAACAGGAAGTGTGGCTTTCAGTTTCGTTACTGTACTGACTCACTTTGACTTTAATGTATCACACATTGAACTCCATATTCAAGGTCAACATTCAATTCATGCTGACGGCTGGTGCTATTTTTTTCCTTCTCTGACATCTTTAAAATCTTTTTCTTTTTTTTTTTCTGAAACAAATCACTGCTGATTTCTGTCCATGCCTGTGGAAATGTTGACAAATTTGGAAAGCTTAGAGCAGTACTCCCGAGTTGTGACCGTGCAAGATTCATTTGGAGAGTCACCGAATCTCAGCCTCTTCCACACGAGGACAAAAAGAATCTGCACTTCTTTCTGCTGCCTTTCCAAGGATTTCCTATAGTTCCCACCCTGTTTAATTCATCCCACCCACGCCCACCTCCAGGCACGCACACTCCACTAGGCAGGTCACATTCCCAAGCGCTCCAGAGAACTTCCGGATACGCGCGAGGGAGTGTCTGCAGGAGAGATGGTACCCTAACTAAATGCTCTCCCTCCCATTCTACTTCGTAAAATTCTAGGAGTGTCCGGTAATTGTAAGTTCTGGGAGCGAAGCGTTCTCGTGGGCCGATAGATCTTTAAGTATACTGGTCCCTGAGCATGTAGCGCTTTCTATGTAAGGAGAATTTTAAACTGAATTCTAAATTTGTGATCTCCTCTTTAAAGATTTCTTATGGCAGCCTCCAAAGCATGAACTATAGTTTTTCTGCATCTGGTAGTGGAAGGGTTTTTTTGGTTTTTCTTATGTTTTTGACACTTGTGGTATTTGGGAATTTGGCACAAAGGTTTTTGACTGTATTGTGGTGGGAGGGGTGCAAGATTTCAGTCTTATCCGATGCGTTTGGGGTCATCCAGCTATTTATGACATTTAGTCACGCTTGGAGTTTGGATGACTGACTAGTTTGGGTAAAGAATCAATGAGCGTTTTTTATTCATATTGCTTCAGGAGGACATGTAAAGGCTGAACAGTACAGGTCGTAGCACAGAACCCTTTGGCATGCCATTGACTGACATTCACTTGTCTGGATTCTTTCTTACTAATGGATACAGACTGCTGGCCGTCTGACAAATACGATTGGAACCATTTTAATGCCGTTTCTTGTTGGAATTTAGTGATCAGTTGTGTCAAATGCTGCTGCAAAGGCTAATAAAAATAATACTGAGCTGTTGAGCTACTGTATTACATTGTAAATCCTTACTGAAAGACCTTAAGTTGGAGATTATTTTGAAGGAAAGAGTGTAAGTGATTGGTAATGACATTCCTATAGGACCTTGGAGAAAAATGAAAAGTTAGATATTAATCTGTAGTTAGCGCAGAGATGTGGATCAAGGCTCGTTTTTTTAAAGGGGTTTGGTTTTAAAAGCACTATAGCGACCTATTGATTATTTTCAGAAGAGCTTTATTGTAATATCTTTGAACGGGTGAGTAGGGATGGTATCTAACTCGCATTAATATTAGCGTTTCTTAGGGCTTTTTTTAGTTTTTTATGCTCTCTTTCCAGACTGAACAATTTTCTTATGAGCATGGGAATTACACCATGGATTTCTCTTTTATAGTTTTTTATAAGTTTCTTGTTTGTGTGAAATAAATGTCTAACATGGGTCCTTCTCTATAGGAACGGCATTAGAACAGCAACATGTTCAACAATCCTTTTCGCCCATACAAGGTATGTTCCTTATGGAATATATTTCAACCTGAAATCCTTCATATAAACAGTGTTTTTTTTTTGTTTTGCCCCGTAGCACGGTGAGGAAGAACCCGAGCTTGGAGACATGATAGAAATCTCTCGTGGCACCTACCAGCATTGGGCCTTGTATGTGGGCAACAATTGTGTTGTTCATTTGACTCGACCCGGTGAGTTCTTCACTGCCACATAAGAAAAGTTATTAGATATTAGTATGAGCTCTGCCTTAATCCTCTTGGGCATGGAAATCCCCAGAGCCCATATTACCAACCGTTATCATGAAGTAGTTAATTGAATTCACATCCATTCACATGTTCTTAAAAGTTACTGTCGCTTTGTCTACTGTAGGGAAGTCTTCGGACGTCAACACCAACAGATACTTCTGCAGGGATATGGCCGTGGTGTTGATGGAAAAGTTGCGGGAGGTGGTGGGAGACAACTACTACAGAGTCAACAACCTGCTGGACCGCAGTTACAAACCCCGCCCAGTTCGCGTCATCGTGAAGGAGGCGCTGGCGGAGGTGGGCAAGGTGCTACGCTACTACATCCTCAGTGCAAACTGTGAGCATTTTGTCACCAAACTCCGTTATGGCAGCGCAATGTCCCGCCAGGTGAGTGTTTTTTCTAAAAAAAAATATATATTTATTATTATACGCCACCACAATGAAATGATAAATGACAAATTTCTGTGTTGTTTGCAGGTGCAAAGACTCTTTTTCATGGGTCCCGTGGGTTGGGTGACTGCAGGGATCCTTGCACTCACAGGCGCCAGCACCAGGTGATTTCAGACATTCAGCTACTAAACAAAAATGGGAAGGCCATTTGGCCGCAGCCCATCCTGTGTCTGCAACCACGTAACATCCCATAGTACCGCTGTGGATTGTGAAGGCAAAATAAAGCACATGAATGAATGCATTGATTTGTTCTTACTGATGACTGATCTTAATGCTTACACCCCTTTCTCCCCCAGCTCCACCCCCAGATCCAATAAGGCGATCCGCCACCGGTAAAGAACCAGTCGCAGTTGCCAGAACGTTCCGAAAAACATCAACTACCCTTTCTTCTCTACTGTATCAGTATTGGCTGTCCTCAAGTACTTTATTTGGAATTGTATCGATTTGTCTCTGTCATCTTTTATTAAATTCTACCTTTATTTTCAAAGAACTTATCTTGTCTCTTGTCCAGTACTATTATATTACTACCATGCTTGTTGATTTGTTTTTATACTTATGGTACTCATTTCCTGCTTCTTTAGTTGTTTGCTTCGTGCTTCGTTATATCAGTGATGATGTATTGGAAGTGGGGATGTCCGATATTGGCTTTTTTGCCGAAAACCGTCCAACTTTCAATTTCTGATACTAATATAAGATGATTAGGATGACAATATGTTTAACATGACATATCTCCTGTGTTGGAATTAACACATACTGCACAGCATTTTTGAAATAGAAAACAATGGAAGTACTGTTAAGAAGGAGGTAATGGTTCTTAATGGAGGTAATGGAGTTCGGACACCATGGAAATATTCCAGTTCTTTGTTATGCATGTGGATGGCATCTTTTGGCAATATGTGTGGTGTTAGTCCAGGGGAGCGTGGGTTTGTCGAAAGGCACAAGCACACAACCGCTTAGCTCCACTGTCTGATAGCGACAACAATGGAAATGTGTATCCATCCTTCTGTCATCCACTTCCTTGATTGTGTCCCATTTAGGACGGAGCCAGCTCTCTTAGTCACGTAAAGACTTTTCCTGTTTATATCCAAGCTGGCCACATCCCAGAACCCAATGGCATGCAACACTTAAACTGCAGAATAACAGGAACTGTCACTAAAGACTCGCTCAAACCATCACCTGGATGCTGTTTATATTTTTTTGTTTTAAAATATTTGAAGTTAATTTAGTGGTAAAATGTGCTATTTTGCTGTAAATTGTTGGATATGTACAAATAATACAATCAGGACCTTGTTAGGGAGCCGAGCCACAAGAATCGGTCCTCTCTCAAAGAGCCGAACTTCTCATTACCGAGCACATTAGTATTTCAGACACAACAGCACGCATGCGCATGCGTGTCTTACAGTGACAGAATTCAAACCCATTGTATAGAAAACATAGCAACAAAATAGCGTAAAAAACATTTGTTCATTTTATGATGTGGATTTTGAGTCAAGAAAACCATTTTATTTCATGAATAAAGGTTTCGTCGGTACCGATGACGTACCAATGTGTCAATGTGACGCATGCGCACACCAGTTGTAATGTTGGCACAGTATTCCGGGTAACCTTCGGAGAAAAACGCAATGGATAATTGTGAAACAAAAAATAGATGAGTGACACGAATATTAAGTGACGGTGAGAGACGGCTCTATTCATGACAGCATCAACTCGTCTCAGTGAACAGCGAAGGTTCTCGAGTTAGCTTAGCTTAGCTTGCTAGCTGCTAACAAAAAGACCCGGAAGTCAACACGTCGCTAAGCAGAGTCGCTAAGTGTGGGTGCAAAGTGTTGCGATTGTTTGAAAATGTGTAAAGTCCAAATGCTGAGATTGTTGGTGAATCAGCGGCTAACTGCAGCTGTCGAAGAAATATTCGTAGTGTTGGAAAGAACGATAGCGGAGTACGAGGAGGAAATTTCTCGAACAAAAGAGGAGAACGAGCGACAACGTCAACTACTGGAGGCTGTTTTCAAGAAGACTGGGGTTGTCTTACACAGAACAGGTTTGTTTCATTTTACTCTTTGTATTTGTTCATTAACACTAGTCGTGTGTTTTTGGTTGCGGTGTGTTTAAATTATTAGCATTTTATCTGATCCACGGCTAAATTTGCAGTACTACTCCACATGAGGGTATTCCATTGGGTGCTCGCTACAGTTACAGTACATATACATATATATACATATAATATACATATATTAGTTTCATTTATGCTTAATGGCCAAAAATAACATTTCCAACCTTGTGCAGCCATCCGATAAGTAAGAAGCAGGGGTGCACAAATTAAAAGTGAAACAATGCAAACTTATATACATGAAAAATTGAGAAAATTGCTTCCTCTGTGACTTCAGCCCAAATTCCCTCCACTGTCATTAGGAACACGACTTGAATGACATGCAAAAATGGTGACACCACTCGTTTACTAGGGCACACAATGAGGCAACTGTACTACTCCATGCGCTCGCTAGCAGTATCTAGCCAGTCCTGAGATCCTCAGAGACATTGTCAGAACATATGCTGCTGCAGTAGACCTGGACTTTTCTAAATTATTTTGCCTTCTTGTGTCCTGCAGATGTTAGTGAAGAACAACTTCCCCCTGAGCAGCATGAGTGGGACAACAAGATGGAACAGGAGGAACCACAGCCTCAGCACGTTAAAGAGGAGGTGGAGGATCACTGCATCAGTCAGGAGGGAGAGCATCTTGAAGGTCTGGAGGAATTCTCGGTGATTGTTGTCCCAGTGAAGACTGAAGATGACAGTGAGGAGAAGAGAGAGGCGGAGTGTCCAAGCAGCAGCTCGACTCAACTCATGACATCAGAAGCTGAAGGAGGATCAAAAGCACTGAACCTCTTAGCTCCGCTATCAGATAGTGACGACTCAACGTCACACTCTCCCGACACGGATGACGACGATTCTGAAGCTGACATGACACGTCACGCTGACAACACACGCTGGAAATGCTCTCAATGTGACAAAACGTTCGTTAAGAAGGGAAATCTGAAAATACACCTGAGGCTTCACACAGGAGAGAAACCTTTTGCCTGCTTAGTTTGCTGTAAAAGATTCTCTCAAAGGTCACAGTTGAAATCACACGCAAGAATACACACCGGAGAAAAACCTTTTCCTTGCTCTGTGTGCGGTAAAAGATTTTCACACAAAGTTGCTTTAAATAGACACACCAGAATACACACAGGAGAGAAACCCTTTTCCTGCTCAGTTTGTGGCAAAACATTCATTGAGAAATCAAATTTGAAAGTCCATGCAAGGTCACACACGGGAGAGAAATGTTTCCCTTGCTTGGTCTGCGATAAGAGTTTCTCTCAGAAAAATGATTTAAAAAGACACACAAGATCGCACACGGGAGAGAAACCCTTTCCTTGCCTGGTGTGCGATAAAAGATTCTCTCAAAAACATGATTTAAAAAGACACACAAGAATACACACTGGGGAGAAACCCTTTCCTTGCTCGGTTTGTTCTAAAGTATTCACTGACAGGTCGCATCTGAAAGTGCACATAAGATTACACACTGGAGAGAAACCGTTTTCTTGCTTGGTTTGTGAGGAAAGATTTTATCAAAAAAAATATTTAAAAATACATGCAAGAGTGCACACTGGAGAGAAACCTTTTCCCTGAGCAGTTATTGGAAAAATTTAAAGTCTTAAAGTACACA
This sequence comes from Doryrhamphus excisus, assembly GCF_037039965.1. Lineage (NCBI taxonomy): Eukaryota > Metazoa > Chordata > Actinopteri > Syngnathiformes > Syngnathidae > Doryrhamphus > Doryrhamphus excisus. The sequence goes on along the minus strand of NC_136373.1, from coordinate 2,398,933 downwards.
CGATTCTTGTTAAATGTGTGGTCAACCACAAAAATGACCCTGAAAACTTTATTTAAAGGACGCATCCAAGATCTAAAGGTGGTGGATGCCATTTCACCTAGCTAGCTCTGGATCTCAGTGCCGCCCCAGGCACTGTTCACAGAATGAGGTGTTCAAGGGAACTGTGTAACTCTTAATGTGAAAGTACATGTTGCAATAAATACACTCAAAACACTTGAATTCAGCTTGAACTGAATTTAACTTTGAATACAACCAATCATTGCTCACAATGACACGGTTAAAGTGTGATTCAAATGTTCAAGAGACTAGTATATATATGTATATGATGCTTGTGTGTGTGTGTGTGTATATACGTATATATATGTATATATATATTGATATTGATATATATATATATATTGATATCGTCCTAACACTCTAAATTTATATTTTGTGACTAATAAAGTGTGATGTTTTGCCTCTCTTGAATTCAGGAAACGCTTTACGTCCTTCAGAAGAGCGACGTAACCGATGACGTAGCAAAACGCATGCGCACACCCGCTGTCAACTTCGGAACTATATTCCGGGTAGCATTCAGAGAAAAACGCAATGAGTAATTGTTTAAAAAATATATTTCACGAGAACGACAAAGAGATGACGTGGCAGCGAGAGACGGCGTTATTCGTGCTAAGATAAACTCGTCGAAGTTTTGCTAGCTGCTCACAAAGACACCCGGAAAGTTAGCAACACTCGTCTTAGAAGAGATCGTGTGGAAATGTGTCAAAGTACAAATGCCGAGAGCGTTGGTGAACCAGCGACTAATTGTTGAAGAAATACTTGAAGTTGTGAAAGAAGGATAGCAGAGTACGAGGAGGAACTTTGTCGAACAAAAGACAAAGAGCGACGACGTCAACTACTGGACGTTGTTTTCAAGAAGCCTCAAGCTGTGTTACACAGAGCAGGTTAGTTTCATTCTCGGTCTCCGGTTGTTTTAGTTGGCTTTGTCTCCTGACTTGAAAAAGCTTTATTATTTATATTTATTATCGCCGTTGCTCAATTCTCAACTCCGGTCCGTCACTTCAAGACGTCCGTGTGAAACAATGACACGTCCCTTTCTCTACTTTCCTTCTTCGCTGACTTTGAATATTCTTCACTAACTCTGTAAATTGTTTTATTCTAGGATTATGACTCGATTGCCGTAATTGTTTAACTTTATTTCCGTAATATTATATTTTTTAACCCCACTTTGCCAAAAATGCCAACTTTATTTTGTTTTGTTTGTTTCAATTCTCACAGTACGTCTATTCTCCTTATTATTTCAACTTTACGCTCTTAAATGAAGGTTTTTCTTTATCATATAACAACATTATAATATTTTGACTTTAGACCCACAATAGTAAACATTTTTCATCTACCTAATTTCCCCAAAATGACTTTATGAACAGATTTTGTATTTTTTCTTTAATATTTGAACTCTAAAAGGGACATCACCTCATTATGTTACAAGTTTATTGCAAAATTGTGACTTTCCTCAAGATTTTTACTTTATTCTCATAAATTACAGCTCCCACGGCCGGTAAAGAAGCAGCTGGATGGAGCACATGAAAGAGGAGGATGAGGTTCCACACGTCTTCCACATTAAAGAAGAAGAGGAAGATCACAGCATCAGTCAGGAGGGAGAGCATCTCAAAGGACTGGAGGAGTTTGCGGTGATTGTTGTCCCTGTGAAGAGTGAAGATGAGGAGGAGAGAGAGGCTGAGCCTCCGACAGAAGCCGATGCGGACCACTGTGGGGGATCACAAGCACACAGCCTCTTCGCTCCGCTATCAGATAGCGACGACATAACATCACACTCTCCTGACACGGATGACGACGACTCTGAAGCCGGCAACGCACGCTTTAAATGCTCTCAATGTGACAAATGTTTTTCTCAAAAGGGAAATCTGAAGAAGCACCTAAGACATCACACTGGAGAGAAACCTTTCACCTGCTCGGTGTGCAGTAAAAGATTCTCGGACCAATCAAACTTGAAAGCACACACGAGAATTCATACCGGAGAGAAACCTTTTCCTTGTACAGTGTGCGGTAAAAGATTTGTTCGACAAGGCGATCTAAAAACCCACGCAAGGACACACACTGGGGAGAAAGCTTTTACTTGCACGGTGTGTGGGGTGAGATTCTCCCATAAAAATAGTTTAAAAAGACACGCGATAAAAATACACCCCGGAGGGAAACTTTTCCCTTGTGTAGTCTGCGGTAAACAATTCTCTCAAAAATGTGGTTTAAAAACACACACAAGAACACACGCTGGGGATAAACGTTTTCCTTGTGTGGTGTGTGGTAAAGGGTTCAATTTTCCGGCTCATTTAAATAGACACAAAATGATCCACACCAAAGAGAAGCCTTTTTCCTGCTCCATTTGTGGGAAAGAATACAATCGTCAAGGTCATTTAAAAAGACACGCCAGAGTGCACACTGGAGAGAAACCTTTCTCCTGCTCAGTTTGTGGCAAAAGCTTCTCTCGGGAAATGTCTTGGATCAGCCACACAAGAACACACACTTGAGACCTAACACGCAAGCATCCACACTGGGGAGAAAAAGGACTGTTTTATGAACAAAAACTTAATACCAGGATGATATACCATAAATATCACAATAATATATATATATATATATTTGTATGTATCAACAGCTCCAAAGTCTAAAGATAGCACACTATTTGCCTAGTAGTAGCACAACATACAGTATGAAACTCTAACCACGTTTTTACAGTCATGAAGAGTTGCGTTCAAAGACACTAAGTAATTTCACTCGAATTCAGGTATCTAGTTTATATGTATTTTATGGGATTTCCGAGCATACACAAATGCATCAAATTGTATATCCGCGATAAGAGTTACGCTAGTGAGTGATACGAATATCCACTTGTTTTTCTTTAGTATTTCTCTTTATTTAGACCGCACATAAACACACAATGACGTTGTGGTTTTGGGAGAGTCGGTGAACGCACGTGGCGGTCATCTCGTGACAATGAGGAAGTGTCTTCCCAAGAGGACTACAGGCGTGTTTTGTGAGTAGGAATTTCACTGCTGTTTTGTGTTCGGGCTAAAATAAAGTTCTAAAAGAGCGATAGACTCTGTGACTGTGGAGGAATAACACACTATACGTCCGTAAATCTATTTTTGACAGCCCTGATGAGTAAAATTCTTTGTTTTGAAGCATGCCTCAGCTCTAAGTCAATCAGCGTGTTTGTCGATTAAAATGTACAGAGTCCAACTGTGTTGTTAGTGTTTTTTATGGCAAAAAATCAAACCAGTCGAAGTTTATCTGCATTGCCAACATGGCGACCAAACCGGTGCGCGCTGGTGTACTGTACCACGATGTGCTACAAACAATTCGCTGGAAAAAGCGATTTAAATAGCCACACAAGAGTACACATTGGAGAGAAACCATTTTCCTGCTCAGTTTGTGGTCCAAAATTCATGAAGATATCACATTTAAAAATACACACATTAATACACAGTGGTGAGAAACCTTTTTTACATGACGTATAGTGAGGATTTTTTTCTGGACATGGTGTATAGTCAGGCATTTTTTTTAGACATGATTTATAGTAAGACTTTTTTTCGGACATGATGTATAGTAAGGCTTTTTTGCATTTTTTTGGGACATGAAGTATTGTAAGGCATTTTTTGGACATAATTTACAGTAAGGCATTTTTTACATGATGTATAGTGAGGATTTTTTTCTGGACATGTTGTATAGTAAGGTATTTTTTTGCATTTTTTCGACATGATGTATACTAAGGCTTTTTTTCATTTTGGTGGACATGATGTATAGTAAGGCATTTTTTGCCTTTTTTGGACATGATGTATAGTAAGGCATTTTTTTGCATTTTTTGGACATGATGTATAGTAAGGCATTTTTTTTGCATTTTTTGGACATGATGTATAGTAAGGCTGTTTTTCATTTTTTGGACATGATGTATAGTAAGGCTTTTATTTTCATTTTTTGGACATGATGTATAGTAAGGCATTTTTTTTTGCATTTTTTGGACATGATGTATAGTAAGGCTTTTTTTCATTTTTTGGACATGATGTATAGTAAGGCATTTTTTTTGCATTTTTTGGACATGATGTATATTAAGGCTTTTATTTTAATTTTTTTGACATGATGTATAGTAAGGCTTTTATTTTCATTTTTTGGACTTGATGTATAGTAAGGCATTTTTTGCATTTTTTGGACATGATGTATAGTAAGGCATTTTTTTCATTTTTTGGACATAATGTATAGTAAGGCTTTTATTTTCATTTTTTGGACATGATGTATGGTAAGGCTTTTATTTTCATTTTTTGGACATGATGTATAGTAAGGCATTTTTTTCGTTTTTTGGACATGATGTATAGTAAGGCATTTTTTGGACATGATGTATAGTAAGGCTTTTATTTTCATTTTTTGGACATGATGTATAGTAAGGCTTTTATTTTCATTTTTTTGACATGATGTATGGTAAGGCTTTTATTTTCATTTTTTGGACATGATGTATAGTAAGGCATTTTTTGCACTTTTTGGACATGGTGTATACTAAGGCATTTTTTGGACATGATGTATAGTAAGGCATTTTTTGCATTTTTTGGACGTGATGTATAGTAAGGCATTTTTTTTGCATTTTTTGGACATGATGTATAGTAAGGCATTTTTTGGACATGATGTATAGTAAGGCATTTTTTTTGCATTTTTTGGACATGATGTATAGTAAGGCTTTTTTTGGACATGATGTATAGTAAGGCATTTTTTTTGCATTTTTTGGACATGATGTATAGTAAGGCATTTTTTTGGACATGATGTATAGCAAGGCTTTCTTGCATGTGTTCCAACGTAGCAAATATAACTAACTAGCTCAACTGGTAGCACCACAGTTTCATGGTGCACGGACTCGAGGTTCAATACCTGGTGAGGCAGACAGTAATTGTTGCTCATTTTAACATTCCTACAGGAATGCTACTCATCGTAATCATCACCTCCGTTATAACATTGTGGTGGTTGCAAGATGGCTAGCTCAGCTGGTAGCACCACAGATTCATGGTGCAGTGGATTGTGGTTCAATACCCGGTGAGGCTGACTGTAGTTGCTGATTTTACCATTTCTCTAGGTCCAGCACCTATCGTAATCATCACCTCCCTTATAACATCATGGTGATTGTGAGGCTGTTAGCTCAACTGGTAGCACAGCAGATTATGGTGCAGTGGATTGTGGTTCAATACCCGGTGGGGCTGACTGTAGTTGCTGATTTTACCATTTCTCTAGGTCCAGCACTTATCGTAATCATCACCTCCCTTATAACATCATGGTGTTTGTGAGCCTGTTAGCTCAACTGGTAACACCGCAGATTAAGGTGCAGGTGATCTTGGTTCAAATCCCGGCCAGGGTTGCTATAAATATGGATGGGGCACATTTGAATGGCAATTTAAGAATGAAAAATCTTGCTAATTTTTTTTTAAAAAACGCCAGCTGCCTAATCCATCCCTCTATCCGCCGGCCCCTTTTTTCACCGCCACCCCCTCCGCCATCACCTCCGCCGCCCCTCCACGGCCTACTTTATCTTTTATGTTGACCTTTTCCAGCGGGACAGATCTCTGAGGCACATTCTTTCCCTAGCACTGTTATTATGGGGGTGGAGTCTTTCGTCGTCGTCTCCTCCTCTTCGGCATCTTCATCATCTCCTCGGTGGCATAATTTCAAGTCGTCCAGGCATCCTCCATGTCAACCTTTCATGTCCCTATTAGCAAGTGCCTCATTGATCGCCAACTGGGAAGGCAACGCTCTATTTTTTGTAAGTAACCTTGACCGGGATTGGAACCCCGGTCCCCTGCACCATAAACCCACGGTGCTACCAGTGGAGTTAGCCAGCTGGCGAACGCTCACGATGTTATAACGGAGGTCATGACTACGATAGGTGCTGGACCTGGCAATATAGTAAAATTACCATCTATGACAACTGCCCTGACCAGGTATCGAACAATGATCCCCTGCACCATGAATCTGCAGTGCTACCAGTTGAGCTAACTAGATACCGAACATCTAAGATGTTATAACGGACGTGATGGTTGTGATACATGCTGGCCCTAGTAAATCAGATTAATCAGTTAATCAGAAATCCTACCACATATAGTCATATTTTGACTTTATTCCCATAATGTTTTCACTTTGACATTTTTATAACTTTTTCCCCTGCTTAATTTTCCAAAAAATACTTTATTTTTATTTTTTTAATTTCTCCATAATAGTCAGACATTTTTTTGTGTTTTGTGTGTGTCTTTCTTTTTGTCAGAATTATGCAAAAACATGCCTCATTGATCCGTTATGTGCTCCCAATACAATGAAAGATGAAACAAACAATCAAATATTGCATCATACATTGCATCATTTAGCAACATCAGAGGTCATGATTGTGTTCTTGGGAAATCCAGCTGGATGCGTCCGTTCAAGAAGTCTTATGTGTTCCACAGTTTGTACTCTTTGTGAGTCGCTGACCACACTTTGAACGAGAACACTTTTTCCCTCAAGTGTGTGTTCTTGTGTGTCCTATCAAATATTGCTTGTGAGAAAAACTTCTACCGCAAACTGCGCAGGAAAAAGGTTTCTCACCGGTGTGTATTCGTGCGTGTACTTTCACTAGTGACTGCCGAGAAAACCTCTTTCCGCAAGCCGTGCAAGGGAATGGTTTCTCCCCAGTGTGTATTCTTGTGTGTCTTTTTAAATCATCTTTTTTATAGAAACGTTTACCGCACACGGTGCAAGTAAAAGGTTTCTCGCCACTGTGGAGTCTGGTGTGCTCTTCCAAATGGGACCGCCGAGAGCACCTCTTACCACACACCGTGCACGAAAAACGCTTCTCCCCGGTGTGTATTCGTGTGTGTTGTTTCAAATTAGTCCGCTTAGAAAATCTTGTGCCGCACACTGTGCAAAGAAAAGGTTTCTCCCTTGTATGTGTGTGTGTTTTAGCGTGTTCTGTCAAAGATATCTTTCGAGAGAAACTTTTCTCACATACTGTGCAAGAAAAATGTTTATTGCCAGTGTGTGTTCTTTTGTGTACTGTCAAAGTTGACTTGTGAGTGAAGCTTTTACCGCAAAATGCGCAGGAAAAAGGTTTCTCCCCAGTGTGTATTCTTGTGTGTTCTATTAAAGCTATCTTCCGAGAGAAATGTTTACCGCACACTGTGCAAGGAAAAGGTTTCTCTCCAGTATGAATTATCGTGTGTGCTTTCAAATTCGATTGGTCAGCAAAGCTTTTACCACAAACTGAGCAGGTGAACGGTTTCTCTCCTGTGTGAAGTCTTGTGTGTTTTCTCAGATTGCTCTTGCTGGCAAAGGTTTTGTGACATTGAGAGCATTTCCATTGTGTGTTGTCAGCGTGACGTGTCGCGTCGACTTCAGAGTCGTCATCATCCGTTTCGGGAGACTGGGACGCCGTGTCCTCGGTGTCTGATAGAGGAGCTAAGAGTGCTTGTGGTCCTACGCGGTGTCCATCAACTTCTGTTGTCGTGTGTTGAGTTGAGCTGTTGCTCGGAGGCTCCGCCTCTCCCTTTTCCTCCCTTTCACCTTCATCATCTCCAGATTTCATCACCGAGAACTCCTCCGGTCCTTCAAGACTGATGCTGTGTTCCTCCTCTTCGTCTTTCACACGAGGGGGCTGTGGCTCCTCTTCTTCCTCTTTAATGAGGAGGTACTGTGGCTCCGCCTCTTCCTCTTTAATGTGGGGGTGCTGTGGCTCATCCTGCTCCATCCTGGAGTTCCACTCCTGTTGCTCAGGAGGAAGATGTTCTACACAGACGTCTGCAGGACATATGAAGACATAGACATGCTTTTGAGGCATTGTCCTGCACGAGCACATGTTCTGACAACGTATATCATCAGCGTCCCTCACAGCAGTTTGTATTTCTTTGGCTAAGCTAACTATTTCTACTCCTGAACCAACAGCGACCATCATGTACTTCATTTACTTCTTTGATTTAAATCGGGGTATGAAAGAACCTTGGAGGCTGGATTCTGGACCTATTTTTCCTTTCGGAGTCATACCGGCTGTCCCGTGTGCTGCACTCTGTTCAAAATGACCGCCGCCTTGCCGTAAACAGCGTTGAAGTCAAGCCGTCAGGTCATTTTTATAAGTTATTAAACCTATGTGAATGTTTACATTCTGTTATAACTCGTTGTGACCACTAGATGGCAGTGTTGGCGTGAGTACTCCTCTCCCCTTTTACGTCTGCTTATTAACTAATTGTTAATATTCCGTACTGCATTTTATTCCCGATACACCCTTTTTAGGGTGAAATAAGCCAGATACAATTTAGGGCGAAGCCAAAACAACCGACTCTTTAAAAAGAACCGGAATTTCCGTCACGAACACTGACACGTGCCCCGATATCGCGTATACAAACAAATCGGACCTTCACGGAGAATCAACGAGTAATACTAATGAACAAATACAAAGCTTATAAACACGTCAGTATGAAATCCAACCAACCTTTTATCACCAACGCAGACAGACATGGAGGAACAACAGACTTCCGTATGACTCTGAGGTCCTGCGAAGGACCCCGAGCTGCCCTGCAAGGTGCCTGGCGTAAAAGAAACAGGGAATAGAAACGGATAGTTAGAGACGTACTAAAATGTAATCCCAATTTTGACTTTAATTGGACACAAAACACGCGATATTAGACGAGATTGCGAGAAGGAGTGCAAACTATTGAATTTGAGAGCCTAAATAGTACTAAATAAACGATTGGATGAGATGTGTTGACAGAAGCCCCGCCCAAAGAAGTGTTTCCCAGAGGCTCGACTTTGTTATGTATATTTATTAAAAGGTGAAATATACAGTTCTCACGTCTAAAAGAAGAAAAGTGATACATTTGATACATATTTAATCACATTGTCAGTTAGGAAATCATACTTGAAATCATAAAGTAATTGAACTTAATTATTTCAATTGAGCTTTCAAGTTACTCCCCAGTGTGGACTCGTTTGTGTTCAGTCAGTGTTGGACCCTTTGGGACTCGCTGACTACACACCGAAGAAGAAACATTTTTTTCTTTAATGTGGGTTCTTGTGTGTCCTATCAAAGATATCTTCCAAGAGAAACTTTTCCCACACACCTTGCAAGGAAACGGTTTCTCTCCGGTGTGTATTCTGGTGTGTGTTCTTAGATCACTCTTCTGATGAAAGTTTTTCCCACACACCGTGCAGGGAAACGGTTTCTCCCGAGTGTGTATTTTTGTATGCGTTTTTAAATCACTTTTTTGATTAAATCTTCTCCCGCATACCATGCAAGGAAAAGGTTTCTCTCCGGTGTGTATTCTTGCGTGTGTTGTTAAATAACTTTTTTGATTAAATCGTTTCCCGCACACCGTGCAAGAAAAAGGTTTCTCTCCAGTGTGTATTGTTGTGTGTTTAGTCAAATTTGAGCGCCGAGAGAATTGTTTCCCACACACCACGCAAGGAAAGGGTTTCTCCCCAGTGTGTATTTTTGTGTGTTCTTTCAAATGTGACCGCTGTGATAATTTTATACCACAAACCGTGCAAGGAAAAGCTTTCTCTCCAGTGTGTGTCCTTGTGTGTACCTTCAAATTGGAACGCTGGGAGAATCTCTTACCACACACTTTGCAAGGAAAAGGTTTCTCTCCGGTGTGTATTCTTATGTGTTGCTTCAATTTCGACTTAGATATGAACCCTTTACTGCAAACTGAGCAGATGAAAGGTTTCTCTCCTGTGTGATGTCTGGTGTGTATTGTCAGCTTCCTTTTGCTGCCAAAGGTTTTGTCACATTGAGAGCATTTCCAGCGCGTGTTGCCGTGGTGACGTGTCATATCAGCTTCCAAGTCGTCATCATCCGTGTCGGAAGAGCGTGACGTTGTGTCGTCGCTATCTGATAGCGGAGCTAGGAGGTTGTGTGCTTGTGATCCTCCATAGTGGTCTCCGTCAGCTTCTGTTGGGTGTTGGGTTGAGGTCCTACTCGGAGGCTCCGTCTGTCTCTTCTCCTCACTTTCACCTTCATCATCTTCAGTCTTCACAGTGACAACAATCACTGGGAACTCCACCTCCTCCTCATCTTCCTCTTTGATGCGGAGGGGATGTGGGTCCCCGTCTTCCTCTTTAATGTGGGGCAACTGTGGCTCCTCCTGCTTCATCCCAGACTTCCACTGCTGCCCTTCAGGGGGAAGATCTTCACTGACGTCTGTAGGACACATGAAGGACAAAGACATGTTTCAGAAAAGTCATTTGATGCATTGTCCTGCACAAGCATATGTTCTAACAATGTCTCATTAGTGTCCCTCACAGCAGTCAGGATGTCAGGATTCCTCCAACTGACCTCCAGCAGGCCTTTAAAGATGTTTATTCTTCTGAAAAGCCATCTCATGGTTATCGGACTCGGGTAATCGCGTTCATGAACAAATGGGAGATCTTGTAAAGAGTAACAATGAAACTAACCTGCTCTGTGTAACACAACTTCCGGCGTCTTGAAAACAGCGTCCAGTCGTTCTCCTTTTGCTCGAGAAATTTCCTCCCCGTATTCAGTATTCGTTCGTTCACTACTATTTCAATATCCTCATTCAGGAGGCTGATTTACACACTTTGATACAATCACAACACTTTATACTCATACTTGGTCTCTGCTTAGCGATGTGTTGCTAACTCCGCGTCGCTTTTGTAGCAGCTAGCAAACCTCGCGAGCTCGCTGCTGCGATGGAAATTCCGTCTCTTTTTAGAGAGCCGGCTCCTTTGGCTCGGTTCACTAAAAAGAGACGGCTCTTTCGGCTCCTCTTATATGTCATTACCAATTATGTATAGGTTTGGATTTAATAATAAAACGTTTAATATTTAAAAAATGCATTTTATGTTCAGTTGTGTTGCCCTGGTCCTACGAAGAACCCCGAGCTGCCCAGAAAGCTGCCTGACATCAAATAAACACGAAGACCACCCTGAATAGTGCCTGCGCAAAATATAAATGGCTAATTAGGGACTTTACCACCTGTAGTCTACGACTTTCAACATTCACGATTTTGACTTCATATGGAAACAAAAAACTTGCTATATTAGCCACGGGTATTTATTTAAATTAGACGGAGCATTGCAAGCTAGCAAATGTGACAGCAGAAATGGCACCCTAAAAATAAACTGGCTTAGGTCATTAAGAAATGACAATAACTTACGGTTGCATCATCCAAAATAAACATACACACACAGAGCATTGTGCCAAAGTTTAAAGCAAGTGTGAAAAACATGTTGTAAACCAAGAAAACAATGACACCCATCTACTGTCAGGAGAATTCTGTCCAGAAGTGGTCTTTGTGGATGAGTTGTAGCTAGAAACAAGACCCAAAGACTCAACTATGCAAGAACATGCAGCTTGTTGGCTGAAAGCCTGGGTGGCGGCACATTCATGAACTGTGGAGGATGGTGGGGGCTCCTTGCCAGTTTGGGGCTGTCATTCTGCAAATGGAGTTGAAGATTTGGTCAGGGCTAATGGCGTCCTCACTGCTCATTGTGCGGTACCATCTGAAGTGCGTATGATTGGTCAAACATTTATTTGGACAAGGACAATGACCCCATTAAGAACTATCTTCAGTCGTGGAAGTAGCGTCTTGGTCTTCACAGATCCCTGATCTCAACATCAACATCAAGTGTTGCATGATTGCCTGAAGAAACACAAGGTTTAAGGAGGCCTACATCTATAGAAGTTTTGATTAGTCCTCCATAGTGATGCTTTGTTTTTTACTTGATGGACGACGTCCTTTCAAATCGTTCACAAGTTCTTGCGTGCACCGTCAAAGATATCTTCTGAGAGAAACTTTTACCACAAACTGCACAGGAAAAACGTTTCTCTCCGGTGTGTACTCTTGCGTGTCTTTCTAAATCACATTTTTGAAGGAATCTTTTCCCACACGCCGTGCAAGGAAAAGGTTTCTCTCCGGTATGTATTTTTGTGTGCTTTTTTAAATAAGATATTTGAGAGAATCTTTTACAGCACACCGTACAAGGAAATGGTTTCTCTGCAGCGTGTGTTTTTGTGTGGTTTTTCAAATGTGACGGCTGAGAGAATCTTTTACCGCACAGCATGCAAGGAAAAGGTTTCTCTCCGGTGTGTATTCTTGTGTGTGTTTTTAAACCACCGTTTTCCGAAAATGTTTTCCCGCACACTGTGCAAGGAAAAGGTTTCTTTCCAGTGTGTCGTCTTGTGTGTTTTTTTAAATAATGTGCTCGTGAGAATCTTTTATCACACACAGCGCAAAGAAACGGTTTCTCTCCTGTGTGTATACTTGTGTGTTGTTTCAGATTTGACTGCACGGAGAACCTTGCGCCACAAACTGAGCAGGTGAAATGTTTCTCTCCTGCATCTCTCATGTGCTTTGAAAGATTTCTCTTGTGAGCAAAGGTTTTGTCACATTGACAGCATTTCCAGCGCGCGTTGTCGGCGTGACGCGTCATATCAGCTTCAGAGTCTCCATCATCGGTGTCGGGAGAGCCTGACGTTGTGTCGTCGTGATCCGATAGTGGAGCTAAGTGGTCTCCACGGCGGTCTCCATCAGCTTCTGTTGTCGTGTGTTGATTTGGGCTGCTGCTTAGAAGCTCCGCCTCTCGCATCTCCTCACCTTGACCTTCGTCGTCGTCGTCATCTTCACTCTTCACAGCAACCTCAATCACCTCCTCTTCCTCTTTAATGCGAGGGTGCCGTGGCTCCTGCGCTTCCTGTTTAATGTGGGCGTGCTGTGGCTCCTCTGCTTCCTCTTTAATATCAGGAGGCTGTGGTTCCTTCTGTTCCATCATGGAGTTCCACTCCTGCTGCTCAGGGGGAAGATGTTCTTCACGGATGTCTGCAGGATACAAGAGGACAAAGACCAACTTTAGAACTTTTAGTTGAGTTTATTTCAAACATGCATACAAGTTGAAGTACGTCACATTTTGTACTTATCTTATATATATTTTTAAAAACACATTTTCTATGCGTTTTAGCCTCCCATCCACACACAAACTGAGGTTTATGTCCTTAAAAATGTAACTTTTGAAAGCAAGCACAAACAGGTGCTCAAAATTCACATATAAAATATAAAAATATTGCTGTTTTTTCATTAAAATTTCTATTTTCAATAAAGATATCTCAAAATAACACATATTAGAACAGTACCTGACCGGCATTACAACTATAATGTATTCCCTTTACGCGTATGGATCTATTTTTCCTTGCGGAGTAATAGCACTGACGCATTGTATTCAAAATGGCCGCCGCCTTGCATTGCGGTAGTCAAACCAAAAGGCGTCTCTTTTCCCCCCAAATTTATAAGTGGTTAAAGATACAACAGCTGCACTTCGGGACAGAGAAATGCTTATAAACATGCGAACGTAAGAATGAAACCAACCTCCGTGCAACACAAGCGTCCCTTAGTTGACTTTGTCGCTCGTTTTCCGCTCTCGTCCGTTACTCCCTGGACCACAAGGAGTGCTCCGGTTAGATCCGTACACTCGCTCGACATTAAAACAGATACAATCATCAACATCGTCTCTCTTCGGGAGGGAGTGTCACAATCAAAACGTCCCCCTGCAACGTGTGCTAACTCGAAACATTTCCGTTATAATCCCGGGCGGGCACACAAGGCGGAAGTCCTCGTTCTGCAAGTTCTCTATTTCATCTCCAAATGTTTCCTCCACCTCGAAAACTATCGCTCAAATATTTGCTAATCACTGTGAACTTCCATTGTCTTGTACGCCGTTATGTTGACTTACCTGATTGCTTCTACTCCGACTACGTCACTTCCGGAAATGAGTGAACTTTTAATGTCATTTTTGCTAATTTAACATTTAAGGAAATTGAAAAATGATATGGAATGAAAAGGTTTTTATGAGTAGTGTTAATGAACAGAAATATATACACGAGTCATGTTTATAAGCGTCTATGAAGGACCCCTAGCTGCTCAGCAAGGTGCCTGATGTAAAAGACACACGAAACTGAATTAGTTGAAATTGGGCCTGGACGATATGTCAATATTTGTTTTAAGCACGATATCAAAAACAAGCATATCGTTCATATTAATAGAATATACAATTGTCGATCTAAAAGAAGACAAGTTATATATTTGATACATGAAACAAACTGCAAACATTTCATCTTAATGTCAGTTAGCACAACTTGAGTATTTTAAAAGTGCTGTTATTCCCACATTAGAGAAGTATAATTTCATAAACATAACAATGCTGCTTTTGAGCATAATGACAATACTTTTAATAGTAAAGAGCAGTTTATGCACATACAGGTGCTCAAAATTCAGTTCCATATTTATTCAAAATATTGATGTTTTTACAACTATATAACATCTTAGATTTTTTCCATTTTAAATTCAAAATTATTTCATCGATTGACTTTTGATGATTTTTTTTTAAAAATGTAAAGCACTTTGTGCTGCATTCTATGTATGAAAAGTGCTCTACAAATAAAGTTTGATTGATTGATTGATTGACACTGTATTGTTTAAAAGGGGAAATATTGCAGACGATCATATATTATCTTTACATTTAAATCAGGGTATGAAAGAACCCTGGACACCGGATCCTCAAAATAGGGACCTATTTTTCCTTGCGGACTAACAGCGCTGACTGTGTCTGATGTTTTCATTTTATGTATTTATTGTAAATGTACTATATTTTACGACAAAGTAATCTTGAAGTGGAGTATTTGGCGGCTATATAAACACAAAAGAGACTTGAAAATTATCTCTCACATCCCGCGACTTTCGATACCGTAACGGATGGGTATGTGGAGCACAAAGTGGACCTTGAACGAGAAAGGCTTTTTATGAGTAATGTCAACGAACAAGTAGAAAAATTATGAACATGTTAGAGTAAGAATGAAACTAACCTTCATGAAAACAGCGTCCATTTGCTGACGTGCTCCTCTTTGGTTTGAGAAAGTTGTCTCCCACTCTGGTCCGGTACTTCCTGAACCACAATAGAATGGACGCTTAGATTTGTACACTCGCTCAACATTAGAAAAAATACAATCCTCACCCTCATGTCTTTTCAGGTAAGAGTGTCACACACAAAAGGTTCCCCTGATTGGTAACGTTTCCGTGACGATCCCGAGTCGACATTAGCATGAAACACATAACATATATATCAACTGTGAAACTACTATACTAAGTACTACGGTGTAGTACTTCACAGTCACAGTTTGAAAGTTTAGCGTCAGGACAGCGTGACTCCCCTTCGTGTAGAGCTGCTGCTGGAATGCTCTGCCACTGTCTCGTCTCCTCACTCGAACCTTAATGATCTTCACTCTTCACGCTGATGACAATCACCGGGAACTCCTCCAGTCCTTCAAGATGCTCTCCTTCCTGGCTGATGCTGTGATCCTCCTCTTCCTCTTTAATGTAGAGTGGCTGTGGTGCTCCCTCTTCTTTGTCTTTAATGACAAGGGGTTGTGGATCCACATCCTCCTCTTCCTTTTTAATGTCCTCCATCATGGAGTTCCTCGACTGCTGCTGAGGGGGAAGATGTTCTTCACCACAAGAAAACAGAGACATGCGTTAGACAACTTTTTCTGCAGTTGATTTGAAACATGCATACAAATCTACACTGGTGAACTACTTAGATATTCCCAAATCCCCCCCCCCCCCCCCCCCATCTGACAGCCAATCTAAACCCTGGGAGACTCGGACAATTGGCTCTGGATGTGGATGCTACATTGTCGTTTATCCATTTTTTTACATGAAGAATTTCTTCGAGAATGACAGCTGTACCTTTACAGGGACCTCTTCGCCGATACTGAGTCGAAACGGTCCTTGAGGGTGGCCGACTTTGTGCTGCAACCTGGGTTGCCGTGTCCCAGTGTGCATCTTGAGGCTGTTTTGAGTAAACAGGTGAACAACATTGACTGACTGTGATGATCAACACTTACATAATAAGCAGTTCATTCATTCATTCATTCATTTACTGAGGAGAACATGCAAACTCCACACAGAGATGGCCGAGGGTGGAATTGAACCCTGGTCTTCTAGCTGTGAGGTCTGCTCGCTAACCACTTGAGCACCGTTCCTTGAGCATAAATAATAATAAACAGGAGAGATATATGCAGACTGTGATTGAAGGGTACTTGTTATGCTCATTGAGTTGTGGACTTCGATGGAGAAAGCTTTCTAGATCTTACAGAATCTTCACCTATTCCATGAGAAACATGAGAATACAACATTGCAATTACATTTATAGGTCAGAAAAGTGCAAAAAAATAATAATAATAGGTAGGTAGGTAAAACTGATGACTGGTAAGCATGTATGCTAGCACTAAAATATGACATAAGACAAAAACACTTACTGTCAGCTTGGCACGCTTGTCCACTGTGGAACGTCTCCTGGGTTTTTTCGTACTGCCGTCTACGTCGGTCCCGGCGTTTTGACTCGCACCCGGTCTGGGTGGAGGAAAAATAGTCGGGACAGCTGACGGTAGAAGAACTCTCCGCCAATACACACCCAGTCCTAAACTTTCCTTCAACTGAGGACTAGCATCAAAACAAGTGTCCTCGAAGTGTGCCGAGCACAATACCGACGAGTTTGACGGCATCCATTTTGCTCGGGTTCTTTGCACTTGCCTGGTCCATTTGCTGCGGCGAATTGGGTCTTTAGGAAAGGTGAACAAGCTAACTCCGTCCGCTCGAGTGTTCGAACAAAAGCCCGCCACGCAACGCTCGGGCATAATAGCAACAAATATTTATAACAACAGAAATTCAACAAAAAAAGTGTCACCACGAAATGAAAACACTGGAAACTGACTGCGACGTCACTTCCGTATTCTGCAAAAGACCCCTTTAATCAGCAAATACCCGGATGGCTCTGTTGATCCTACGAAAGGCCCTTAGCTGCCCAGTAAGGTGCCTGTGCTCGTATGCACAAAGCTTCTCAGAAAGCTCCTAACTTTTAAAAAAATCACTGCGATGATTTTTTAGAAGAAAGTAGAAATAAAAAAGTAAAATTTCTAATTTAAAAATATTAAATGGTAATGGTTTTATTTCATTTGAACATGCATCGCATAATCAGTTCCCAGTTCCACATGCCCAAAAGGAGTAGGAAGAACTCCTACCCTTCCATCTGGTACTTTTACAATCAGTAACTGTTACATTTGTTCACTTCCTGCTTTCCTAATATAGTTTAAATAACTACAAATAAAAAATATTTGCGAAGAATTTGTTAAGGAATGATAAAGGAACTTTCTGAGAGCAACTCTGATCAAGTAGGGGACAGAAATTGTAATTTCAGTGAGGAGGTGTGGTATAAATAGGTGGAAAATTATCCTGGATCCTTGTAATGAAAGGACTACATCCTGTAGCCATTCCATTACATACATGGATGCAGTAATGGGTTCTGTTATTGTGGTTTAACGTACGTGATCTGTCAACGTAAAGTTGTTGAGATACCATTATTACCATTAAGTAGTGATTCTAGTTGGTGTCATTTTAGAAACTGCTTGCCAGTCTTCCCAAAGACCCCCCAGCAGTACAGTGTGTCGTGTTACAAGGTTGCTAAATTTGACATATTTAGAGCAGCCACCAGTCCAATCAAGAGCTGATATTGACAGGCCTCCATCTGGGCTGCCTGATGACCGAGAAATCAATAAGTGGAACTGCACCCGCCAGCAGTAAATATGGAGTCCGGTATCAGTGGAGAGACTTCATCACTTTAATCACAAATAACTGCATTAAGTGTTATTATTTCATATGTACAATTATGCCTCGAGAACCTCCTACAACAACAGTAATACCATCAATATGAAGGTGATGGGACATCCATTCATTTTTTTCTCTAGTGTTCGTTCTTGTGTTTTGTTAAACATACCTTCCGTGAGAAACTTTTGCCACAAAGTGAGCAGGAAAAAGGTTTCTCTCCAGTGTGTCTTCTCATGTGTCTTATTAAAGTTATGTTCTGTGAGAAACTTTGACCACACACCGAGCAAGAAAAAGGTTTCTCTCCGGTGTGTCTTCTTGTGTGTATTTTTAAGTCGACTTTTCGATGAAATCCTCTCCCACACACCGTGCAAGGAAAGGGTTTCTCTTTGGTGTGTATTGCTGAGTGTTCTTTCAAATGTGACTGATAAAAGAATCTTTTCCCGCACACCGTGCAAGGAAAAGGTTTCTCTCCAGTGTGTGTTCTTGTGTGTCTTTTTAAAGATACGTTCATCGTGAAACTTTTACCGCACAGAGCGCAGGAAAAGGGTTTCTCTCCAGTGTGTGTTCTTGTGTGTATTTCTAAAGCACTTTTTCGATTAAATCCTCTCCCACACACGGTGCAAGGAAAAGGTTCCTCTCCGGTGTGTAGTCTCGCGTGTCTTATTAAAGTTATGTTCTGTGCGAAACCTTTACCACACACGGCGCAGGAAAAAGGTTTCTCTCCAGTGTGTGTTCTTGTGTGTATATCTAAGTCGCTTTTTCGTTTAAATGTTTTCCCACACAATGTGCAAGGGAAAGGTTTCTCTCCAGTGTGTATTCTTGTGTGTTCGTTGAAATGCAACCGATGAGAGAAGCTTTTCCCACACAGCATGCAGAGAAAAGGTTTCTCTCCAGTGTGGGTTCTGCTGTGTATTTCTAAATCCCTTTTTCGTTTAAATCTTTTCCCACACAAGGTGCAAGGAAAAGGTCTCTCGACACTGTGTATTACTGTGTGAGAGTTCAAATCTGTCCGCCGAGAGAACCTTTTATTACACACCGTGCAAGGAAAAGGTTTCTCTACGATGTGTATTTTGGTGTGTTCCATCAAATGTGACTGCTCCGGACTGATGCTGTGATCCTCCTCTTCCTCCTTAATGACGGGGGGCTGTGACACCCCCTCTTCCTCTTTAATGATGAGGGGTTGTGACACCCCCGCTTCCTCTTTAATGACGGGGGGTTGTGACACCCCCGCTTCCTCTTTAATGACGGGGGGTTGTGACACCCCCGCTTCCTCTTTAATGACAAGCGGTTGTGGATCCACATCTTCCTCTTCCTTTTTAATGTGTTCCATCCTGGAGTTCCTCAGCTGCTGCTCAGGGGGAAGATGTTCTTCACTGACGTCTGCAGGACAGGACAAAGACATATTTTAGAGAAGTTCAACCGTTTAATTAAATGCAAAAATACTTACTTATTACTTATTAGCACATTGTGCATTGCTACACATGTAAACACCTGTTTAACACTTACACAAGTTGCGAAGCCGGAGCAGTCTCCACTTGTTGACAAAGTTCTTGTTGTGACGTTCCTTGCGAGTTCTGCAAAAGCCTCCAGAAGGAGATTGTTTTAGTCACAACTTTGCAAAAGTCAAATATCCAGAATTACCTTAAAAATTCATCGGAAATGACAAAAAGTATATTACACATGATATCGTCTTCTTATCTCTTTATCGTCTCTCCGCCATCTTGTCTGTTAGTGCCATTCTTCGGCGCCGACTCCTAACATTTGGCCGCCTTAGAGCTCTCTTTAGGTCTAAGCCGCTTTGTAGCACGTAAACATTCCAAAGAAACATCTTAGAATCTAAGGAATTCTGATATTTCTCTTAGAATGACGTCACTAAGTGCTACTTTTAAGGATACTTTGGGAAAACCGGTGACAATAAAACTTTAGTTAGTGCAGGACAAAGGATGTGGCCGGGCCCCAATTCCTTTGTTTGCCTCGGGCCCACCATGGACTAAATACGCCCCTGCATGTAACAATGTACGAATTCAACAATACAACAACAGCAAAAAAAGACAAATATGAGTTAACATAAACACACGAGAATTGAAATCTATCTGGTCATGCTAGTTCCGATCCAAAACACGTGCCGTTGATCTCCATACGACGGATATTGGATTACATAAAAAATAAAAAATGAATCATCAAGGAGAAAAGCTTTCCATGATTAGTGCTAACCAAATCATGTAAAGCTTGAACACCAGAGAGTAAGAATGAAACCTAACCCACCTTTTATCACAAATAGCAGACCAACACAGGCGATCTGGTTAGCAACAAAACCCCGGATGGCTCTGTGATCCTACGAAGGACCCCGAGCTGCCCTGTAATGTGCCTGTGCCTGTATGCGCATGAATGAACAGTAAAATCAACCGATCACTTATCAACTGGACTGTATTAAGAAATGTATGATCGTTACCTTCAATTTATACCATAAAATTCAGCAATATTTACGTAATTACGAATCAACCTCTAATGTTTGAACGAATCTCATTCACTTACAAATTTAAATTGACATTAAAGCACAGAAGAGCGGGAGTTTGAATAAAGCTTTATTTCTTTGTTCGACATGAACTCATACCAGGGCCGGTTCTAGCCTTGCACATACTGCTTTTAATCCAAGCCATTTTAAGGGGAGAGTGAATGTTTTCCATAGAAAACCAAAAACCAGTCAGTTTCATGACTGCACTGGTAAATTATCCAAAGCAAACTGATTAAATGTGAGCAGTCAGAAATGTTAAGGGGGCTTTACACATATGAGGGTTGGGGGATACTTTTCGGGTTAGCTTAGTTTAGCATGCCAGTGTGGTTGCGTATATCTTCACTGATTTAATGTAAGATGCGTTTTACAATACCTGATGACAACATGGAGGTTCTGACACAGACGGGACACACCATTGGCTTTTACCGGTTGTATATCATGATACACCCCCGGGAAGGCAAACCCTGATTCTAAACCCGAGTACAGGCAAGGCTTTGGGAGTTAACCTTGAGGACACATCTGGATTGGAGTCCTAAAGGCGATTGGATTGTCGAAATCACCATCTCTCCGGCACATCCTGGACCACATACGGCAGACAGGAGAACCGTCTAGAAAGCATCCACCTTCATTGCCTACCAAGCATCCGGGGCACCACATGGCGGAATTTGGTCCCCAATCACTTTCATTTAGCATACGGAAAATATTACATTACATTGTACTTTATTTAACCCACACATTTCATTGTTACAGGAGCAGAAAGATAAAAGCAGTAAATAGCCAATACTTACACAGAGAAGATAAACAATGTACTATATACATATTAACCTAATGTATGTTTCTTGTATAAACAATAAGCATATAGTGAGCTAATACTCACTCTCTTACCATTAGGCTTACCATTAGACAAACTTGTTTGTCCGAAATCCAACTGGATGCATCCTTCCAAAAAGTTACTCCCCGCTGTGTTTTCTTACGATGTGTTTAGTCAAGCTTGGATTATTTGTAAATTGCTGACCACACATTAAACAAGAAACGTTTTTTTCTCTCGTGTGTATTCTTGTGTGTCTCGTTAAAGACATCTTCCGAGGGAAATGTTTCCCACACAGCGTGCAGGTAAAAGGTTTCTCTCCGGTGTGCATTATGGAGTGTAATTTCAAATGACTTTTTCGACTAAATCCTCTCCCGCACACCGTGCAGGGAAAAGGTTTCTCTCCGGTGTGTGTTCTTGTGTGTTTTATTAAAGATAATTTCCGGGAGAAACTTTTACCACACACCGTGCAGGGAAAAGGTTTCTCTCCGGTGTGCATCATGGAGTGTAATTTTAAATCACTTTTTCGACTAAAGCCTTTCCCGCACACAGTGCAGGGAAAAGGTTTCTCTCCAGTGTGCGTTCTTGTGTGTCGTATTAAATATATGTTCCTAGAGAAACTTTTCCCACACACCGTGCAGGGAAAAGGCTTCTCTCCACTGTGTGTCGTTGAGTGTATTTTTAGATCATTTTTTCGATTAAATCTTTTCCCACACACTGTGCAAGGAAAAGGTTTCTCTCCTGTGTGTATGATTGAGTGTTCTTTCAAATGGATCCGCTGAGAAAATGTTTTCCAGCACACTGTGCAAGGAAAAGGTTTCTCTCCAGTGTGCATTCTTGTGTGTTCCTTCAAATGCGACTGATGAGAGAATCTTTTCCCACACTCCGTGCAAGGAAACGGTTTCTCTCCAGTGTGCACTCTTGTGTGTATTTTTAAATCACCTTTTCGATTAAATCTCTTCCCACACACCGTGCAAGGAAAAGGTTTCTCTCCAGTATGTATTATTGTGTGTTCTTTCAAATGTACTCGCTGAGAGAATCTTTTACCGCAAAACAAGCAAGGAAAAGGTTTCTCTCCAGTGTGTATTTTTGTATGCGTGTTCAAATTTGTCCGCCGAGAGAACCTTTTACCACACAGCGTGCAGGGAAAAGGTTTCTCTACTGTGTGTTCTATCAAATGTGACGGCTCCTGACTGATGCTGTGATCCTCCTCTTCCTCTTTGATGTAGGGGGGCTCTGGTTCGTCCTCGCCCGCTATGATGCACTGGTGCTGTGGCTCTTCCTGCTTAATGTGGGGGGAGTGTGGCTCTCCCGCTTCCTCTTTAATGTAGGGGGGGTGTGGCCCGTCTTCGTCCTCTATGATGCGGTGGTGCTGCGGCTCTTCCTGCTTAATGTGGGGGGACTGTGGCTCTCCCTCTTCCTCTTTAATGTAGGGGGGCTGTGGCACGTCTTCATCCTCTATAATGCAGAGGTGCAGTGTCTCTTCCTGTTTAATGTCGGGGGGCTGTGGCCACTCTTCGTCCTCCTTAATGTTGTAATGCTGTGGCTCTTCCTGTTTAATGTGGGGGTGCTGTAACACCTCTTCCTCTTTAATGGTGAGGGGTTGTGGATCCACATCTTCATCTTCCTTTTTAATGTGTTCCATCCTGGGGTGCTGCTCAGGGGGAAGATGCTCTTCACTGACGTCTGCATGACAAGACAAAAGGCGTGTTTTAGAGAAGTTCAACTTTTTATTCAATGCAAAAATCCTTACATTCATTAATACAAAACATCACTGGACAATTTTGCCCAATAATTCAGCCTGGCTAAGTTTTCTAACGGCAAGAATAAACACACCTGTCTTTTTAACACAGACCCGCCCGTCGTTAGCATCGTTAGTGAAGTTGTTGATTCATGCAAACATGCGATGATGGCAAACAGGGAAATAATCTTTTTCTCAAGAGACTTCATGATGACTTCAAGGAATAAGACAAAAAGCGGTCGCTGTGTGTGACTGGCCAATCACAGAGCGTTTAGAGTGAATGCATAATGAGCATTTTCTTTAAGCAGGGATACGGATAATGGCAAAATGTACTCATTTCATACTCGTATCCGGCAAAAATTATTACTTATTTAAAACATAATCTCCCTACACTTATCTCAATCAAGAAATGGAGGACAACTTTATCATATACGCACTTAATCATTTTCCAAAATGTACCTTTAGAGGGACGTCTTCGCAGATTCTGAGTCGTAACAGTCCTTGAGGGTGGCCGACTTTCTATTGCAAGCTGGGTGGCCGCAGCGCTGTGCGTATCTTCCAGCTGTTATGAGGTGAACATTCACCATTCACCGCCACTCTGTTGTGATGAATAGTTATTTACACATTGCGCTTTGCTACACACGTCATACGTTCCTGTTTCCAACACTGCAAAGCCACTGACAGGAAGGGGGGCGCGCTCTGGTGTGACGTCACTTCCGCATTCTGTAAAAAAAAAATCCAGAAGAAGACTGTTTATAGCGACAACTTTACAAAAGTCTCCAAACTTAGCCAAAAAAATCATCGGAAAATGACGAAAAATATAATGTAGATGAAATTGTCTTGTCTCTTTATCGTCTCTCCGCCATCTTGTCTGTTCGTGCCATTCTTCGGAGCCGACTCCTAACATTCGGCCGCCTTAGAGCTCTCTTTAGGCCTAAGTCGCTTTGAAGCACGTAAATATTCCAAAGAAACATCTCAGAATCCAAGGAATTATAATATTTTTCTTAGAATGACACCACTAAGTGCTAATTTTAGTCTTTTTAGGATGCTTTGGGAATACCGGTGACAACAAAACTTTAGTGCAGGACAAAGGATGTGGCCGGGCCCCAATTCCTTTGTTTGCCTCGGGCCCACCATGGACGAAATACGCCGCTGCATGCAACAATGTGCGAATTCAACAATACAACAACAGCAAAAAAAAAAAGACAAATATGAGTTAACATAAACACACGAGAATTGAAATCTAGCTTGTCATGCTAGCTTCCATCCAGAACCGACACGTGCCGTTGATCTCCATACGACGGATATTGATTACATAAAAAAAGTATTTCATGATTTCCATGATTAGTGCTAACCAACCCATGTAAAGCCTGAACACCAGAGAGTAAGAATGAAATCTAACCAACCTTTTATCACCAAAAGCAGACCAACACAGGCGAACTGGTTAGCAACAAAACCCCGGATGGCTCTGTGATCCTACGAAGGACCCCTAGCTGCCCTGCAAGGTGCCTGTGCCTGTATGCAAAGCTTCTCAGAATGCTATCAGAATGCTCCCAACTTAGCCTAATAATTCTGAGCCTAATAATCTTATCTTAAGAGTGATTACTGAATGTTCTGATTAGGACTCTGAACAGAAATTTGTATCTTTGTAAGGAGGTGTGGTTTTATTGCATTGTATTGTATTGCATACTGTCTTGCATTCTACTCTATGTAAAATGACAATAAAGGGCATTCTGATTCAGATTCTGATGTTTGATGCCGTTTCAAGTGGAAAAAAAGAGACCACAAGGTGGCCGATGTCACCACTTTCATAAGAACCCGGCCTGCATCCCTCCAATGGAAATAGATGCTGCACAGCAACCAGGAAGTGAAAAGGCATCTCGCCACGCTGCACGAAGGTTTCACTTTGAAGGGAAATTTGAATGCATGCACACGCCCGCAAACGGGTCCACGCGCAATGCAGTTGCAGTAATACTATAGTAACTCTATTATGCAAGATTTCAAATCCAAACAGAAGCACACACACAAAAATGCATTTTTTGACAAGGTGGCCATTCTATAATCAGTCAATTTTGGTTCAGAATTGAGTGCACATAGAAGATGAGACACATTTTTGATGCTGATAGGTTTCTTTACTTGGAAAAGAGATCATCTTTTGAGTTCTAAATCAACAACAGTGTTAAAGAAGAAGATAAAAATGATAACAGTAAGTTTTGATATTGTTTAGTATGGCATTGTGATTAGTGAAAAACGTTATTCAAGTTGATACGATGATCAGAGTGATGTCTACTTCTTGTAACAGCTCGAATCTCTGAGGCAAATGAATGGAAGCTCTGAACCGCACGACTGAGCAGTCCAAAAAGCTGGAAAAGAAAGAAAAAGTTATCAAGAGCAGTTCCGATCTTAGGACATGAGGTTGTACGGCATCAACAGTGACTTTTCCCTTACTTGGTCCTGTGAGTAGAGTTCTGGTCAGTTTTTGTTGCTGAAGCTAGTTGCCTTGTTTTGTTTCGCAAAACAAAGCAGTAAACATTTGCATCACATGACCGTCAGACCTCACAATCGCTCTCCCTTTGTATCACCGCCTGCTCCTGCCTGCTTGGTCGCAAAATAACACCTAACCAATAAGCCAGAACTACTTTCTTCAGCACCACAAACTGACCAGAACGCAGGACAAAGTCCCCAGCTAGGCTGCCGATGGGGATGCCATACAACTTCACGCAGAAAAATCCACGTTCAATATCAAGTGCATTGCTTTGCTGATTAGACCCGTACCAGTTGCCATCACCGCACAACTCGCTCCAGCAGAGAATGGGGAGACCAAGGCGCTAAAATCAAAGACTGTGCCATCAGTCCAAAAAAGCATTCCATCCTGCAAGACAAAGCCACATTCGAATGAGTCCTAAAAAAACATAATATAATAATTGCATTGATTAGACAGCTTTGGCATTGGTAAATGTTTCACCTCAAAGGCATTATGGAGTCCAATCCAGGCTGGTATTTCGTTCTCTGACCGGGCCAGTTGAAAAACGACAACATTTTCCACATCGTCTCTGATTGACGCCAGATTCCCACCAATGATGTTGCAGATGCTCTGATGGGAGAAACAGAGTGAAAGTCATGATATCATTCATTTAAATCCATCAGATAGTTGGTAAGATTTCCACACTACGTCCACATGCAACCCAGGATCTTTTGGATGTAGTCCTAAATCTGATCTGTACATCCGTCATCACAATCAATCACCAAAACAAAGAGCCCAAGTGACCCGCCTGCTTCACATGTTCGGTATGGGAGTCGAGAAAGCTGACTGCTCGGCCAAAAGCCCAGACTGTCAGCCTGAGTGAGGTTTACCAACGTACACCTTTTATTACACCAAACTCTTTACTTACGTAACCCCAATAACTAATAACTCGATAACTACGTTTCTCATCACCAAAATCCCACCACAACTGGGCTGTGACGGGACCAAGTGTGGAGTAAGTCACCGTTGATACAATCCAACCCACGCAAAATAATTTGGCTAAGAAAATTCTTGACTCCTTGAAATCACCGGGATTGAGACCACAAACTGGGGTCATATTTACTTGACTTACATCGCAACTACTGTGTGAAATACTACTCGCCACTAAAACTACCATACCTCTGCATCTGAAAAATTTCTGCGGTCAGTCTGGAGGATGTAACAGCGATCATTCAACTGAGTCCAGCCTTCAGGACAGCAAACACCTACAACACAATTGTAATTTTAGGTGGGAAATAAAAAAAAAATGGTTAAATTGACAAAGTGTCACTGACAGCTACCAACCATTGTCCTTCATGAGAGGCCAAGCCCACTAGGAAGAGAGGGAAAACACAGTGACAAATAAGCAGACAGCAATAATTGAAACAGAATATCAAGCTGAGATTTGGACCTACAACTCCAGTCAACATTCCACTGATCCCGCAAAGCAGGAAGAACACACGAAGGGCAAATGCCATCTGTGCAATACAAACAAATATCCTCATGTTAAATACAATATATCACATCAAACGGCTAGAAAAGTAGAATGTTACGTTTTGTCATGTTACGTTTTGTCGTCTTACCTTTGCAGCGGTGATGCTTGATGCTGAGGAAACGAAAGAGGTCTCCTTTTATATACCAACTTGACCCAACCCTGGAATGTTCTATACCTTCTTTATGCCAGTCGTTCAACAAGGAAATAAATAATTCAACACACAAGTTGACACAAATTATAGGTTTGTAATGACCCTATTAACCTTGGCTCACTTTGAGACCCAAACAATTAAACAGATTCTTGTTTTCTTGCCAAAATGTCTTCATTTTGTGGGGCCCAAAACGACCCAAAACAAAAGGACAGGCAGTAAGAGCTGCAACAATCTGTCAACTGAATTACTGGTCATTCCCAGAAACCAGGACTCCCTCTGCTCAGGACCACCAAGAGCATGCGGATACATCTCAGTACAATACTATCGTCAATCCCATTCCATAGCATCCATTCGATTCTGATGCTGATGCGTTTTACTTGAACATTTCTTGATACTAAAGAGCACAAACTATTTTATAATATATAACATATATTTTATGTTTACACACTTTGACTGGCTATCGGCTGTTAGCTAACAAGTTTTCTAGCTTTTGGTCTTCTGTAAATTCATTTTGTCTTGAAAACAACTGTACAAAAGTAATGAATTAGTATACCAACGAGACCTGCAACCAGCATAACCAGCATGACCTGCATGAAACCACAACGTATGCTGGCAGCTGGTCTATGCTGGCTTTTTTTCCTGCAGGGATGACATTGGATTGTATTATGCTAATGCTAGTGTTACATGTTTGATTTCTTACAGTACATTAGGAAAGACGTTTGGGTAGTTTTAAAATATGGCAAGATACTGCAACTATTACATGTTATCATCAGTGTACGCGTTAATGCATGATCACAGCACGGATATCAAACCATGCAACGTTGTTAGAGGGTTTTTTTTTTTAGAGGGCATCATCGTCAAAATAGGTGTGTCCCAATGACGTGTGTGGTTAGCTAAGTCACATGAGGTTATTTTCTCAGTTCATAATGCACAGAAAAAGGAAATAAATGTGTTCGTGTTTCAAATAAGGATTGTAAATGATGTACAACTCCCTTCCAAACAACTTTACATGTGTTTCTGGTGTTTTCATCCGCCCCAAAATGTGCCCCAACATCTCGTGATGTGAAGGTACAAACTAATTACATGAAGCACACATCTGGGGAAAATACACAACATTCATGCTCGGGTGATGAATGACACACCCATCAACAACAGGTGTCTACTATATAAAAACAATTAGATAATTAATGGTTGTGAAACAAACATGCTTCACCTTTCTGGTTTAGAGTGCTGTAATTGGCTGCAGTCTAGTATGTTCCCAGACGAGGCGGAGTACACCGTGGACTGGTTGCATATAGACAAACAACCATTCACATTCATACCTATGAACAATTTGGAGTCTGCAATTAACCTAGCATTTTTTTTTCGAGGAAATGTTACGATGCAAAATTTCCCACCCTTTGTATTGAGTTGCGGACTCCTATAGAACAGGGATACAGAGCATTATAGTTCTTCTAGTTCTTCAGTACTGGACCTCTTTGGAAAGTAAATTCTGGATAGATCGGATAATCGGTCCAAACAGAGGCCTTCGGTTGCAATATAATATTTTGATCCATGTTGTAAATGAGTCGCCAGAGCCAAATTACTGTTGAATTCTGTACCCAAATTTTGCAGTTTACTCTATCAAATGCTTTCTCAGCATCTAATGAAAGGATTGTGGTTTCTAAATTACGGATGATGGAGTGATCAATCAAATTGATTAGATGGCGTACATTGCTAGCCGAGTGTATTATACGAGGAGTAACTTTTTCTAGTCTTTTATCTCAAACTTTACACATTATTTCAAGATCCGCATTAGTCGGTGAAATTGTGGTCCGTCTGGTCCTGACGCTTCCGTATTCGACATCCGCTGTCGATCCACGTCTAAGTTTGTCACCTGTTGGCTAATTCTACGGTGTTGAGAAATGTTTCAGAGTCTAATCACATTTTGTCCATAGTTAACTCAGAATTAATTGCATTTAATTGCAGATGTATGAAGTTTTTATTTATAAGTAAGGTACAAACTGCGTCCCTGGTTTCTGGGAATGATCAGTAATTCAGTTGACAGATCGTTGCAGCTCTTACTGCTTTTCCTTTTGTTTCGGGGTCAAAATGAAGACACTTTAGCAAGAAAACAAGAATCTGTGTAATTGTTTGGGTCTCAAGGTGAGCCAAGGTTAACAGGGTCATTATAAACCTATAATTTGTGTCAACTTGTGTTTTGAATGATTTATTTCCTTGTTAAAGACAGCGCATACCACGGTCATAAAGAAGGTATAGAACATTCCAGGGTTGCGTAAAGTTGGTATATAAAAGGAGACCTCTTTCGTTTCCTCAGTATCAAGCATCACCGCTGCAAAGGTAAGACGACAAAACGTAACATGACAAAACGTAACATTCTACTTTTCTAGCCGTTTGATGTGATATATTGTATTTAACATGAGGATATTTGTTTGTATTGCACAGATGGCATTTGCCCTTCGTGTGTTCTTCCTGCTTTGCGGGATCAGTGGAATGTTGACTGGAGTTGTAGGTCCAAATCTCAGCTTGATATTCTGTTTCAATTATAGCTGCCTGCTTATTTGTCACTGTGTTTTCCCTCTCTTCCTAGTGGGCTTGGCCTCTCATGAAGGACAATGGTTGGTAGCTGTCAGTGACACTTTGTCAATGTAACCATTTTTTAAAATTTCCCACCTAAAATAACAATTGTGTTGTAGGTGTTTGCTGTCCTGAAGGCTGGACTCAGGTGAATGATCGCTGTTACATCCTCCAGACTGACCGCAGAAATTTTTCAGATGCAGAGGTATGGTAGTTTTTTTTTATTGGGGAGTAGTATTTCACACAGTAGTTGCGATGTAGGTCAAGTAAATATGACCCCAGTTTGTGGTCTCAATCCCGGTGATTTCAAGGAGTCAAGAATTTTCTTAACCAAATTATTTTTGCGGAGGTTGTATTTTAACAAAGCGGTGCAGCCCATCAACGGTGACTTACTCCACACTGGGATTTTGGTGATGAGAAACGTAGTTATCGAGTTATTAGTTATTGGGGTTACGTAAGTAAAGAGTTTGGTGTAATAAAAGGTGTACGTTGGTAAACCTCACTCAGGCTGACAGTCTGGGCTTTTGGCCGAGCCGTCAGCTTTCTCGACTCCCATACCGAACATGTGAAGCAGGCGGGTCACTTGGGCTCTTTGTTTTGGTGATTGATTGTGATGACGGATGTACAGATCGGATTTAGGACTACATCCAAAAGATCCTGGGTTGCATGTGGACGTAGTGTTTGTCAAAAGTGGAAATCTTACCAACTATCTGATGGATTTAAATGAATGATATCATGACTTTCACTCTGTTTCTCCCATCAGAGCATCTGCAACATCATTGGTGGGAATCTAGCGTCAATCAGAAACGCTGTGGAAAATTTTGTCGTTTTTGAAGTGGCCCGGTCAGGGGAATCAGTGCCAGCCTGGATTGGACTCCATAATGCCTTTGAGGTGAAAGTTTACCAGCGCCAAAGCTGTCTAATTAATACAATTATTTACTGGAAGTGGATGAAATTGTATGCAGTCGTTACTTTTAGGACTCATTCGAATGTGGCTTTGTCTTGCAGGATGAAATGCTTTTTTGGACTGATGGCACAGTCTTTGATTTTAACCTCGTCTCCGGCCAATTCGCTGCTGGAGCGAGTTGTGCGGTGATGGCAACTGGTACGGGTCTGATCAGCAAAGCAATGCACTTGATATTGAACGTAATGTCATTCTTAAAGGGATAGTTTGGATTTTTCTACATGAAGTTGTATGGCATCCCCATCGGCAGCGTAGCTCATCAACGGTGACTTACCCCCCCTCTTTGTCCTGCGTTCTGGTCAGTTTGTGGTGCTCAAGAAAGTAGTTCTGGCTTGTTGGTTAGGTGTTATTTTCTTCTGACCAGAACTCTGCTCACAGGACCAAGTAAGGGAAAAGTCACTGTTGATGCCGTACAACCTCATGTCCGAAGATCGGAACTGCTCTTGATAACTTTTTCTTTCTTTTCCAGCTTTTTGGACTCCTGTGTCGTGCGGATCAGAGCTTCCATTCGTTTGCCTCAGAGAGTCGACCTGTTACAAGAAGTAGACATCACTCTGATCATCTAATCAACTTAAATAATGGTTTTCTTTTGTTCATTTGGAACTCAAAAGATGATCTCTCTTACAAATAAAGAAACCTATCAGCATCAAAAGTGTGTCTCATCTTCTATGTGCACTCAAAATTGACTGATTATAGAATGGCCACCTTGTCAAGAAATGTCTTGTTGTGTGTGTGCTTCTGCTTTGTGGCAAGTATTTTAAAATCTCGCATGAGAGTGATCTTCCAGAATCATAAGAAATATGACCTCAGAGCAATACCGTAGCAAAGGAAACAGGAAGAGATCCAGCATTGAGTGCTGAGCGTATTACGTCGACGTCAAGGCCAGATGAGATGTGCTGCCCTGTTTTCATGAAGCGCCTTTTTACAAAGACATTTTAGGGGGCGTTTCATCCCGCAGACAGCACGAAAGGCCCAGGAAGAAAAAGTACTTTACAACAGTGCTTGTCAAATATTTGGGGGAGAGGTTTTCATTTTAATACCGAACTCCCGAACATGTACAAATTGATGGTACTCAACATGTTCTTCTTCTTTTACTTCTTGCATTTTTCTAGTTTCGGTTTCAAGTTCAGTCTGTACATTACAGATAAATGGATAAATATGATCACTTTCTCTAGTATTTCTAGTATCAGGGTGGCGCAAAAGGGCGGTGACTTCTGGCCATCTCATTTCAGCCGCAGAAAAGGTACGAAAAAATGTCGGCTTACCCAACTGCCTGGCCATCGCGTGGAGCTCCTGCTGAGCTTTCTCCCAGTATGCTGGCGTTCCTCGGAGCAGCTGCATGAATTGGTCGCTTCCCTGTTCTCTATGAGCCGCTCCAACTCCTCTTTGCGCCGGTCTGGCCCATCTGTGGATCAACAAGCTCCAGCTTCCTCCGCTTCTGTGGCATGCTGTTAACGGGAAAGACAAAAACACAAACCACTTCCCAACACTTTAAGTTGAATATACAACATTAGTGCATAGTGGGACGCATAAATGGCTTCTGTGACTCTGAAAGCAACAAAAACATCCTGCAGGTCAGCTGTTCAGGAATCCACCCAGTGCTAGCCTGGTTAGCTGATGTTAGGGAGAAAGTGGCGGACCCCTGTAGAGATGGTTGAAGCTGCCCTACCTGGCCGAGAATATGCAGAGAAGTGTACCCTCAGAACTGTCCAACTTGGGTATCTCACCAGAAGACTCAGGTCCTACTGTTATAGCTCAGAGGGTCGGTGAGGCACACAAACCCTCCTGACCACAATGGTCGGCAAGCTGTGAAAGCGCCTGAGAGGTCCACCACAATCACTATTATGCCTGTGTTATTAAATCACTTTCACTTAGCATACTATTATTAATATTACATTACATTGTATTTTATTTAACCCACACATTTGAATGTTACAGGAGCAGAAAGATACAAAAAGCACAAAATAGCCAATAGCTAAACAGAAAAGATAAACAATCTACTATCCACACATTTTCTTATATGTACAATAACTGTATTTTGAGCTAATACTCGCTGACTTACCATTGGGCAAACAATTGATTGTAGTACTTCTGAAATCCAACTGGATGCATCCTTTCAAAAAGTTACTCCCCGCTGTGTTTTCTTACGATGTGTTTCGTCAAGCTTGGATTATTTGTGAATCGCTGACCACACTTTGAACAAGAAAAGTTTTTTTCTCGACTGTGAATTCTTGTGTGTCTTATTAAAGACATCTTCCGAGGGAAATGTTTACCGCACAGCGTGCAGGGAAAAGGTTTCTCTCCAGTGTGCATCATAGAGTGTACTTTTAAGTCACTTTTCCGGCTAAATCCTCTCTCACACACCGTGCAAGGAAAAGGTTTCTCTCCCGTGTGTATTGTTGTGTGTTCTTTCAACTTGACCTGCTGAGAGAATCTTTTACCACACAGCACACAAGGAAAAGGTTTCTCTCCAGTGTGTATTTTTGTGTGTTCTTTCAAATGTGACTGATAAGAGAATCTTTTCCCACACAGCATGCAAGAAAAAGGTTTCTCTCCAGTGTGTGTTCTTGTGTGTTTTATTAAATATATGTTCCTAGAGAAACTTTTCCCACACACCGTGCAGGGAAAAGGTTTCTCTCCTGTGTGCGTTGTTGTGTGTATTTTTAAATCACTTTTTCGATTAAATCCTCTCCCACACACTGTGCAAGGAAAAGGTTTCTCTCCGGTGTGTATTGTTGTGTGTTCTTTCAAATGTACGCGCTGAGAGAATCTTTTACCACACACCGTGCAAGGAAAAGGTTTCTCTCCAGTGTGTATTCTTGTGTGTTCTTTGAAATGTAAGAGATGAGAGAATCTTTTCCCACACAGCGTGCAGAGAAAAGGTTTCTCTCCAGTGTGTGTTCTTGTGTGCGTTGTTAAATCACTTTTTCTTTTAAAACTTCTCGCGCACACCGTACAAGAAAAAGGTTTCTCTTCAGTGTGTATGATTGTGTGTTCTTTCAGATGTGACCGCTGAGAGAATCTTTTACCACACAGCATGCAAGGAAACGGTTTCTCTCCAGTGTGTATTTTTGTGTGTTTGTTCAAATTTGACCGCCGAGAGAACCTTTTACCGCACAGCGTGCAAGGAAAAGGTTTCTCTACAATTTGCACTTGTGTGTCTTCTTTCAAATGTACCTGCTGAGATAATTGTGTGCCAGTGTGACGTGTCGTATCAGCTTCAGCATCGTCATCATCCGTGTCATGAGAGTGTGATGT
Source organism: Doryrhamphus excisus (assembly GCF_037039965.1). Lineage (NCBI taxonomy): Eukaryota > Metazoa > Chordata > Actinopteri > Syngnathiformes > Syngnathidae > Doryrhamphus > Doryrhamphus excisus. The sequence goes on along the minus strand of NC_136373.1, from coordinate 2,365,240 downwards.
CGTGTCGTCGCTATCTGACCGCGGAGGTAAGAGGTTGTGTGCATGTGATCCTTCACAGCGATCTCCATCAGCTTCTGTTATGTGTTGAGTCCAGCTGCTGCTCGAAGGCTCTGCCTCTCTCTTCTCCTCACTTTGATCTTCATTATCTTCACTCTTCACGGTCACGACAATCACTGGGAACTCATCCAGTCCTTTAGGATGCTCTCCCTCCTGACTGATGCTGTGATCCTCCTCTTCCTCTTTAATGTAGGGGAGCTGTGGCTCTTCCTCTTTAATGATGAAGGGTTGTGGATCCATATTCTCCTCTTCTTTCTTAAAGTGGTCCATCCTGGAGTTCCTCGCCTGCTGCTCAGGGGGAAGATGTTCTTCACGGATGCCTGCAGGGCAAGACAAAGACGTGCTTTACATTAGTACACCACCTGTGTTGAAATAGTGAATGGCGTTCTTTCACCCTAAACGTACCAATGTCAAATACATCTTTTGTTTTGCTACACGTGCCATTGAATGTTTTCTCCAGTAAAGTGATGTTGAAAATGAATAAATATTACTGCACATGTCGACAGTAACACATGTTCATTTGCAGTAGTTGGGTAGTTTGCCAAAACAAATTATCTGCGTCTTTCCGTCATCTTGTCTGTTAGTACCATTCTTCGTCTTTTTAAAACTCCTCCTCCAGACCACTGCTAGCGTTTTGCCGCCTTAGGAACTCTCTTAAGGCCTAAGCCGCTTTGTAAATAACATTTAGTTTGCTTACCGTGGGCCCCCAAAGGACCAAATACGCTCCTGAATGTAAGAATATTTACAAGAAAAGTATGCTAGTAGCGATCCGACACGTGCCGTTGATCTCCACAGGACGGATAGTAGAGTACATACAAAATGAACCTTCACGGATAAAAAGCTTTATACGAGTAGTGCTAATACATTAATATGACATATAAACATGAGAGAGTACGAATAATACCCACCTTTTATTACCAATTCCAGACCAACATATACGAGCTGTTCAACAACAAATCCCCGGATGGTGCTGTGATCCTACGAAGGACCCTTAGCTGCCTTGCAAGGTGCCTGTGCCAGTATGCACAAAGTTTCTTAGAAAGCGCCGAAGTGAGCCTAAAAATTAATCGAAAGGATTAGTTTAAGTGTGATTAAGGAACTTTCTGAGAGCAACGTTTAGCAAGGAGGGGACAGAAATAGTGTTCTTAGTGAGGAGGTGTGGTTGACCCCAATTGCTAGGTATGACGCAGTCTTTTAAGAGCTGTGATTGGTTGGAACAAAAACGTGCTCCGGGCTCCTCGTAATAAATTAACAGTAAAATCAAACCAATACTTATAGCCTGGACTGTATTACTAAAACTCGGCAAATTGAAAGCAATGTCAAAATGGAGAGCATAGAAGCGTATTCAGGAGCAATGTCTCATTTTACTGATGCCCAGTGACCAAAATACTAAATATAACTTTTTTTTAACCAATGAGCCATAGTAAATCACAAAACAGCAATCATTTATTATTTCTTTTTTTTTTTTTTTTTTTTTAAAAACAACGATATAGTGAGGAGTGACCGTGATATAGAGATGGACGACCGTATATGACGGACCGACAGACAGCCAAGAGCAGGGTTACAAAATCTTCACAATCCAGCCTCGATCATTTGGACTTGTACTGAGAATCAACTGCTATTTTTTTTAATGAATGTTAATTAATTTATTTGAAAATGTAATTTGTGTTTTACTCACCAGTATGGCATTCGGTTTAGATTTCAGTGAATAAACTACTTACTGATAGTCTAAATACAGTACCCAAGCTGCAGTAAATACCATTATTGGGCTAAAGCAGTAGAAAATTTAATTCAGGTTTACAACATAAGAAGCTCCATTATCAGTCTAAACATGATTAATCCAGCATGTAACAAAAAAAAGCACAATCATACAAGCACATGTCATATGCACACTATTTAACTACAATCTTACAGTATAGGATGGACAATACATCAATACTCTTTTTAAAACAATATGTACATGATTCCTTCCTCCAGTGAAAAATCATATCCCAGGTCAGAGAAATCCAAATCGAGTGACGATGCAGGAAACAAGAACCTGACTGTGGAGTTCACAAGCTCCTATTTTGACTTCCTTCGTTTGGCCTGGGTAGGACTGGCTCCAGTTTCTGTGGGAATTTTGGGAAGATGTGTCATGTGGTTGAGCATAGTTCAAGTGTATAAGTCAACATTCAGATGGAGGTTTATTTGATTTATGGTACCTTTTACAGCAGCAGTTGTCCCAGGCCGAGCTGATCTCTTCCGAACACCGCTGTCTACTGCTGGCTCTTCCTCCACCTCCTTCTCTGCTCGGGAGCTGCGTCTGCTCGGACCCTTGGGCTTCTCCGCAGCAGCTCTGGGAATAGCAGATAGAAGAACGACAAACGAGAAAGAAAACAATAAAAACAGTATTATTTAAGAGGCGAGTTCAACTCAACACTACTCAGGAAGTTCAAAAATACCGCACAGGACTCTGCTGTTTTTCCTCATCTACCACAGATATTGTCCATCTTCATCCTGACAGCTCCACTATGTCAACATGATGAACACTGCTTGTGTCTTTGCAGTGCAAACATGTTCAAATACATACCTTGGGACTAAGTTGATGGGCGTCTTTCTTTTCTTTGCCCATCTGTGATAGAAGTGGAAAAACAGCTGTAAACTATCAACTGTGCTGAAACAAACATGGCTTCACTTCCAAACCATATCCAAACAATCCCCCCCCAAAAAAAGAGATGAGGCCATGAAACTCAGTGGAGTTGTACCACTTCCTTGATGCTAGGCTGTAATTTGGTTCACGTGAGACATGCATTAGTATCGGTGGTTTGTCGCATGCTAATCATACATACCAAGTGCTGAGGCCACGAGGCTCATTGATTTCACCATGTACCCCCTTGGCCAACCACAAAGTCTCCCTGAATTTCAGTAGAGTTAGAAATGTCCACGCATTTCTTCTTCAAAAGCGAAAGTCTTAAAGGGGACCTATTATGCTCATTTTTCGGCCCTTTCGACTCCTATAAGGCAGCTACACACCATAACCAGCACAGAAAGCGTTCTAGTTCTTCCAGAATCTGCACCTATTCAGCTGTATTTCTTTGCATTTCCTGGCTCACGGTCTGTTTTAATGTATTCCACCCAAACTTCTTTCAGGACTCACTTCCAAATGCGCAAATCTGAAACCTTGGCATGGTTTAACACAAGAATACAACATTGTAACTACATTTATAGGACACAAAAGTGGAAAAAGCATAACAGGTCCCCTTTAAGGAAAGGCCAAATTTGTTGATATGAATAACAAGGAACACCTGGGTAGATCCCAGCTACTTATTAGTGAAAGCCAAGTAATTATTAAACAGTCAAACAATACTTAAGCTATGAGGACTCTTACCCCTGATCAGGACCTGTCAATACTTCTTCACCTGAATAAGAAAAAAATGTTAGTCAATTTGTTCCAAAGGAGATCATGTGAGAGTCCTCCTTAGTGTCTAATGACACACTCACTTGTCTTCTCACTAGCAACAGGCTCTTGCGAAGCTTCGGGATGAATACATTCTGAGGGGAAAAAGGGAATCAATATACATTCATATTGAACAAACAGGAAATAATCTATTGCTTAGCTATTATTAAAAAACACAATAACAATGTCATAAGGAATAATAGACCATAACATACGTACATTTTGATATGCTATAATTTGCCCTAATTGGACCAAGAGTTAGGCCAGAGTTTGAGGATTAAGAGATGTTTACCTGGTATGGTCTGAACAGTGTCAGCAGGAGCCACCACTTGTGTAATGGCAGGCTCAAAAGACAGAGGTCCAGCCTGAGAAAAAGGAACTCCGCTGACATTAGCAACAGGAGATGGATTTGTGGGTGGGCCATCCTGAATAGATCCTGGCACGGCGACAATTGGAACAACAGATGGTACTGAATTTTGCACAGCAGTAACTGTAGAGAGCAAGGTAGCCGAGGAGACCGCAGTGGTGGTATCAACTACAGTGACGTGGGGATTTGGAGAAGTTACAGTGTGTGCGAGGTTTGACACTGAAGCTAAAGTAGGCATGGGGGCTTGGGAAGAAACAGCAAGTTGACCAGGAAGTGTCATATAGGAGGACACTGTTGCTGGGGTAACGTTGGGAGCAGCAACAGTAGTGTAGGCCAATACAGGCATCACATGGGGTGCAGAAGCCACAATGGGTGGCTGAGCGGGTATTTTAGAATCAGCTGTTGCTGAGTGCGCTATGGTTCCCTGCGTCAGCTTACTTTTTATTTGAGAAGTGGAAACCGGAGGCATAGGGCCCTTTCGAAGTGGATTGACACTGCTCGGAATCGAACAGGGAGGAGATGCAATGGTAGGCTGAAAGGGGGAGGATGCTGATGAGCTTGAGTAAGAAGACGGCTGGCTCACTGGGAGAGTTGATTTCAGAGCAGAAGTTGCTTCACCTACATTTTCTATTTTAAGAGTCCCATGAGTGATTTGCTGAGGTACCGGAGGAGCACCTATTGGTGTGGATGAGGACACACTCGTAGCAGTTTGAAGTTGTCCTACAGTGCTTCGGGAAGGTTGAGAGGTGGTGATGTTCCCCCCTGACGACTGTGTGGCACTCGGGGCAGTAGAAAGTTGGATGTTAGCAGCAGACACTTGAACAGATCCCACCATAGTGACTGACTGAGATACTACTGTGGTATTGGATGACACGGATGTACTTGGTACTTGAAAAATTGGGTTGATAAAAACAGGGGTGGTGGTGATAAACTGAGGCGGTCGAGTGACAGGTGTCTGATGCCGGATATCCTGTGGTCGAATATTCTTGTTTGGGAGAGCTACCATTGTGGGTACCACAGATGGAGCAACTTGAGAGGCGGGGGCAGAAGTGATTGGGTTAGGCGTGACAAATACAGTGATCTGGTTCGGCGAAATCGAACTCGATGAAGCAGGAATTTGAATGACTGAGTGAACATTTGTTACAGGTTTAGGGCCCATGCCGGGTTTGAGATTCAAACTGGCTTGGTTGGGACTACAAGTCACGTTAGAACTGGCACTTACAGCTAAAGAAAGATTACAATGGGTGGAAGTAATCGGGATGGTGCTGACACCCTGGGCAACACTGGTGTTACTTAAGGTTGAACAAAGGGTGCCACTTACATTTAGACTGGAACTGACACCAGGAGAGGACAAAGGGTTTTGCGTATGGGTGGGAGTGG